>NC_136418.1:149121872-149721872 GCF_052625555.1 Lactuca saligna
CAAGTATCTTCAACAATAATCTTACCCGAACCTTAGGTCGTGTCAACATATCTGATACGGGGGCACCTACCTCAGAAACCGAAACATCTATCACTTCCAAACCCATTTCCCCATCTCCTTCTATAGAATCTTTCCCTGTTCTTGGTGTTGATGATGTTAATTATGAGTCCTTCTATTATAGCTCTTATCGAGTTCAAAGTGAGGATGATGACGATGCTCCCATCACCAAGTGAAACTTAAAAGACCTCAATGAAAAACTTGACAAGTTGCTCGCTTCATCTTCCTTTTCCTCCATATCAGCTTATTCTGATGCTGCTATCAAAGCCCTGATTGAAACTTTAGTTTAAAAACATGATGAGTCCATCCAGAAGGCAACTGAGGTAGTGGATGCCTCTACTCGGTCTTGTAAAAAAGCAACAAAAGATGTAGCTTCTCTGATTTTAGATGCCAATTTTTTTCTAGAATCTATTCAGGGGGCTGTTGAAACCAACGCCAACAAAGTGAATAATGCTATTGAGTCGCTTTCCAAATCTCTACAAGCTGAAAAAGAAAATTTTGATTTGGTGTGCTCAAGTCTTCAAGCTGACCAAACCACTCTTCTAACCTCTATCAATGCTTGCCTTGACAAGCTTCAAGCAGATCCTTCCATGGAGAACAAATTTATGGAGGAACTTGCTCGCAAAACCACTTTGCTTGAAGTTCAGTCCATTCAGCTGAATCAAGCAGTTAAGGAGATTGATTCCCTAAAGACCGAGCGAACAGTCATCAAAAGTTTTGTTTTTGATGTCTTTTCCCTCTCTCCAACCTGGTCAATGCCCATGATTCGGTTCTAACTCTCTCATTCCGCAACCACTTGACTAAGAAGTTACTTCCTGCTCTTGAAATCTTGAGCCGCATTGAGGGTGTTACGGAGCCCATTGTTCCTACGCAACAAGGGGGAGAAGATCTGAAAAAACCTCCCAAACAACCATCTATTATTCTGACAGTCAGCACTAGATCGAAGGTTAATGAAGCTTCGAGTTCTATTGTGAAGGACAAGGTGAAGGGTATAATTGCTCAAAGTGATGAAGAGGAGGAATCTGAAGAGGATGCACTGAGAAGGGAAAATCGTGATAGGGAGATTAATGAAAATCTCAGGATTGCTAGGGAAGAAGAAGAAAGGGAGAAAAGGAAAAGAGATGCTCATGACATCTTAGTCACCCGACAAGCTCTCTTTCCACCATGGTCACTAGAGAAATTGATCAAGGAAGCGATTGAGTCCCCTAGTTCTCACTGGCTTGAACCAGTCGCTTCTTTTGACTGTGATAATACAAAGGATTCTCAATTTGACATGCCTATCACCCGAAAAGCGTTTCTATTTCATTGTTTCAATTTGATTGTTACCATTCCTTCTTCGGATCTGAAGGTTGATCGAGATCTTCTCAACTGCTAACTTGAATTCTCTCAACCATAGTACCTAACGTGGAGCACTAAAAATATCACATCACTTAAGGTACTCAAACCGAATCCTGTGGGTTTGTTTTGTTGGGTTATGAGCATTCTAACACTCCTAAGTGTACATGCAACCCTAAATACCTTGGATCTATGTTTTCTCTATTATACATGCAACTAAGAACATCCAAGGTATTATCCTAATCTAGCATACAAAACAATGACTATAGGAAGATAGAATACATACCTCTTTGGTGTAGAAAGTCTTCATGAAGCTTGAGTGCTTAGTGCCCCAAGTGTGACACCTCAAATGGTTCACACAACACCAAATACACTTGGAATAACTTGAGAGAATTCTACACTTCATGAAAATCGGCTACCTCTCTCTAGAATAATACTAGTGTCGATTTTGTCAAGAATAATATCTTTATATAGTGTTACAATTAGGGCAAACCCTAATTGTCATGACTTTCCATTTCCTTGGATCCATGGGTTCAAATACACCATGGAGCATCCATGGAGCATCATATGGGTTTTGGCCCAACTAGATAATCCATGTAGCATTAGCCCACTATACAAGTATGGATGATTTACACAATCAACCCATATATTTAATTAGTCTTCTTTTGATCACTTAATTAATCCTAGATTAATTCTTGATCAATACTAATTAAATAATCTTATTATTCTTATTATTAATATACCAGAACTTATAATATATTAATAACCATAAGTGTCTTATTTCTCTCATTATAGTCTATCCAAGTGCATGATGCCATGCAACCCAAATGGACCATGCCGGGTCGGGTCAAGTCTTACCAATTATAGTTATGGGCTTAGACATTAATCCAACAGTCTCCCACTTGGATAAGTCTAAAACTATTATTGCGTATGACTTCAGGAACCAACTGGCAATCGTAGCTCTCAAAAGCTTCTGTCGAACTCTGACCTTGTCGATAAACGCTGACCTTTGTCAATGACTTGTCCATTAGATAAGGGATCAAATATTCCTCCATTCTAGATATCATATGGACTGAGACATGGATTATAATCATTCTCTCTGTCCATTTGTTGTTTCCCGATTTCCGATTTATGACGACTGACTAATTGAACAAATCAAATCAGTCCTGGCCCAGCCGAGCACTTCCATTTGTCATCATCAAATCATCGAGGGGCCCACAGATATCGCTTTTATCCCGAAGGTAAAAGGAATGGATAAACTTCGACTCATATGGCTTGTTCTACTACTTGTTGAATCATACACAAAGACACGTTTTATAACATCGAGTTACCAATGCGTTTTCGTGCAATCAATGTACTATCAACTCATAGTAACAACTCATATCTCTAGGTTTGAAGAATATAAGATATTATCTTCTCATGATCACTCATGATAAAATCCATGAAGTGATTCCAATGAGCGCAGGTTGAATCCAATACTCAGAACTTATGAGCACTCATGAGTGTTGTAGCCCTTTGTCCAACACCTTAGACCTCTACAAGCCAACCCATGACAGTCTTAATTCATATCTACTTCCAACATATGACCGACTGTGGATGGTTTGAATAACTTAGTCATTCCGGAAGAATAACCTAGTTTATTCGGGAAGTCAAAACATGCAAAGTGAAACACAATAATAATTGAATCCAATATGGTATCAAAACCTATGAACATAAATAAAACACCTTTTATTTATCACCATTATGATTACACATTATTCATTGTATATTGTTTCAGCTATCAACTTTATTCTTGAATTTAAAACAATAGTTGTCCCATGCTCCAAGCATGTACACTATGTTTTCTAAACACTAGTCATGCCATACACCAAGTATGCACACTATGTTTGTCTATGATCTTTACTTTGTGAACTAGATCCATTGAACATAACTTCAATGATTCTCTTTTCACACTCCCAAATCCTTACTGCAAATGCAAGAATTCCAAATTCATTCCATTTACTGAAATCTGTTAGATTCTAAACTTATATGCATTGATCCTCTTGTAACGATTATGCACAAATTCACAAAGACTTGGCAACAATCAATACAGAGTATTCCAAAGGAGATCAATTCCTTGGAAACATCCTTCTTGCATTAAGTTTCCTTAATCTTACACAGATTGAAATTTCTAACTTTGAAACATTTCCAGATTCCATTTTGACTATCACTTCTGAACAAGAGTTGCCTCCTTACAGATTATGTCAATATGGTCCTTCCAGAATTATCACTATACTTCCAATTGTCCTTGAGAAACCAATCTTTGGTAAACCTTAGATTGTCCTCGACAATTGTTTAATCGTTTTAGTCATATCCAGTTCTAAACCTTTTCCCTTCTTAATGCCCCAGGCATTTGGAAACTTTTAGAAAGGATGAATATAGCACATGTAATCGATCCTATATCCGAAGCATATGGGACACGATTCATGATATCTCACATAAAGACTAAACCAGTCTTTTGCTCTAACATTTCCATTTCTATTTGCCAAGTTCTCATAATTCAGATTATGAAAAGGGATGTCGTAATCATAATCGAATTTTAGAACGCAAATAATGGACCCATATACAGAATTTCCTTATGTTGAGCCATTCCAACATGAAATTCATATATATATATCCTTGACTAAATGATTAAACCCTCACGATCTAAGCTTATAGATTTGAGATGAAGTATAATTTCCTCTCCCTTAATTATAGCAAAACAACTTTTTCCCAATTGAAACCTTTTGTTTTCTATAATTAACATTGCTAACTTGCAATCTTTATCATAATTATCATGCTCCCACTAACATGATGATCATTAGCATAACACTTATGCTCCCACTAGCTTTGACATGTACTCAGAAATCAGTTGAACTTCTAGAAATCAATACTTTATTGACTTTCTTACCAAAGTTCAGATTTCTTATACTGGATTATTTTGATAAAACTTTATCAAAAACATACACATTCCCTTAGATAGCACACTCGTGTGTCTAAAGAATTATGACGAGGGATTCCGTAATCATAATTGTTAGACCTTTTTGCCACTTCTCACAAGTCCAGGTTAGTGTGCCGGTAAACCACACACGCTCCACTAACGACTTTGAGAACGCAAATATCACAACTGCTATCTAACTAAAATCTACTTAGTGAAAGTGTTTCCTCACCATCATTTTCATGAATCGGAGAGAAACCTTATGACACTTAGATTTAATGGTGTATGTGTTCTTATCCATGTGAATTATCAAAACCGTAGTCACAAGACAAGGATAATGAAAAATCCAAAGTCATATGGACTGAACTCAATCTTAATTTCTTGCCACCTGGCAGCTCAAGGGCCTGCCATTGCTTCCAAGTTATTGTGCAACAAACTGAGAACTCTAAGAACTCATATGCAAAGCCAACTTTGATTGGAATGGGCACAGAATATGTCAACACGATAGGTTATAAACCTCAAGTCGTGTGCTAGTGAAGAACATCAGGTTTTATTCTTGATTAGTTCTTGAGACTTTCAAGACCTTTAAGACTCCCACTGTCCTCTTGACCTATAAGACTCCCTTGTCAAACATCCAAGAGATAGTGTGGATTCTAATCAAGACAAACACTTCACACAATTGGCCTAAGTTGGTCTTTGTTTTATCCAAAACATCACAACTTACCAATTTCAAATGTACAAGAGTAGAAAACTTTTACTCTTACATTTGACAAGTGTTTTAAACCTTCTTTGAGACATGTCACTTAATTTAAAATCTTGGAGTATGACTCTAAGACTTGTATTGGAACGAAGTATGACTCATCTTCTTGATTTAACCATTTCAACAATTCAAGATCCCTTCTTCTTAGTCATAAGAATGAACTAAGACTTCCTTAGAGAACTAATTTTGATATGGTTTCTTAATCATTAAGATGATCACAAAACTGATACTAAAGTACTCTCCCATCTTTTCAGATTTGAGAAACTTTTATCTTTCTGCCTAAGTTGATTCTTCTTATTCGCTCTGCCATACGTTGGAACCTTTTCCAATGTCTCAGAGTTACACTTAAGCTTGTAAGTATAATCATCTTTACTGAGCTTTAGTAAACTATGACGAATAGCCTTATATCTTTTGTGGTGGACTTAATCAGTGCACATGACTATGTACTCGATCCCTTAGTCCATTACTTGACTCACACATCCATGTGAACAAGTAATTAGTCTTAATTTTCCAATACTTGAAAGTTCTCAGTCATCATGCTATACAACTTGCATGATTCCAAGTCCCGATCCAATTGAGACTTTGGATGATGAGAATCTTTCCTTATTTGGTAAATTTAGACATTACCACAAATGAAGGAATCAATTTCATATTTCCACTCTTGCTATTAATGGAATCATATAAGCAACAAGTTTTCCTCAAATGCCATTGTAAGGATATTTTTTTTAAAATAAATAAAATCAAAAATTTTCTTTTATTTTAAAACTTTGCGGAAAATCTTATCCTTACAATCCATATGAAAACTTGTTGTTATCTATTCCTAAGCAAGATCTCATAACTCCTAAGAAGTAGCTCAAGAATCAAATCTTCAAACTATGCGATAGAAATCCATCTACGCGATCTGATTCAACATATTCTTTCTTTAAGTTTCTTCACTTTTCTTTGATTCTTAAAACATCACCATGTGACCCAGTCACATCATGTATCAGGAATCTCAGAATAGAAACTTAACATAGTTAGAGTAGTGGACTTTACCTGAAGTAGAGTCAATCTTATTGACTTTAACATCCTTAGGTAAATTTGGCAGCTTCGCAACTAATGACCCTTTCTTTGGCAATATAAACATATGGACCCTTTGATAATGGTACACGGGACTATCACAGACTTAGCTTTTCTCTTTACCATTTGTTTAACCGAGTTGACTATGGCCGATCCCTTTCCATTGGGAAGAGAATGCTCTACTAGATATCCAATGTCATCATTGTCAATGTCCATTAAGTTTTAAGGAAGGTGATCTTAACAAATAAATAAGATCATTAAGGGTCTTGTCATAGTCTTTTTCATAGGTGTTCCAAAAGAACTCACTATGTGACTTAGAAAGTGATTGAACCACCAACTTTCTCAAGACTTTGACACCCAACTCTCTCGGCTTGTCAATATGTGACTACATCTCCAAGATGTGATCACACCTAGACCTTGCCTTGCCAATAGGGCTTGAGTGACCTTAAACTTTTCAAGAACTTGTGGGTTTGGGAGAATAATTGGAAGAGGTGAAAGAAGTATGATATCCATGGGACATCATCTTCATTAGGAAAGCTTGTTTCAAGAGATTTGGGAAGATCATAAATGTCTAAACCAGACATCTTTTGGGAGATATTCAAGATAGTCGATTCTTAAAGTCCTTAATATGACACCCAATATGAAATATTAAGGCTAGGACCCAACAAACTATTTTATAACTTAGAAGAGGTATGCCGTAATCCAAGCTATAAAATATTTGAAGGTAGGTGAATGACGATTCACCAATTTCCACCAAGATAAACAAAATGTATTATTAGGTTTTAATTGGATTTGAAACTCCTAGGTCTTTGAGATTCATTGAACTGTTCAATGGCATGTTTCAATCTCGAGTGTGCCCTTCAGGTTTTGTGACTGGGATGCCGAGGATCACAAAACAAGGTGTGAAGTAACCATGCAAATTACTTGGTACCCTTAATAAATTACCCCTCAATCGATGTGCCGGTTAACCACACACGCTCCATCGATACTATGATAAATATTAAGTCACCCTTTACCTACCTTGTTAAGTCCAAGTTAGTGTGCCGGTTAACCACACACGCTCCACTAACGACTTAGACAAAGTGTAAAGTGTAATTTCATGGATTAGCACCTTATTCACATTTTCCTAAGTAACTAAGATTGGGAATTATTAAAAGTTTAGTTACTTAGTATTTATCATTAATACTTTTAATGAAGGGAGAATTATAGTCCTGTCAAACCCGTTCGGCTAACGACCCTCCACCAGTCAAGCAAGCGGTGGGTGAGAGTGGACACCCATTAAGTTGCCATTTTATAGGCAACAACCTTATACCCACCTTATAGACCGGCTTCATGAATGAGGCGTACTAGCGGTAAGACTGACTTTACTCTTATACATATATATATATATATATATATATATATATATATATATATATATATATATATATATATTATTAACTTATAATATTATAAAGTATAAGGGTTGAATTTTAACTTTTAAAATTCTAAGGGCTAACTTGGAATTAAAGTATTCATAAGAGAAAACTTTACAAATTCCAAAACTTGAGGGCAAGTTTTGAAACTATTCAAAACTAATTAATTCCATAACTTATGTGTTTAAAGTAGATTTAATCCAAAAACTCTTCAAGTTCCATAACTTATGGAAGACTTTAAACTAATAAAAGAATTAACTTTTCTTTATTTTATAACTTACGGAATTAATTAAGGTTACACTTATTTATTTATTTATTTATTTATTTATTTTTTTAATGAAGAGACTCTTGGTCCTCCATAACTTGAGGACAAATTATGGAGTCATAACTCCAATTAATTAGAACTAGACTCTTCATTTTGTAACCTTTGCCAACTTTTATGAGTTTTATGAAACTTAAATGTGACTTTTCATATAACTTGAGAACAAGTTACAAAAACACATTTTAGAATCAACTCTTAGATTAATTTGGATTGAAAACAACTATTTCACTCAACTTTTCTATTAATCTAAGCAACTCATAAGAACAAGATAATTCAAATCAAACTTTTTCATGTAATTAGTCTAACCTTTAAACTAATACAAAACATGAATCTATTGACAATTATCTTTGAAAATGGATTAGCATGAACATTACCACAACAAAAAACAACTTTATAAGTTCAAAAACAACTTAGGGTAATGTTCCTAGTCCATTTCTAGCCAAAAAACTCGAAAATATGTTGTCTGGGGTCCAACTCGTCGAGTGCATGAACACAACTCGGCGAGTTGGATGCATTTTGCCTTGGACTCGTCGAGTCCCTTCATGGACTCAGCGAGTCTTCTGGGCTGACAGCATCAAAACTCGATTTTTCAACTTCTATTGCAGGTATAACAAGAAAACAAGCCTAGGCTCTGATACCACTGTTGGGTTATGAGCATTCTAACACTCCTAAGTGTACATGCAACCCTAAATACCTTGGATCTATGTTTTCTCTATTATACATGCAAATAAGAACATCCAAGGTATTATCCTAATCTAGCATACAAAACAATGACTATAGCAAGATAGAATACATACCTCTTTGGTGTAGAAAGTCTTCATGAAGCTTGAGTGCCTAGTGCCCTAAGTGTGACACCTCAAATGATTCACACAACACCAAATACACTTGGAATAACTTGAGAGAATTCTACACTTCATGAAAATCGGCTAGCCCTCTCTAGAATAATACTAGTGCCGATTTTGTCAAGAATAATATCTTTATATAGTGTTACAATTAGGGCAAACCCTAATTGTCATGACTTTCCATTTCCTTGGATCCATGGGTTCAAATACACCATGGAGCATCATATGGGTTTTGGCCCAACTAGATAATCCATGTAGCATTAGCCCACTATACAAGTATGGATGATTTACACAATCAACCCATATATTTAATTAGTCTTCTTTTGATCACTTAATTAATCCTAGATTAATTCTTGATCAATACTAATTAAATAATCTTATTATTCTTATTATTAATATACTAGAACTTATAATATATTAATAACTATAAGTGTCTTATTTCTCTCATTATAGTCTATCCAAGTGCATGATGCCATGCAACCCAAATGGACCATGCCGGGTCGGGTCAAGTCTTACCAATTATAGTTATGGGCTTAGACATTAATCCAACATGTTTATCAGTGTCAAATTCAAAGTCACCCAAGGATCAGACATTTCAGTCCATATGATCTCATTGGCTAATCTACCAAACTTGAACCCACATGATTGCATTCTTCTCAACAACATACTACTCTCTGATCAACAGCAGTATGAGCTCGTAATTGACCATATCAAAAAAATGTTAGCTTCTTACATTCATGACGTTGCTTAGATGGATCAGGAGATCACAAACGTTTTGTGGAAGAAGCCCACTGTCAAATCGATTGGGAAGACAGGTGATGTGAACAGAATGCGAATGGGCAAAATTGATTCAAAATATCATATCATCATGTTCTCTCAGGGTGAAGGTCAGAAATTTGTGTTCGCTCTTGACGATAAGAACCTGTTCTCCACTTCTTATTTGGAGTATATAATAGATATTATATACAAGTGCAAACAAAACGATAAAAGTGATAAAAAGAACTTCACGGATACGCTTCGGTGGTACATCACATTTTGCCAAACTCTTCTTGCCATCATACCGAAGGTATTCAAGACAGTGAAGAAATCCACCCTCGCTCAACCAACTTGATATCTCGCCCCAATTAATGCAAAGGGGGAGACTGTTGAGTCTTAGAGGTTGCGTCTTTTTGCTTAGTACTTAGGTCCATTTTGTATACTCGGTTTGGACCTGTCCAACTGTGTTTTGTTTTAGGGTTTATTACATATATATAGTGCATGCATGCACTATGTAAAATAATCTTTTTGATTAAAAAAAAATATATTCCAGGTCAAGTATTCTAACCCTAGTAGACCTCTACAGTAGCAATTCTCATTGAATTCTTTTGAGGTGGGGCATATTAATCATTCGTCACTCGTTTGATTCATTGTAGTGTTCATCATTTTCTATTAATTATTATTGATATTTGTTTGAATCTGTCAATCTTAAAAAGTTTTATTCTCATCCGCGAACTCTCGTACCACTGGCACATCACTCACCGTCACCTAACCCGCCACCCGGGTATCCAAGACATAGGCGCCATACCCTTCACACCACTGCTGGAAATATCGCCTAGCTCTCGTTGCTGAAAATAAAGTTGGTCCATGTTGTAGCCTCTTTCCATGAATTACCAGCTCTCCCCCACATGGGGTCCTGATCCGCACAAACTGTTGCGCGCAGTTGATCACCGCCCCATTGGGGCTCAACCAATCCATCCTTATGATAACAATGTTCCCCCACAATGGTATGGGAACCAAATCTACCATGTATCCCTCTTCGTACAACCTCAAAACACAATATTTGAAAACCTCCGACTCCCGCACTGATCGGTCGTCCACAATCTCAACCTCTAGGAGGCACTCTAACATACCAGAAGACTTAGGAAACCTCTTGCTAATCGCAAGAGAAACAAATGTCCGGGTAGCACCCGAATCAAACAACACCAGTACCGAGAGGCCACAAATCTGGAAACTCATGTGTTATCCTTTCCCGCTCCGGACCGACTGAAAGTCGTAGGCACGGAGGCTTAGGAGTAGCGGTAGGGTTAAGGCGATAGGCCAATAAACCCTGGTTTCAACTCGATGGTTAAATTGATTCGACATGTTAGTATTTCAATCTAGGGTATTCCATCCCGAGGATGACCAGACCCTATGATCAATTGAACTTGGCATATTGGTATTCCCACCCGAAGGGTGGTATGGGATAAATATGAGTGTCGTGCGTGTAACGGGTATGCTGTTATGTTATATCAGTCAGTAGGTCTTTCCCCTAGTATTGAACATGCTGATGGAATATGTTGAAGTTATTGTGTGGGTTTAAATAGTTATATGATCAGGTTCCGGGTATATATATGATATGGTGTAGCAACTTGTTTTAAAGTGGAAATTATGGAGTGAGGTTTCAGTAATGTGATGCTTGTTTGTGTTGTGAAGGACATTGATTATGCCTTCTTAGGCAATGGAGAAGGTGAGTACCTTCAGGATGGAGTGTTGGACATCTGAAGTAACAATAATAGTGTCGATAAGTTATCGGAGGCATTCCAGTCATGAGCTGAGGGCCAGAGAGGACATACCAGACTCATGATGTGGGCTCAGAGGCAATCCAGTCATAGGTTGTGGGCGTAGAGATTGTGTTGGTTATGTCCTTAAAAGGAGCGCGTTCGTGTTAGATCTTTCTCCTGATCGTCTATGGCGGCGCATTATATGTGGGTAGGGTTGAGGTAGTCCTGCTCTATGCAGTAGGCCAAGATACCCTGTGCGGACCGAATAAAAGTCGTAGGCACGAAGGATCAAGAGTAGCGGTAGGGTTGAGGCAGTAGGCCAATAAACCATGGTTGAATTGAATCGACATGTTAGTATTTTAATCTAGGGTATTCCATCCTGAGGATGACCAGACCCTATGATCAATTGAACTTGGCATATTGGTATTCCCACCCGAAGGGTGGTATGGGATACATATAAGTGTCGTGCCGGTAGTGGTAGGCATGTTGTTGGTGGTAATCGCTTGCGGGATTATTTTCTGTGGAAGTAGCGAATGGAAAGGATTGACATTGTAAATTATCGTCGGTATTAAGTGGAAATATTCTTCTGATGGTCTTGATGACATGTTGTGCTTGATCAGGCTGAGGCAGTCCTACTCTATACAGTAGGCCAAGATACCTAGTGCGGGCCAATGGTCAATCGTAGGGGCAGGGATTCAGCAGAATATGACCTATGGTTCTATTTAAAGTAGGGACTTCAAGTTCTCAGGGTGGAATAGCCTGCTAGCAGTTATAGAAAAAGAGCTTGCGACGGATAGTTCGAGTGGTCGGCCAGGGGGATCGACCGAATCCAGGTTTCTAGATTGCAGGTTTTAGGTTGTAAAGGATTGTGTGCCACATGGGATCGTAGAATCATTTTCTTTGGAGTGAAAAGATCCTCTTTGGATTTAGTCTCCTTCGAAAGTGGTCGGAGGCTATGGTTGTGGAGGTGCCCCTAAAGATGTCGGGTTTCAAGGATGGTAAGGAATGATTTTGAGGACGAAATCGAATTTAAGTGGGGGAGAGCTGTAACATCCCAAGTTTTGTCATTCAAAGTCCCTGGAGATGGAAGAGTAAAGCCATGAAGAGCCTAAGGGCTAAATTGTAATTTTGGGACCAGGAAGAGTACGCTGCGTGTACATAAGGGTGCGTTGGGCGTACTAGGGCGCACCCTAGTACGCTGGGCATACGATTGTGTACGTTGGGCATACGATTGTGTACGCTGGGCATACTCATAAAGAATGAAAACCCTAATATCTCGGGTTGGGGCTATATAAGCATCCTTATGGCTCATTTTCTCTCCCCCTTCTCAGCCTCCATCTTCCAGAAACATCCCCAAACCCTAGTTCTTGTGTGAGAGAGTGAGTTGGTGGGTATTTTGAGCTCTTGAAGGTGAATCCATTGCAACAAATAGTTGAAGAAGGAGATTGGCTTGTAGATCTAAGGTTGTGTTATGCTCTAGAAGCTCCATAAGGTAAAAAGCTTCAAACTTTGTGCTTGTAGGTCATAGATCTAGCCTTTCTAGCATTATGGAACCATTTCTTGTCCTAAAAACCCCAATATGGTATGTGATGCATTTTGGACGAGATAAGTTGTCCTTCCTGGACCTTGAAGACGTCTCAAGTGATAAAAATGAGGTCCCAATGGCTTAAGATGTCCCATGCATGATGTAGAAGGGTCTTAATGAATTAAGACCTTGGATTAAGAGCTTTCTGGATGTCTAAAGTGATAATGTTCGAGACTTTATGAGTCCTAGGCACATTTTCTCACTGGATCTGGAGTTTGGGCTTAAGTGCTTAAGCTCTTGAGCACTTATTAAGGTTTTCATGAAACCCTGTGTACACCTAGTGTAAGGTTCTATACTGTGGCAACCCGATAGCTTTCAAACCAATGTAACATTAAAAAAGTCAAATATAACAAATTATTTAGAATCAAAGAAATCATCGTAAAAAATGAAGTGTTCTAAAATCTAAATTGGGATGCATAAAGTGTTACATATCATGCCAAGGTTTCCAAAAATATAAAGAACGTCCAAATCTGACTTTGTATGAAGAAGTTATGACAAATCAAAAATTCACGACACACCCGGTAAAACACTAATAAGCGTAAAATGTGAAACGTCCATAAAATACTTTTTAGTCTTAGGCTTCTAAATAAAAGTTGTAGATATCGTTAAGTTGTAATTATGCATAAAAAGAACTATCAAATCTGACTTCATATGAGGAAGTTATGATTTTTAGAAGTTTCAAAATAGCAGTAGACGGCTAAAAACTCAAAGTAGAGATCGATCCATTTTTAGCCGACGCAATTTAAACGAAAGTTGAAGATCTCGGCAAGAGCGTCACAATGATAAAAAGACGGACAAAACGGACATCGGATAAACAAGTTATTGATTTTTAACAGACTTTAGCAGTCCTGACCTACTAAAAATATACTATTAAAAATAAATTCAAAAGTAGTCGATGGAGTCTAAATGAAAGTTGTAGAGTATAGTCTCACCTACGCATGTATATAAATAACGCGAAAATCGGAGCTCGTACGCAAAAGTTACGGAATTTAGAAGTTGGAAATCCAGTTTACGCCCAACGTAAATTGGGTTACGCCCAACATGCTTAGGCGCAAAGTCCCGTCCCATCGGCTAGCAGGCTAGCTGATGCGGGTCCTAGTGTGGAGGATCGGGCCCTTGCGTTCCTAGAGGCCCACGATCGTGTGACTAAAGGGGCTTCACGGAAATGGCCATAACTTTGGCTACGAATCTCCGTTTCGGGCCTACGACTAGTCAAATCGAAGCTTGGAGCAAGGAGCACGTCTAGATAAGTGCCCGAAGGGGACTTACCCATTTTTGAGTCCAGAAATCACTTTCTAAATGGAGTTATGAACAATTTTATTATTTTTCCTTAATTTTTGGGTTTTGTATTTGGCCCATGGACTTTTAGAGTTTCATTTTAATTTTTGCTTCTTATTTAACTATTTTTTATGTAATTTGGATGGTCGATCATCAATTTTATGAACTTTTGATTTTCTCCCAAATTCTATGTGTTAACCCAGATTTTGAAGCCAGTCCCACGGTATTCGTAGAATCAACGTGGTTTTGAAGAGATTGTCCTGGCTATTCTTTTAGAATCAACAGGTTCATTCTTGGTTATCTTTGTGTTTTTTTTTGCGCTGCATCAGTTGGTATCAGAGACGAATTTCTGGTTCAAAATGCCTCCGAGGAGAAACAGGATGCCCGCTAATGTTCATGAGCAAGAACTAGAAGAACGTATTATGGCATGAATGGAGGAGAGGATGGATCAAATGGTTGACCAACTGACTGATAGGATGGTCGAACTGATGAATCGATGAGGGCAAAGGTCTCGGACATATTCTCAAGTGGAAGATGGTGAATTTGGGAACCCCTTCGGCGGCAGTGACGGTTCATATTCTGAAGACGATCTAGAAAGGCGGCCAAGGCGTGATCATAGAGGTGAAAATAGGCATTGGGAGGCCGGAATGAGAACTAATATCCCAGAATTCAACGGGGTCAGTTTGAATCCGGAGGGGTTCATCAAATGGTTGGCTACTGTTGAGGAAGTTTTTGAGTTCAAAGAAGTCCCTGAAAACAAAAGAGTGTCATTGATTGCTACCAGGCTACGTGGTAGGGCATCTGCATTAGGGCTGGCAATTCTCGACACGACCGGCAACACGACACGAAATAAATGGGTTTGGGTTGAGTTTTTCAACTCGCCAACCCACTAACCCGCCAACCCGCCAACCCATTTATTAAACGGGTCATATATGGGTTTCTTAAAAAATAAACGGGTTGACCCGCCAACCCGTTTATATTCTTAATAAAAAAATTATTTTATTTTTAAATGTATTTATGTATCAAGTATTAATATTTAATAAGTATTACAAAAATATACCATTTATTCATAGACCATTTGACTATTTTGACATTATGACTCGTGGTGAATGGTCTAATGTCATAAGTCATAACCTATAAGGCTAAGTTTGTAACATGTTTCTATGAATGTTTTTAACTTTCATTTGGATGTTTAAGACTTAAATATGTAAAATTCGGAACCATGAATCCAAATCTGACCCACGAACCCGCCAACTTGTGAACCCGTTTAAATAAATGGGTTGGTGGGTCATATATGGGTTTATGTTCCAAACCTGCAAACCCGTGACCCGCCAACCGGTGACCTGTATATTTAAATGGGTTGTGTTTGGGTTGACATATTTTGACACGCCAACCCGCCAACCCGCGACACGCCAACCCGAACATGACACGATTGCCAGGCCTAATCTGCATTGTGGCAACAACTGAAACTGACACGATATAGGCTCAGAAAGTCAAAGGTCGTGACTTGGAGGAAGATGAAGAAGTGTTTACGATCCAACTTCCTACCCCGTAATTTTCAAAGGTTGATGGACCAACGGTTGCAAAATCTGAAGCATGGTGCCAAATTAGTTGATGATTACACAACTGAGTTCTACCAATTGATTGCCCAAAATGATATCTAGGAGACGAAGGAACAACTCGTTGCTCGATATATTGGGGGTCTACGGGTCCAAATCATGGATTCTGTAAATATGTTTGACCCGATATCCATTTCTGAAGCGCACCAACAGGCGTTGGCTTTTGAGTAACAAAGTCGTCGGGTGGGCGGTTCGTCTTCAACTGCCAATATTGGAGGAAGTTCTGGGACGGGTGGTATGGTACCCCATGTCGTGCCTAATCAACAAAGACCGACATCTAACAGTGTTGGACCAAATCCTAGGACAACTGTTAGTAGCAGCTAGAAGTGTTTTAGTTTTGGGGAGACAGCTCACCAACAATCAGAGTGCAAGAAGGTCAGAAAACATCATTTGTTTGCTGAGCAAGATGATTGGCAAAATGATGATGCTGGTGAAAATTACGAAGATCCCCCTGTGTATGACGAAGAGCATCAATGCGAAGAGGAAGTTGTAACTGGAGATGTGGGGGTAAATTTGGTGGTAAGGCGGTCTTGTTTTACACCAAAAGTTGTTGGTGATGATTGGCTCAAATACAACATCTTTCAGTCAACATGTACTATTTTAGGAAAGGTTTGTACTTTTGTTATTGATTCAGGAAGTTGTGATAACCTTATATATGAAGAAGCAGTTCAAAAGTTGGCTTTGAAAACAGAAAATCGCCTAAGCATTACAAGCTATAGTGGCTTAAGAAGGGTGGCGAGGTCACTGTATCTAAACGAGCCCTTGTTCAATTTTATGTTAATACCACGTATAAAGATGATGTGTGGTGTGATGTGGTTACTATGGATGTTTGTCATTTGTTGTTGGGCAGACCTTGGGAGTATGATCGTAACATAGATCATAACGAGCGGACTAATACTTACAGTTTCTTGTTTGGTGGTGTGAAGATAACATTGGTTCCTAGTAAGCCAAAGGAGCCAGTTCCGAGACCTTCAGGTACTCTACTGACCCTTAATCAGTTTGAAGACGAGTTGGAGGTGGAAGGTGAAATTTTTGTATTGCTTGGGAAGGAAGTCGCTAAGGAGGTTGAAATTCCTAAGGTTATGGTTCCTTTGCTCAAGGAATTCGCTGATGTTTTCCCTAATGAATTACCAGATGGTTTGCCACCTTTATGTGACAACCAACAACATATTGATTTACAACCAGGAGCTCAGTTGCCTAATAGGACACATTACAGAAGGAGTCACGAGGAGCATTAGGAGTTGCGACGACAGGTGGAGGACTTGATTTCAAAAGGTCATGTTCGGGAGAGCATGAGCCCGTGTGTTGTTCGTGCTTTGTTGACTCCAAAAAAGGATGGTACTTGGCGTATGTGTGTTGATAGTCGCGCCATCAATAAGATCACGGTGAGGTACATATTTCCAATTCCTCGACTTGATGACCTACTTGACCAGATTAGCGGTGCCTCTATCTTTACGAGACTGGACTTGAAGAGCAGGTACTATCAGATTCGAATTAGGCTTGGGGATGAGTGCAAGACTGCCTTCAAGACTCGTGAAGGATTGTATAAGTGGTTGGTGATGCCTTTCGGTTTATCAAAAGCTCCTAGTACATTTATGCGTGTGATGAACCAGTTGTTCAGGCCCTTTATTGGTAAATTTGTAGTCGTTTATTTTGATGACATACTTATTTATAGTGCTACTTTTCATGAGCATGTCAACCATGTGAGGCAGGTTTTGACCGTGCTTCGATGAGATAGTTTGTATGCAACCATGAAGAAATGTGTGTTTATGGTTCCTAAAGTCTTGTTCTTGGGGTACATTGTTTCTGATTAAGGAATACAGGTGGACGAGTCTAAAGTAGCAGCTCTCAGACAATGGCCAAGTCCAACTACCATCACTCAAGTTTGAAGATTTCATGGCCTTGCTTCATTATATAGGAGGTTTATTCCAAACTTTAGTTTTATTATGGCACCGGTGACTGATTGTATGAAAGGGAAGACCTTTACTTGGACCGAAGCAGCAGAATCAGCTTTCCAATTAGTAAAATAGAAGCTTACTATATCATTGATTCTTGTATTGCCAAAATTTTCTCAAGTGTTTGAACTACACACGGATGCTTCCAAGGTTGGGATTAAAGTAGTTCTAAGTCAAGGAGGACGATCGGTTGCCTATTTTAGTGAGAAGTTGACGGGGCCAAAGCTGCGTTATAACACTTATGATATTGAGTTCTATGCAGTGGTCCAAGCTGTAAAGCATTGGCGCCATTATCTATTTCATAAGGACTTTGTTTTGTTCACAGATTATGATTCATTAAGACATATTCGCAGTCAAGATAAGGTGTCACACAAACATGGGAGGTGGATGTTATTCTTGGAAAAATTCACTTTCGTGGTGAAACACAAGTCTGGGATGTCAAATCAGGTGGCTGATGCAATGAGTCGTAGGAGTAATTTGCTAGTTTTCATGAGGGTTGGTGTGCCGGGGATGGATGTCCTCATGGAGCAGCTAACGGTTGTTCCTGATTTTTCTGTTGTTCTGCAGGGTATACAATCTGGACAAATTTTTGGTTTTCTACTACATGAGGTTTTCTTTTCAAAGGCAATCAATTGTGCATCCCTGATTCTAGTCTCCCCCTTCAAATCATTAGGTAGCTACATGGTGAAGGGCATGTCGGCCGAGATCGCACTTTACAGTTGGTACAATCATCTTATTTTTGGCCTACAATGCGCAAGGAGGTGGATAGATATGTTAAACAGTGCCGAATCTGTCAGGTGTCAAAAGGCACATCTACCAATGCAGGACTCTATATGCCTTTGCCTGTTCCATCACAACCTTGGGTAGACATCAGCATGGATTTTGTGTTGGGTTTACCATGTACTCAATGGGGAAATGATTCAATATTTTTGGTTGTTGATCGTTTTCTAAGATGGTGCACTTTATTCCTTTCAAAAAGAAGACGGATGCAGTTAATGTGGACTAGTTATTCTTTCGAGACGTCTACCGTTTGCATGGGTTGCTATCTTCTATTGTTTCAGATCGAGACACCAGGTTTTTGAGTCATTTTTGGCGCAACCTATGGAAAATGGTGAACACTTAGCTCAATTTTAGTAGTGCATATCATCCTCAAACGGATGGCCAAACAAAGGTTGTCAATCGTTCCCTTTGGTAATATTTTGCGGTGTTTAGTGGGTGATCATGTGAAGACCTGGGATCAAAAGCTTTGTCAAGCTGAGTTTGCTCATTATCATGCTATCAACCGAAGTATTAGATATAGTCCATTCCAGGTGGTCTATTCTGTTCAGCCACGGGGACCACTTGATTTGATGTCACTGCCTGTTTCTAAGGTTGTTCCAAAGAAAGTGCAGGATTTTGTTGGAGGACTGCATGATGTTCATAAGGTTGTTTGTGACAACTTGGTTCGAGCTAACTCCAAGTACAAGCAAGATGCACATAAAAAAAGCAGACAAGTTGAATTTGAAGTAGGTGACTTTGTTTGGGCTGTTTTGACTAAATATCATTTTTCGGTTGGTGAGTACAACAAGCTATCAGCTAAGAAGATTGGACCGGTGGAGATTGTGGAGAAGATTAATTCCAATGCTTACCGTCTACAGTTGCCAAGCCACATTCGTTGCTCCGATGTTTTCAATGTAAAGCATTTGCTTCCTTATTATGGGGATTCTTCTGATGATGACCATGGTGCACATTCGAGGTCGAATTTTATCTACCCATGAGGGGATGATGCGGGCCCTAGTGTGGAGGATCGGGCCCTTGCGTTCCTAGAGGCCCACGATCGTGTGACTAAAGGGGCTTCACAGAAATGGCCATAACTTTGGCTGCGAATCTCCGTTTCGGGCCTACGACTAGTCAAATCGAAGTTTGGATCAAGGATCACATCTAGATAAGTGCCCGAAAGGGACTTACCGATTTTTGAGTCCAGAAATCGCTTTCTAAATGGAGTTATGAACAATTTTGTTATTTTTCCTTAATTTTTGGGTTTTGTTTTTGGGTTTGTATTTGGCCCATGGACTTTTAGGGTTTCATTTTAATTTATGCTTCTTATTTAACTATTTTTGATGTAATTTGGATGGTCGATCATCAATTTTATGAACTTTCGATTTTCTCCCAAATTCTGTGTGTTAACCCAGATTCTGAAGCCAATCCCATGATATTCCTAGAATCAACGTGGTTTTGAAGAGATTGTCCTGGCTATTCTTTTAGAATCAACAGGTTCATTCTTGGTTGTCTTTGTGTTTTTTTTTTCCGCTGCATCACTAGCTAGGCTTGAGTCGTAAGCGCTGACGACTCCGGAGTACGCCCAGCGTACCTAAGGATAACGCCCATCGTACGGGGGGTGCTCCAGCACTATAAATATAGTGCATGAGCTGTGGGTTTTTGGCACACATTCTCAACTCCTCTCTCACTTTCACACTCTCTTGAGCTCCAGAAGCTATCCCGACACCCTCGATTCCATACCCGAGCCCAGACAGAAGTTTCATGCTACCGAGATCCCCGAGAAACCCGAAGACGAAGCTTTCTGCAGTCGAAGTTCTACTAAATTCTCGTCTCACTATCTTCAAACCAAACAAGTGAGTTCATACCCCCACTTTCTTTTCACGTCTTTTCATATTTTAGGTGGGGAAATATAAGTGTAATACGAGAAAAACTCATCGTTTTATACAGATTCAAATACATCACCTACATTTTATAAAAATTAAACAACTTCGATATCTACGTATAAACTATATACAAAGTTAGTATTACATCGAGTTTTTATCACAAAATGGTACACATTTTCAGAAAAACTATAATGGGTATAGTTTACAAGTTATTCATTACACCTTTACATAAACATTGTGAAAATGAAATACTTTTATCTACATGAAATATAGACGTTTCTTTCATAAATATATTCATACCAAGTGTTGTGAGATATTCAACTTTAATGTACTCTCAAGTACGCATTTCAAGCCCTGTATTATAAACCATAATCTCTTGGAGGAAGAGCGTGATATTTGTGTATAGATCTATACGGGATTGACAATCCCGCACTTAAGCTGTTAGCCACAGTTAGACCGGTAGGTCTGGGGTGACAAATATCATAACACTGCAACGCCTGAAGAACGTTGTTACAGGCAGTCGAGGTCAATAGCATGGTTATAAAACTCACACGGAAGTATTAAATAAGTTTGATTTGTGAGACTCTTGAATACATTCAGTAAACACATATTTTGAGTATAAATTCACTTTCATCATTTGAGCACGAAAGATACTAATGCACTCCAGCCTTTGGAACTATTTCAAGCTATGGAAAGGAAATATTGGATTTTGTGGAAAACATATTCATTTATTTTTACTAAAAGAAATATAAATTTCAGTACAAAAACACTTATGAACTCACCAACTTAATTTTTGATATTTTTTTAAAACTACTTGTATTTCTCAGGGAATCAGTAATACAGGTAACCATCAACTTTTGGAGAAGGAACGCTAAGGCGTCTATTATCAAAACATTTTAAATCATCATATTTGTAATATTCTTTTGAAACATGTATTAAACACAAACAATGTTTCCGCCATTCTAGTTTGATGGTTGTGTTTAATTTCTTTACAATATTCAACTGTTATGATACTACGTGAAGTCATCCACCCCCGAATGTTTCTGCCATTCTGGTTTTGGGGGTGTGACATATATTCCCAATGTACTAAGTCAATGACCCATTTTCCAATCAATGTGAGACTCACGTATGCCCCGCGTAGCCTTGGGGTACGCCCATCGTACGTCATCTGTAGACTTTTGGTGATTTAGGCTTTGGGTTTGGCTACTTTTTGGGCTAGTAGGGTTTGGGCCTTGGTGGACTTTGTGAGTAGATATGTCTTGGAGTAGTTTTGCTGATAGTGGATCATGGGGTTAAGCCTAACAAGGAAGTTGGGCCGAATTTAGTAAGTTGGGCCAATAATGGGCCTTGCATAAAGACTATCAAGGTTATGGACTTGGAATTAGTCCGTGGCCCAATAAAAGGGAATGGACATGATGGATTGAGTGGACCCCTTTGCCAAGATTGCTATGTTGTGTAATGACTTGGTATTTATTATGTGATAGTTTGGGGTTTCCAGTGAGATAACGGTTAAGGAATTCGTTTCTTTAGTTCAGATCGGCATTACGAGGTGAGTTATCATCACTATATCAACAGGGTCTAAGGCACCAAGGTTGTCCCTTTCTCGGATTGTATATTGGTTTTGTTTGATATGCTTATTGATCTGATAGATTTGCATCTTGGTAGTTAGGTTCGTATATTTTGTCATGTTTTGTGATTCCATATATATTTTTTAATTTTCTTAATTGACTGAAAAAAAAAATTTTAAAGAAAACACAACCGAAAAGAGGTTCACAACCGAGAACAAGGTTTACAGCCCAAGGAGAGTTTATGAAGTTTGCAGCCAAAAACAGGTCACGGTCAAAGCAGTTTACAGTTAAAGAGCAGTTTACAGTCGAAAACGAGGGTTTACAGTCGAAAACAAGGGTTTACAGTCGAAAACAGCTGATTTGTAGTTAAAAATAGTTTATAGCCGAAAACACAAGAGGTTTATGGCCGAAAATTGATGAACAATTTACAGCCGAAAACACCCATAAATTGATGAAAACAACTGATTTCAAGCAGTTCTTCAATCCCTTTGGCCTCGAAATCAGGATCAACAGCAAAACCCCAGTAACAAAGCTTGAAAATCACAAAAATGAGGAATAACTCCAACCGAAAACTAAGCTTGAACAAATTTGACACTAGATTGGCTCTGATACCAATTGTAAGTCCCCAAATCTAGAACTAACTAGTGATCAAACACAAGAACAAGCAATAATCAATGAGAACAAGAAGGAGTAGAAGCAAGAATGATCCAAATTGCACAAGTTTCTATTGAACTGTAAACGTCTGGTACAATGGTTACGCACACATTCAACTGTCTTACATTCTGCCAAGACTGACACACACACACACACACACACACACACATATATATATATATATATATATATGTGGAACATGAACCATAAACAGTTCACGGTTGTAAACAGACTTGCAACCGCAAACACCATGTGAACCGAAAACACCCTGTTTTCGGTTCACCTAACTGCAAACACTCTAAACACCCCAAATCAAAGACTAACAAGACCAATACAGATGAATGTCTAGGCCAAACCAACAAATTATGACCTTACAATATATATATATATATATATATATATATATATATATATATATATATATATATATATATATATATATATATATATATATATATATATATATATATATATAGACACATATGAATACAACGAGAATAACAACATGACTGACCAGGGGAGGCACCCATAACAAGAGTTAGATGAGACACGATTCATCAACGCACTAAATGATACTCAGCTAGCTCCCGCCCTATGATCGTTAAATCTTTTGTGAATGGGAGAGATAAGCATAGATCTATACGGGATTGGCACTCCCACCTGTGGTTCCTAGCTACAATCTGACGGCAAGTCCAAGCAAGCATAACTTTCTAAACACATTTACGACGTCCGATGAGGCATCATGACTTTCAGAATCAACAGTAATATCTAGATTATAGGAGTTCATCGTAACTTTGTAAAACTAAAACTAACTATCAAATACTACAAACTACCCAAGTAATGATAGTACACTCAATATCGAGAAACGAGTCCAGATTATCCATACTAAACTTAATTCACTACTCATTAAGGAACACCTCGGAAAGATAGGGAGAACAAGCAACACTATAAAGGAATACTAGGATAATATTACCTTAGCATCAACAATTTTTTGAGATACTAACAAAAATATATAAAAAATGTAATATATCTTTCTATCTGAAATGCTAGGATCAGATCTAGTTACTAAACTATCTGAATCCAATTACCAAAATACTAGGAGACATCGTTAAACATACTAACATAGGTTAAGAACTCAACAAGATCTGGTTTAACAAACTTGACAAAGTATTTTCAAGTATAACAAACCTATGCACTCACAAATATTACGTTGACCTTTCAAAAACTCACATGTGTTCCCATGTCACCAACGGAGATATAAGACCTTTCAGCAAAAGGTTATGAACAAATCACACTCTATTGAAGAGTATGGTGGTCAACACAAAACTTAAATGTAATAAAACTAAAGTTTTCTTGTAGGTTTCTAATTATTGAATGGAAGTGATATTTATGTCATGAATGACATGTGAAAGCCTTATGTTGGAGTGCAAACCCAATCCCATATTGGTAAAATAAGAAACTAGATGTTAGAATATAAGGCAATGGGTAATCCCTTCTATCACCAATTGGTTTTAGAAAATGGAACATCATTTATCTTCTATGTTGAGCATGGTTAGGCTAGTAGCAATCCTAACAAGCGGTAACATACCTACGGTCGAAACACGAAAGATGTGGTCGGTGCAGGTAGTAGAATCCCAATAATTCACGGTCCAAAGAAGTTTTTCTTGAAGCCTTGTATCAAAGTCATCCTGATGGTCCAATTCTGGTGAGCGTATCCCAAGAGTATCGATGATATGAAAAAGAATTGGATCTGATGAACAGTCGTTGAGGGGAGGCCAAGAGCAAAAATTCGGTTTTAGGGGAGGATTTTTGGGTTGCAAACCCAATACCAGATTGGTAAAATAAAAAAGTAGATGTTAGCATATAATGAAATAGTTAATCCCTTTTATCATCAATTGGTTTTAGAAAATAGTACCTCATTGTTCTTCTATGTTGAGCATGATTATGCTAGTAGAGATCCTAACAACATGTAATATTTTATTCAGCAAATTAACCGAATTACTAATGAATCGATTAATGTTATTATTACACTATTCTGATTACATAAATTATATCAAAGTTACTAACATACGAATGACATTAAACACCTGCAAATAATGTTTTTCGAATATAAAATTAACAACGCCGACAACATATATTCGGTCCCTACACATGTATTCGTAATGTCAAATTATATTTGTTAGATAATATTTTTCAAATATGAATTTAATGCCACCAAAATAACAGATATTTTATCCCCACACTTGCATTTGCATTTGAACTTTTGTGAAATTGAATTTGGTAGAATGTAACTACGATGTTGCCGAAAAAACAAAATATTCTTTGCCAACAATTATGTGCAGTGTAGAACCCTATAATATTCACTTTCCATAACCTTATGCTCGGTATCCATGACTTTAACTTCTATCAATGGTAATTTTAAAATTGGAAGAACATGTTTTATTGTAAATATTATTGATTCATGGAAAATTGTTCATAGTTACATTTAGTAAAATACTATTTGTCTACAATTATGTGTGGTGTAGAACGATATAATATTCAGTTTTGATAACCTTATGTTTAGTATACATAAATTCAACTTCTATCGACTTGCATTTTGAAATTGAAATAAAATGTTTTTATGCTACATGTTATTGATTCATGCACAATTGTTCATAGTTTAAAGCTTCTATTAACATAAATGAAGAAAATATCAAACAAATCAAAATTTTTGAATAATATATAAACTATTGTTATATTCATTCATGATTACAAAAATCCTTTCATGGTGATCCAAAATAAAAAGAAAAATAAATGTCAACCAACTATCAAGAAACATTTGTCGCTCCTTGATCGACTCTTCAATAGACATAAGAACATTCAACAAAACCCTCGTGGTCTGCAAATCTTTGTTATGTAGATCAATGACCAACACTTTTAATCCCAGGTGCTCAGTTGAATCTAGAAAAAATATGATTTTATTTATCCTTTGCTCTCTTCATATTATGTACTGACGTTACTAGAAACCTTCTTGATATTCTCCTTGACATTTTTCTCATTGTGTAGAGCATTCTATAGCACATTTTGAATGTTGGTCAATTTTGTGAGATTAGAGTGTTCCATTTTAAGGATACTAATTTTTATTGGGAAAGGTACTCAAAGTCGATAAGGTAAATGTAAATATCAAAACTAAATAGATGATCAAAATATATAGGAAGATGTATTGGCCTCTTCGAATGCTAAAAAAAATATCATAAGACACTTGATAAGTGAAAAGACTAAATGTAATTATGACTACTCATTAAGATAACTCTTAAATGGTAAATAATCATGACCATCTTTATCATAAGATTGTTTGGCAACTAAAAATACTCAATATAATGATAACGACTCTTTATAATATAAACAACAAATGATGTGTAGATTTTGTCCATATATATAATATAAATTATATATATATATATATTGGGAAAAATTAATGATTGGATTTGTTTAAATGTCAAAATATTATCCGCATATTTTGTGTAAAATAATATGGATAAATTGACCAAACTTACTTTATTGTGAAAATATGATCTGGATTTATCTTAGATGACGATTATGTTCGGACAGAATCATATATGGTTCCTAGAAAGCTATACATAATAATGTAGTCGTTAGTCTAACAGTTGTAACATGGAAAAAAAAAACTTTACAACATATGGTACTTGCAGAATAAATATAACATAAAACGTTTAAAAAAATCACACTGCACCAATGATTACAAACACTCAAATAGTTTAAATCACCTTAACTTTTTCCTTTATTTTTGATTTATTATTTGACATTTTCAATTAGGCAAGATTATCATGAACAAAAACATATAAGTTTCATCGTTTGAGCAATCCATTGAATTTCCTTATCAGACTTCCCTCATCATTACCATAAAGACACTTCCATGTCATGATCAAACAAACGAACAAATGGAGCACATTCTACCAATGCAAAGTAAAGCAAAAAAGAGTAAATACCTCAATTAGCTACCTCCTACTAAATCAACATCATATCAATGGTGTTCAATTTCAATGCCTTCATATAAACAAAAAAGCATAAATCAACAACCAATAACAAACAAAATAACAACTGAATAAGAAAACACACAACTAAACACCAAATAAACTATACAAATAAATAAGCATAAACAAATCATTTGTTGAACAAATTATCCAAGACAACTCATTTATACACCAAAAAACAACAAATTACAGTGGCAACTGGATATAGAAGGATGCTAGTAAACAGACAAACACAATATATAATCGCGGACCAGCGAAGGGTCATTCTCAATCGAATGACACATCAAAAAAAGACCCCTTACCAAAGACTATTTTTCGCAAATAACATAGAGTTAGACATGTTATGTGGACTTGAAATGTGGTGCTTTCAACAAATCAACAAATTTCTTCTTAAGTTATATAAAATATAGATTTTTTTCATTATCAACTAATTTCATTTTGCTTTTCATACCTACCAAACAACCTAGATTAATGAATCATTCATTACAAGAGAGTAAAAGAGACAAAACAATACAATTATAACCAACCATTTTATTAGCTTATTCACTTCATTCCAATCCAATGTCATTTTATTTCTTCCATCCAATTCAGACCCTAATGCCAAGAAAACCCTACTCCCAATTCAATATTAATCTTCAGGCATCTTCGGTAAAACTAGCTGGTAGCGAGTAGCTTGTAGCTTGTAGCGTTTTGCTAAACGCTACATGAAGTGGCTTTCAGATTTGGAGCGTTTTGTTTAAATGAAACGCTAGAAGATTGTATTGCCAAACAAGGCTTTCTGTTCAAAACGGAGAATTTTGTCAAACGCTAGAAGCTCTCAAACGCTCCCAAACGTTCTGTAGCGAACACACTCTTAATTGTGACGCCCATCTTTCAAGGCTGAGCATTGATGCGATAATGTAATAGTCTAGGTCAACCATTGTAACCCATTTTGAAGTTATAAAGATGAATTATTCGAGTATTATGTGAATTTATATGTTTGTTACTTATTTATAAAGTTATAATTAATAAAAGATAAAAATAAAAATAAACATCAAAATTTAAGTTTTGAATAAACCCGATATCAACACATGAAGTGGTAGTGGTCGTGACAAGGATTTCGGACATTAAGAGAACGCCGAAATCTGAGTTATAACGAAGAAGTTATGACATATCGACGTTTCACGACAGAACCGACATGACATTGCATGATGTAAATAATGAATTTACGATAGAGCGATTTTTAGACTTAGTGATATAAATGAAAGCCATAGAATACGTTAAACCGAGAGCATCCATAAAAAAGAACGCTCAAATTTGACTTCATATGAGGAAGTTATGATTTTTCTAAGCTTCGGATCGGCAGTACACAACCCAAAGTTCGAATATTAGAACGAGCGGTATTTACCCGATACAACCTAAACAAGAATCGAAGATCTTGTTAGTAGTAGCGTAACGATAAAAAGACAGATGAAAACGGACGTCAGATGAAGAAGTTATGAATTTTTAACGGACCAATCATGTCCCGGCCTGTTAAAAATATAACTTTTAAAATAAAGTTAAAATTAGCCGACGAAGTCTTAACGAAAGTTGTAGAATACGTTGCCGCCTACGCGTGGATATAAAGAACATCGAAAATGGAGCTTGTATGTGAAAGTTACAACTTTTTAAAGATCAGACTCGGATTTTGTGAAGCCTATAGCAAGGCCGATGATGTGGCTCGATTTGGGCCGTCCGTTGTTGATTGGAGGTCTCACTTCGGATTCAGGAACCTGGCCTTCACATTATTCCCCGCATCCGAAACCAGGTACGCCCAACGTACTTCATCCTTGTGTGGTCCGAGAGAGGGCAGCATAGCACCACCCGAAGCTCGCCACATAGCAGTCTTATCCGAAGCTACGCCCATCGTAGCTTTTCCGAACACCCAACATACATCCGAGGTCTCTCCTATAAAAGGGGACTGAGGGCAGCCGAGATTTTTGCTCACTTTCTCACTACTTTATCTCTCTATTTTCTCTCACTACCTCGCTAACCCCCTCTTAAGTCTAGGTAAACCTCGTAGCACTAGAAGAAAGCCTGGAGTCTTCAAGAAAAAGAGTATTTCGGTCTGAAATGATGCCCGCACAGAGCCCGGTTTTCAAGCAAACTTCCCAGTTTCATCAAAAAGGTTATTTTTAGAAGCGAGGTGTTGTCCAAATCACTCTGTATCAGGTGAGTGTATAGTCACTTTCATCTTACACATAGATATGAAGTATTTTATATAAATTATGTGCTATGTGTATATATATGTTATCCGTTTACCTGAGATGTTTGCTAGATGAAAGATATATACATCTTTCTTTTAGATCTAAAACTTTTTCCTTCAGATCTACACTTTGTCATCTCAGATCTAAACTTTTTCTTCAGATCTAAACTGTGTACTTTGAGATCTATGTTGGATGAAAGATCTGAATGTCTTTCCTTCATACCTGAACTTTTTCTTAAGATCTAGACCGTATATGTATTTTATGCTTTGAAAGTTATGCTGGATAAAAGATGTAAGCTTTGTATTACATATCTGGACCATGTATGTATTTTATATCTACAAATATGTTGTGTAGAACATGGGTAGATAAAATAGTTGGTGTGTGGTGAAATAAAATGATGAGAGGCCTCAATGTTGACGTTGTTCCAGCCATCTAGCGGAGTATGGATGACAACCAAAGACTTTTCTAGGAAGTCCAATGGAACCTTAGCAGGCTCGCAGCCTATAGGTGTTTGTGAATAAAGTGTTCACTGGTTTACTCGATCCCCCCATGGTTGCCTTACAGACACTTATGGTTGAGGAGTCCCCTCATTAGTATTGCCCATCCCGATGAAATTCCTTAGGATAGGTCCCTTATGATAAATGCTTTAGGGACGTAAGGTGAGGATAACGGGAATAAGTAATCGGGTTAATGATTGTTGAAAATAATAAACTTATTTATTGTGGGTTGAAAACCCTATATGCTCACCAGGCTATCCAACCTGACCCACTCAGTTTCTTGTATTACAGGTAGTGGCAATAGCATAGTTGGATGACTTGACAAGAGATTATGGAATTGAGGCCAAATTATATTTTGTGGCCTAAGATGTTTATTTCTTTTTGGTTTATGCTCATGGTCTGTACAGATGATTGACATCCCGTGTTTTTGTAATTTAATGAAAATACATTTGTTTAAGAAATGCTTTGATGAATTTATATAATATTTTGTTTTGGGAACAAATTTCGCGATACTTTTCTTAAGAAGTTACTATGATCTTTATTAAAAAGCATAAACGAAATCCGTCTTTTCTGGCCATAAAAATGGGGATGTCACAGTTGGTATAAGAGCATTAGTTTAAGCGAACTAGGAATTTGTAGGATTTCTAGACTTAAACTTAGAATGTTAAGCGATGACTGTGAGATGAGTGTCTTCCATATTTTAGACATGAGCACTAGTTTATTTTAGGAAAGATGCCTAAATGCTTTTATGTGCTAAATGCTTTATGCTTTCCTTATGTCTTATTATCATTTGGATCTATGGTCTGTTGCCGACCGGATCCGGAAACCTCATGTGTTTAGTATTCTAAGCATTCGATTACGATATTAGAACTAGCATGTAACTTTTCGGAGTCATAAGGGGAATTTAAAAGTCTATCGTGAATACAGATCTAAATTCACCTAATTTGGTGTATAGATCAAGATGGAAAGAACCCGAAGTGGAGCTGGAAACGCAAATGGAAACAGGAATCAGCAGCCTCAAACCTATGGGATTGAGCAAGTACCAATCGTAGAAGCTGCACCCGAGCCAATCACAATGACTGGAGTTCAAGCCATGATTCGGGCTATGATGGCGGAAGAGAGGGAAGAAATGAGACAAGTATTGCAGAATAACATAAATGAACCTTCAATGCCAGATGAACAACCAAAACTGAATGATGGTGAGTCCGAAGAAGGGAATAACAGCCGCACTATCAGTCAAATGGAACCCTTAGTGGTGAGAAGGAATGACCCGAAGATGGAAATCGATCGAGATAGATGTATGCATAAGAACTTCTTGGGTGCCAAACCATCAAGTCCTTCTGGAAACCCAAAGCCTGTGGAGATCATGCAATGGATCTTCGAAATGGAGATGGTATTTGAAAGTCGCAACTGTAGTGATAAGCAGAAAACCGTCTTTACAATTCGACAAATGAAGACCGGAGTCTTGAGATGGTGGAAATTGTTAGTGGATACGATGCCACGAGGAGAAGCTTTGAAGATGTCTTGGGAAGCATTCCTGGAGCAGTTGTAGATGCAGTACTGCTCCCAGATAGATCTGATCGATCTAAACAAAAAGTTCCAAAACTTGAAGAAAGGGAAAATGAGCATTGATGACTATGCTACTGCGTTTACCGAGAAGATGAAGTTATTTCCATACCTGTTGCCGACTGAGCTCGCTAAGATAGAAAATTTTGCTAACGGATTGCCGTCAGACTTTAGCCCAACAGTAAAAAAGGCAAGCACATTGAAGGAAGCTGTCAGAGCAGCCAAGAATGTTGAGACCCCGTTAAAGGAAAGGGGTCAGGAAAGAACTAAGGTAGGTGAGAAGAGGAAGTTTGAGGGATCTTCGAGATCCAACAAGAAAAGTAAATCCTCGAAGGCTGGTTCGAAGGAGGAGGAGGCGAACCAAAATGGTGCGAAAAGTGCAAAAAGAAACATCATGGGAAATGTGACGGGGAGGTCACTTGTTTTAAATGTGGGAAGCCTGGGCACTATGCCAACGAGTGTACGTTGAACAAGAAAGTTTGTTATGGTTGTAATGAGGAAGGGAGCCTTTTGAGGGACTGCCAAAAGAAGAAGGACGCAACAAGGTCTATTGTCCCACCGAAGACAAAAGCCAGAACTTTCCAGATGACACTAGAAGCCACGAAGGAAGCAACAGACATCGCTTCAGGTACCTTTCTTGTAAATGGATTGCCTTCTAATATATTGTTTGATTCTGGAGCAGATTACTCCTTTATATCACATAAATTTGGTAGAATACTAGCATTGCCTATAGAAAAACTTGATGGTGCTCTAGTTGTTGAAGTTTCCAATGGCAAATTCATATCGGTTAGCGACTGCATTAGGAATATCGTCATCGACCTGAACGGAAAAGAATTCCAAGAGGAGTTGTTTCCTATTGAGCTAAATGGTTTCGATATCGTACTGGGTATGGATTGGATTGATGCCAATGATGCTGAGATAATGTGCAAGAAGAAGATAGTAAGAGTGAACCCGCCTGGGAAGGAGTCATTTGTGGTCTATAGGGACAAACGTATAGTGAATTCTGCAATCATTTCCGTAATGAAAGCCTGAAAATGTTTGTCCAAAGGATGCACATCATACTTGACATTTGTGATCAATGCTAAGAAATAGAAGAAGGAGATACAAAATATATCAGTGATGTGTGATTATCCGGAAGTCTTTCCCAGACTACCGCCTGATAGACAAGTGGAGTTTCGGATAGACTTGTTACCAGGAACGAAACCAATAGCAAAATCACCATACCGAATAGCACCGAAGGAGATGAAGGAGATCATGATGCAACTTTAGGATTTGTTGGACAATGGTTTCATTCGACCTAGTTCATCACCCTAGGGAGCTCCGGCGTTATTCGTGAAGAAGAAAGATGGAAGCATGAGGATGTGCATAGATTACAGAGAGCTAACCAAGGAAACGGTGAAGAACAAATACCCATTACCGAGAATTGATGACCTTTTCAATCAGCTTCAAGGTTAGATTTATTTCTCCAAGATCGATCTTAGGTCAGGGTATCATCAGATGAAGGTGCGAGAACAAGATATTGAGAAAAACGCGTTTAGAACAAGATACGGACACTATGAGTTCTTGGATATGTCGTTTGGACTAACCAATGCTCCAACAACATTCATGGATTTGATGAACAAGGTTTGTAAACCATTCCTGGATAAATCTGTGATAGTGTTCATAGATGACATTCTAGTTTACTCAAAAAGCGAGCAAGAGCATGGCAAGCATCTACGAGAAGTGCTACAAGTTTTGAAGAAGGAGAAGGTGTATGCAATGTTCTCTAAATGTGATTTTTGGATTCGAGAAGTCCAATTCTTGGGTCGTGTGGTTAACCAGAAAGGGATCATGGTTGATGTGACATCCCCATTTTCACGGCCAGAAAAGACCGATTTTTTTATGCTTTATAAAAATCAGAATACCTCTTTTAAGAAAAATGTTGCGGAATTTGTTCCCAATAAAACATGATAAATACGTTATCAAAGTATTTCCGAAGAAAAGTATTTTTATTCATATTAAAATATTTCGGATTCCATCGTCAATACAGAAACATAAGCATAAACATAACTTACATTCATTATCAGTAGTGATTTATATCTCCTTAATCTCTCAGTGTAATGTGACTTCATATCAACACCTGTGATATAAATAAACTGAGTGGGTTAGGTTGGGAAACCTGGTGAGTACAAAGGGTTTTCAACCCACAATTATATAATTATTATGTTTAAACATCAAACAATCAACCCAATTACCCATCCCCATTATCTTCTTTACTCTTAAGGATCTACCCTAAGAATCAACTATTCCTCATTCATTTATTCTTAAGGATCATCCTAAGGAATCAACACGAAGTCCATCGTTGCCACGGTTTACACAATAGGCACTAAGTCTGCGTAGTCATCAGAGATTACGCATCAAGTCTGCATGGTCACCAGGGTTTAGGCATCAAGTCTGCATGATCGCCAAGGTTTATGCACTAAGTCTGCATAGTCACCAGGGTTTAGGCATCAAGTCTGCATCATCGCCAAGGTTTAGGCACTAAGTATGCATAATCACCAGGGTTTAGGCATTAAGTCTGCAAGATCGTACACCGGGTGAACACATCGTGCACAACACCTACAGGTTGCGAGCCTGCTAGTGTTCCACTGGACTGTCTAGAATAGTCTGTGGTTGTTATCCATACTCTGCTAGATGACAGGGCCAACATTTGGGAACAAGGATTCTCACATCGTCGACCTCTCACTCTTACCTCATGGTCTATATCACCTCTCAACTCATCATCCAACTCATATTTCATCTACCCATGTTTTACCTAGCATATTATGTAGATATAAATACATATACAGTTTAAATCATATAAAACTTGTATAAAATCGTTTATCCAGCATAGATAGCAATTATATAGATAATATGAACACATAGCATGTAGTTTATACAAAATACTTCATATCTCTGTGTAAGATGAAAGGGACCATGCACTCACTTGAAAAGGTGGTGATTCCAAACTCAGACATCGCTTCGTTTCATAAAAATAATTTCCTTCGACGAAACCTACTATTATTACCACTAGAGTTTAGTCTATTATTCGCCGAGACTAATTAATAGTCTAGCTATTATTACTATTATATAAGCGTTAAACAATACTTATATAACCCATAGTAATAGCCCAATTACTTTTTATAAGTTCCTAATAACGTTACTATAATTAAATAAAACCTATACTGAAATAGGGTAAGCAAAACTTACTTACAAGGGAGTTTTAGCTAGGAGTCGGGCTCTGTAGGGCAGAACTTCATCGCTGAATCTTTCTAAGAAAGATTCGTGCAATGCTTCAGCGCTCACCTTACTACACTAAAACTACATAAAGAGAAGTCGAATCATGAGAGACCGAAATGCTCGGGGGATAAGAAGAGAAAGACTCTTGAATCAAGAGAATGGTGAAAGAAATATGAAAGCCCAAGCCTCTTATTTATAGTAATTGAATGTACAAAAACTACCCTCTATAATTACTTAATGACCTTATAGTTATATAAACGGCTAAACACCCATTCATAATACTATTTTAAATAGATTTAATGATATTTGTATTAAACTAATCTCGAAACTACTCAACAATAGTCTTATAATAACCACATCATCGATACCTTTCTAATGATATATACATTTGTGTGTGTGTGTGTGTGTGTATATATATATATATATATATATGTATACGTATATATGATTTATACTTTATTTTAATACATAAATATGCTATTATAATTTGTAAGTCGTTCATACAAACTCCATTTTTGACGTTCTTTATATCAACGCATTGGTATTTACGAGTACTACAACTTTCATTTAGATGCCGTCAGCTAATTCTCATTCTATCTCGGATTTACAAAACTGTATCGAATTTATCGTGCTCGAAGAGTAAGGACCAAGTTTCATCCATATCTTTAACATACGAGCTCTACTCTTAACAATTTTTATATCCGCGCATAGGTAAAAACAAGATCTAAAACTTTCATTTAGACTTCGTTGGCTAATTCTCGACCTATCTTAAATTTAACAGTAGGAGGATATTATACTGTTAAATGTCCGCGTAAAATTCATAACTTCTACATACGGACTCCGTTTTCGTCTGTATTTTTACCGTTGAGTTCCTATTAATGAGATCTTCAACTCTCATTCAGGTCGCGTAGGTCAAAAACCGCTCGAACTAAAATTCAAGTTTCAGGTCGTGCACTGTTATGCCAAATGTTAGAAAATTCATAATTTCCTCATACGAAATCAGATTTGGGCGTTCTTTTTATGGATGCTCTCATTTTAAAATATTATACGACTTTTTTTTTAGATTATTAAGGCTAAAAAGTCATCTATCATAAATTCACTATTTACGTCTCCCGGTGACGTGTCGGTTTTGCCAAAAAACTTCGACGGCTCATAACTTCTTCGTTATAACTCGGATTTCAGGGTTCTTTATATGTAATGAACCCTTGTAACATATACTACAACTTGATTAAGATTAATCCTTCTAAATAATCTTCCATAAAAAAACTCATTTTTGATGCTTATTGTCTCTAAATTGACTAGCCCGAATTTGTGGGCGTTACAGTTGACCCAGCCAAGATTGAAGCTGTAATGAAGTGGGAGCGACCGAAAAGGCCCCTGGAGATCTGAAGCTTTCTGGGATTAGCCGGATATTACCGAAGATTTATCCAAGGCTTTTCTTCGGTAGCCGCTCCATTAACAGCTTTGACCCATAAAGGAGCAACATATACCTGGTGTGAGAAGCACGGAGACGCATTTGAGAAGTTAAAGAAGAAGTTATGTGAAGCATTGATTCTTTCTCTACCCGATGGAGTTGAAGACTTCCTTGTGTATAGCAATGTATCTGGAATTGGTTTAGGTTGTGTTCTGATCCAAAGAGATAAGGTGATAGCATATGCATCGAGACAATTGAAAGAACATGAAAAGAACTACCCCACTCATGATCTGGAGTTGTCAGTGGTAGTATTTGCACTAAAGATATGGAGACATTATCTTTATGGCACGTAGTACAAGATTTTCACTAATCATAAGAGTCTTCAGTATCTCTTTGATCAAAAATAATTGAATATGAGGAAATGAAGTTGGCTAGAGTTGCTTAAGGATTATGATTGCGAGATACTTTACCACCCAGGTAAAGCAAATGTCCTAGCTGATACCTTGATCCGAAAAGTGAGGCTAGAAAGGAGAAGGACAAGAGCATTAAGAATTGAAGTTGTCTCAACGATTGTGGAAAGTATTAAGAAAGCTCAAGAAGAAGCTTCAGAGAAGAATGACTGAAAGGAAGAATGTTTGAGAAAAAACTTTAGTTTTCGGTACGAACAATCAAGGATTAAAGGTATTCCAAGATAGGATTTGGGTACCTAAGACAGGAGGAATAAGAATCTTCTGATGGAAGAAGCTCACAAGACCATATACTCGATTCATCCCAGCAGCACAAAAATGAATAGGGATCTGAAACCCTACTACTGGTGGCCGACGATGAAGCATGACGTTGCGAAGTATGTGGCCGAGTGAGTGACATGTGCGAGAGTTAAGTCACAACATCAGAAACTGTATGGGGGTTTAGAACCTTTACCTATACCCATGGGTAAATGGGAAGACATCACCACGGGTTTTGTCACTAAACTGCCCAGAACAAGGGACGGTCACGACATGATTTGGGTGGTCGTTGATCGATTCACTAAGAGTGTGCACTTCATAGCAGCCAATGAAAGATGGTCTATCGATAAGATTGCTAAGGCTTATGCGAAGGAAGTAGTAAGACTTCACAGTGTTCCTTTAACGATAGTATCAGACCGTTACAGTCGTTTCACGTCAAGGTTTTGGAGAAGTCTACAACAGGAATTGGGTACAAAATTGTGTTTAAGTACATCTTACCATCCGCAGACTGATGGTCAGAGCGAAAGAACAATCCAAACATTGGAGGATATGCTAAGAGCATGTACCCTGAAATTTCAAGATAACTGGGATGAACATTTTCCTCTGGTAGAATTTTTCTACAACAATAGTTACCATTCGAGCATCAAGATGGCACCTTATCAAGCCTTATATGGACAAAAGTGTCATACGCTGTCTTGTTGGCTTGAAGCCAGAGAAAAGCAGTTTATGGGCCGCGAGATGGTCCATCAAACTACTGAAAAGCTGAAAGTGATCAGGGAAAGGATGTTAGCAGCTCAGGATCGTCAAAAGAGCTATGCTGACAAGAAGAGGCGACCGATGACATTCGCAGTTGGGGATTCAGTTTTGCTCAAAGTCTCACCATGGAAGGGACATATAAGATTTGGGAAAGGAGGAAAGTTGAGTCCACAATTTATTGGACCGTTCAAAGTTACTCAAAGGATTGGGAACCAAGCTTACAAGCTCGAATTACCCGAAGAACTAGATGGTATACATAACACATTCCATGTGTTTTATTTAACGAAGTTCACGGGAGAAGTTCCCAACATAATTACAATTTTAGAGTTAGAGATGGATGAGAATAAGAGGATAATCGAAGAACCTGAGGCGATTGTTGACCGAAAGACGAAGAAGTTGCAACACAAGATGGTCGGTTTAGTGCTTGTGTGATGGAAATACTCGAATGGGCCAAATCTCACCTGGGAAACGCAGAGTGACATGATGAGTCGCTATCCGCATCTGTTAGCTGATGCATGATTCCAGGACGGAATCATCCTAAGGGGGAGAGAATTGTAACGCCCGTGTTTCGAGGCTAAGCATTGATTCGATAATGTTATACTCTATGTCAATCATTGTAACCCATTTTGAAGTAATATAGATGAATTATTTGAGTATTATGTGAATTATATGAATGTATATGCTTATTACTTATTTATAAAGTTATAATTAATAAAGGATAAAAATAAGCGTCAAAATTTAAGTTTTGAATAAACCCGATATCGACACATGAAGTGGTAGTGGCCGTGAAAAGGATTCCGAACATATAGAGAATGCCGAAATCCAAGTTATAACAAAGAAGTTATGGTCTGTCAAAGTTTCACGATAGAACCGGCACGACACTGCGTGACGTAAATAGTGAATTTACGATAGAGCGATTTTTAGACTTAGTAATGAAAATACATTTATTTAAGAAATGTTTTGATGAATTTATATCATATTTTTTTTTGGGAACAAATTCCGCAATACTTTTCTTAAGAAGTTACTCTGATCTTTATTAAAAAACATAAATGAAATCGGTCTTTTCTGGCCATAAAAATGGGGATGTCACAGTAATCATGTAGATAAACATAATTCATACAACACATGTTTTTAAATTGTCTTTGGTTTAGTGTTGTCCTGAGTGTTGAAAAGTATTCCTTCTTGTGATATTGAATGTTTAGGCTCATGGTGAATAAATATTTGTTTATGTTTATATGCAACTATTCGTTTGGTAAGAGATAAGACATATTTTATTATTCTCTATTTAATTGTAATATACCATAAATAAACATATATAAAAACTAGAGTTATTGTTTGTTTTGTTCTTTAATAAATAAGATAAAATGCATTTATTTATTGTTATAAATAAAACTTATTTAACTGCACCACCATCCTTCTCCCATGAACACCACCATCACTATCATAATTATCTTACGTCACACACCACTCTCAGGTAGCCCCCACATTCTTCATGATCAAACTTTGTTCAACTTTCATCGCACACATAAAAAACCATCACAAACCCACTTGCCATTATCACCATCATATTCTCCCTTGTTCAATCTTCATCCGCTTCACCCTACCCCAACACCATTAAAACTGCAACAAAGAACTACCAACTAAATCACCATTTACGACCCCCATCTTTTCTGATCTTCAGGTCACTATCACTATTATGAACCACCATCGTCTTCTTTAAGAAGCCCTCATCAGCAAGATCCGCTATGTAGTCCATTCACACCACCGACATTAAGAAGCAAAGCAATAATAAGGATTGAGGCTAGCATATATAGTTGGAGCATCAATTTGGGGTGGGTATCAATTCTGTTGAGGTGTACGTGGATATTTATTTAGAAGGAGGACCAATTCATAGCGGCGACCGATGACTTGGAAGATAGAGTCGTGACCAGAGAACAGAAAAGAAGTAGTGGGGCGTCCAGAGAAGGAAGAAGCAATATCAAGTCTTGAATGGAGACTATTAACTGGGGATGTCAATGGGGGAAAATAGGACAGAGAGTGTTGTTGGATTAGGTTTCTAAGTATATAACTATAATTGGTATAAACTTGAATTGATAGTATAACAGTCCTTTTGGTTGCCCTCAAACCTAGAAATGGGATAAATTTTTTTTTTGGATAGAGAGGTTGATTTCTAATTTGAGTAATAAATTGAAATAAATGATTTATTATTATCTTATGAGAATAATATATTAATTAGAAATAATAATATTTAATTAATAATTAATTATAAATTGATTGGAATTAATTTCGGGAATAGTGGAATTAATTAAAAATGTAGTGTTTGGAGTGCAATTGTTCAAGGGTTGAACAAAAGGCGCTAAAACCTTCCACCAGGATGGTGGACGGTTTCAAGGGGGGTAATATAGGGTTCCTAGATTATCCCATGTGGATAAATATGGAGCTGAATAATTACTAATTTAAAATGTTATTATTATTTCAAAGTAAGGCTATCTAGGACTTCCTTGTGCCACTATATAAAGGACCTTAGCCCCTGTATTTACGACCACCATTCCATCCTAAAGGGTAGCTAAAATTCTAAGCCTTCCATCTTCTCTCTCCAAAATCACCTTCTTGGTAGCTTCGGTGTGAACCACTAGAGGCATGATATTTGTGGTGCTTGCTTCCAAAGGTTCTGCAAGTCAAGGATAATTGTTATTTACTATAATAACAATAAGGTATGTAATCCTAAACCCTTTGTTGTGTTTTTCAAAAATTACGTAGGGTTTCTAGGGTTCTTTTTTAATGTTCATAATTATAGGTTCAATAAAGAAGACATAGATCTTGTTTTAGGTTGCTTGCACACTTAAGAGTTTTAAGTTTGTTTTTGTTATGCCTAAAACCCATCAGTGTTATCAGAGCATTTGGTTTGTTTTCAATTGAATTTGCTATAATTGTTGAATTTGATCAAATTAGGGTTTATGGGAATTACCATAAAAGGCTTAAATTTTCAAAATTAGGGTTAGGATTTTTAAACACTAACCCTCCTCTCCAATTTTCAAAATTAGAGTTAGGGTTTTGAAACCCTAACCTTCCTCCCCAAGCAAATTTTCAACAATTAGGTAAGTTGTTAAGTTTTTTAAAATTTTGATAATTATCATTTTACTTGCCTAAAAGGAGATAATTAAAATTGTATAAATCATATACCTATTTCTTGAAAATTTAGAGGGTAAGGATTAGGATTAAATTATTTGATTAATTTGATTCCTTATTTGATTTAATATATTTAATTAAATCTTAGTTAATAGAAATATATTGAATCAATTGGTTTATTTTTTGAATTTAAGTTAACTTTTTATTAATTTCAAATTTTTTAAATGGAATAAACCTAATATTTTGAAAGCTTAAAATACATCTTAATATATGTAAAATTAAAAGTTTAATAATTATTATATGTATAAGACTAAGTCAGTCGAACCACTCGTATGCCTCATTCACGAAGATAGTCTATAAGACGGTATAAGGAAACTTCCTATAAAATAGTAGTTGAATGGGTGTCCACCCCCACCCACCGCTTCATTGATTAGTGGAGGGTCATTAGCTTAACAGGATTGAAAGGACAAATTAATTCTCATTAGTAAGTATAATGAATTAAAAGTAACTAAACCCTATTATAAAGAATCCCACTCTTAGTTACTTTAGAAAAATGTGAATTTGTATGCTAACCCATGGAATTGCACATTACACTTTATAAGTCTTAATTAAGCGTGTGTGGCTAACCAGCACAATAACAGGGACTAATAAAGAGTTTTAATGGGTAACTCATAAACTATCATTATTGATGGAGCGTGTGTGGTTTACCAGTACATCAATTGAGATGGTAAATAACAATGAGGTTACTAAGCACATTTTCATGGTTATTCACATCTTGTTTGTGATCCACAGTATCCTAGTCACAAATAGAAGAGCATAATATGAGATTAAACAAGCCTTTGAATAGTTTCAATGAATCTCAAAAGATCTAGGAATTTCACTTAACATAATTTCTTTTAAATTTCGTTTTCTATTGGTGGAATTGGTAAATTGTCATTTACCTACCTTTACAAATTTTATAATTAGATTACGGTATCCCTTTTCTAAGTTGTGGATTATATAGTTGGATCCTAGCCTTAATAATTCATTTTTAGGTTTCTATATTAAGGATTACTTTTATCTAACTAAACTACCTTCCTTTTACATATGTCTACTCCAAATGATGCTTCTGGTTCCTCTTCCTCCAATTAACACTTCTCGATGTTTAACATATGCTCAAAGGTAACACTGGATGGCACTAATTACAACGACTGGATGCGCAAAATCAAAATGGCCCTTCATTTCGAGGACAAGGAGTATGCCCTTGAGAAAGAACTGACTGAGATTGACAAAGAGAAGGCTACTCCTGAAGAATTACCGCCTATAAGAGGCACTATAATGATGCAACAACAGTTGATTGCATCATGTTCATGACAATGACCCCTAAGTTGCAAAGATTATATGAGGATTACTAGTTGTATGAGATGAACAAGGACCTTATGGAGAAGTACCACAAGCGAGCTCGTCAAGAAAAATACAACGTGGACATGTGGTAAAGTCCCTCGTGGCTTGCAAAATAAAAGAGGTGGAATATGTTTGTGGCCACGTACAGAGAATGCAACATTACATGGAGCGCCTTGTTAGGCTTAATGTACATTTTGATGAGGAATTTTCTATTGACATAGTCTTGAACTCCTTTACAATTTTTTATGATCAGTTCATATTGACCTATCATCTGAACAACAGTGAGGCCACCTTGGCTAAATTGCACAACCTCCTTTAGAAAATTGAAGCAGGTATGAAGGGAAAGAGTATTGCCTCCACTCCTACCAGTTCTCCCGTCCTAGCCATTGGACAAGGAAAAGGTAAAAAGAGGAAAGGTCCTCCCAAGCAAAACTGGAAGGGATTGTCTCATGCAGGATCATCTAGTAATGGCCCTAAAGGAAAGTCCAGTTCTGATCACTGACCCTCTTCTGATCCCAAAGAGGCTATGTGCTTTTACTGCAACGACAAGGGGCATTGGAAACAAAGTTGCCCAAAATATTTGCAGGATATCAAAGATGGAAAGGAGAAGCCAACTTCTATGAGTATATACACGATTTTATCTAATAACTCATCATTTTCTCATTCTTGGTTCCTTAATACAGGATGTGGATTTCACATTTGTTCTGATTTGCAAGGGCTAAGAAGAATTGAGGAGGTGGAGCACGGTAGAATGAACCTGATCATAGGGAATAGATGATCTTCACCTGTTATCAAGATTGAAGTTTATAGTATAGTTTTGAGTGATGGTGTTAGTATAGATTTAATAAATTGTTGCTATTTGTCAGAAATGACACTAAACATTATTCTTTTTCATTCATTGTTTAGACAAGGTTTCAGATATTCTTTTAATGATTTGGATGGTTTAATTTCTGCTTATAGAAATGGTGTTTTTTTTAAGCTTTACCTTGTGATGGTGTGTATGAAACTGTGATGTGTATAAACAATTTGGGAAATAGTGTATTTCAAATTGATTCGTCTAATGGTATAGAAAAAGCATGTTTGTGGAATTGTCGTCTCAGATACATTAACAAGAAACTCATCGCCTAACTCCAAAAGGATGGAGTGTTGGAATCCTTTGACCTAAGATCGAATGATGCATATGAATCTTGTATTTTGGATAAGATAACAAAATCACCTTCACTAGATCTTGTGGAAACAGGCGAAGGTTTGTTGGACCTCATACACACAGATGCGTGTTGGCCCTTTAGATCCACCACAAGGGATGTAAATCAATTTGATGTAATATTTACAAATGATTATAGTAGATATGGCTATATTTACTTAATCAAACATTAATCATAAACCTTTGAAAAGTTCAAAGAGTTTAAACATGAAGTCAAGAATCAATTGGGCGGGACGATAAAGATGCTCCAATTAGATAGATGTGGAGTGTATCTTAGTATCGAGTTCCACAACTACCTCAAGGAATGTGGAATAGTTTCATAATTGATCCCTCCTAGGAGACCACAACTTAATGGTGTGGCTGAGAGGCACAATCGAACCTTGTTGGACATGGTTCGTTCCCTGATGAGTCTAACTTCTCTTCCAAATTTTGTTCTGGGGTATTCTTTATAGATAACCGCCCATATTCTTAATCTTGTCCCAACTAAGAAGGTTGCCAAAACACCTCACAAGATGTGGAAAGTGAATGTTCCCTCCTTAGCATATATCAAAGTTTAGGGTTATGAAGAGGAGTTTTTCGCACGCGTACGCGAGAGAGAGAGAGAGAGAGAGAGAGAGAGAGAGAGAGAGATCATATGCAAAGAGGACATTGGGAGTACCATTGACCTTGAAGAGATTCAAGAATCAAACAATGAAGGAACCTCTAAAGATGCTAGGGTTCAACCAGAGGAAGAGATTCCAGTTGAACCGGTTGACAATTCATTACCTCTTAGGCATTCCAGTAGAGTAAGAATGCCACCTGAGTTCTATTGCTTCCATATTACTACAAATGGTGATATGTTTATCAGTGATAGTATATTGGTAAATTTGGATGAACCCGCTAACTACAAGGAAGCAATGGTAGGCCCTGAGGTAGCCAAATGGAAAGAGGCAAGAAGAAGACCGACATGGATGGTAATATGCACACATTCAAAGCATGATTGGTTACTAAGGTGGTTTACTCAAACCCCAGAGGTTGACTTGTTGGGTTTTGAGCATTCTAACACTCCTATGGTGTACATGCAACCCTATAAACATTGGATCAATGTTTTCTCTATTATACATGCAAATAAGAGCTTTCCAAGGCTTTAATCCTAACTAGCATACTATGAGGTAACTATACTACAAAGACTAGTTAGATTACATACCTTTTGGTGTAGCTTGATATCTTCAAGCTTTAAGAGCTTAGCCCCAATAGTGTGGAAGCCTCAAATGGAATCACAAATCACCAAAACACCTTGGAAGACTTTAGAGAATATGGATATTTGGTTCTCTCTAGTGAAATTGGCTAGCCCTCTTAGTGTACCCACTAGTGCCCATTTCACCAACCAATGATATCTTTATATAGTGTGGAGGATTAGGGTTAAACCCTAATACCCATGACCTTTCATTTCCTAGGATCCATGGGTTAAAGCTCCATGGACTATCCATGAAAACTTAGCCCAACCTAAATGAACTTAGCCCACTACACATATATATCTAAGAGTCCATATTTAATTAGTTCGTTTTGATCACTTAATTAATTATAAATTAATTCTTGATCAATACTAATTAAATAATATGATTATATTAATATATTAGAACTTAATATATATTAATATAAATCATAAATATACTATTCTCAAAATACTATCCATATAAATTGTGTCGGTGAAGTGCAACCCAAATGGACCATGCCGGGTCGGGTCAAGTACATACCAAATATAGTTATGGACTTAGACATTAATCCAACAGTCTCCCACTTGGATAAGTATAAAACTATTATTGAGTATGACTTCAAAACCTAACTGGCAATTGTAGCTCTTAAAGCCGTTGTTGAACTCTGATCTTGTCAACGAACTTGTCCATTAGATAAGGGATCATATATTCCTCCATTCTAGATATCATATGGACTGAGACATGGATCATAATCATTCTCTCTGTCCATTTGTTGTTTCCTGATTTCCGATTCATGATGACTGACTGATTAAACAAATCAAATCAGTCCTGGCTTGGCCAAGCACTCACATGTATCATCATTAAATCATCGAGGGGCCCACAGATATCGCTTTTATCCCGAAGCTAAAAGGAATGGATAAAGTTCGACTCATATGGCTTGCTCTACTACTTGTTGAATCATACACAAAGGCACGTTTTATAACACCGAGTTACCGAATGCGTTTTCGTGCAATCAATGTACAACCAACTCATAGTAACAACTAATATGTCTAGGTTTGAAGAATATAAGATATTATCGTCTTATGATCACTCGTGATAAAATCCATGAAGTGATTCCAATGAGCGCGAGTTGAATCCAATACTCAGAACTTATAAGCACTCATGAGTGTTGTAGCCCTTTGTCCAACATCTTAGACCTCTACAAGCCAACCCATGACATTCTTAATTCATATCTACTTCCAACATATGACCGACTATGGATGGTTTGAATAACTTAGTCATTCCAGAAAAATAACCTAGTTTATTCTGGAAGTCAAAACATGCAGAGTGAAACACAAGAATAAATGAATCAAGTATGGTATCAAACCCTATGAATATAAATAAACACTTTTATTTATCACCATACTGATTACTCATTATTCATTGTTTCAGTTTTATGAACTTTATACTTGAATTTAAAACAATAGTTGTCCCATGCTCCAAGCATGTACACTATGTTTTCTAAACACTAGTTATGCCATACACAAAGTATGCATACTATGTTTGTCTACGATCTTTACTTTGTGAAATAGATCAATTGAGCATAACTCCAATGATCATCTTTTCACAGTCCCAAGCCCTTACTGCAATTGCAAGAAATCCAAAGTCAGGCCATTTACTGAAATCTGTTAGATTCTAAACTTATATGCATTGATCCTCTTGTAATGATTATGCACAAATTCAACCAGACTTGGCAACAATCGTTATAGAGTATTCCAATGGATATCAACTCCTTGGAAACATCCTTCTTGCATTAAGTTTCCTAATCTTACAGATTGAATACTTTCTAACTTTGAACCATTTCCATATTCCATTTTGACTATCACTTCCGAACAAGAGTTGCCTCTTTTCAGACTATGTCAATATGGTCCTTCCAAAGTCAACACTATACTTCCAACTGTCCTTGAGCAACCAATCCTTGGTAAACCTTAGATTGTCCTCAACAATTGCTTAATCATTTTAGTCATATCCAATTCTAGACCTTTTCCCTTCTTAATGCCCCAGGCATTTGGAAAATTTTAGAAAGGATGAATATCGCACATGTAATCGATCCTATATCCAAAGCATATGGGACACGACTCATGATGTCTCACATAAAGACTAAACCAGTCTTTTGCTATAATATTTCCATTTCTATTTGCCAAGTTCTCATAATTTAGATTATGAAAAGGGATGTCGTAATCATAATCGAATTTTAGAACGCAAATAATGAACCCATATATAAAATTTCCTTATGTTGAGCCATTCCAACATGAAATTCATATATATTCTTGACTAAATACGATTAAGACCTCAAGCTAAGCTTTTAGATTTGAGATGAAGTATAATATCCTCTCCCTTAATTATAGCAAAACAACTTTTTTCCCAATTGAGACCTTTTGTTTTTCTATAATTAACATTGCTAACTTGCAACCTTTATCATAATTATCATGCTCCCACTAACATGATGATTAATAGCATAACACTTATGCTCCCACTAGCTTTGACATGTACCCAGAAATCAACTGGACTTCTAGAAATCAATACTTTATTGACTTTCTTACCAAAGTTCATATTTCTGATACTAGATTGCCTTGATAAGACTTTATCAAAATCACACACCTCTCTTAGATAGCTCATAAGTGTGTCTAAACAATTTCAGAACTATGAAAAGGGATGTCGTAATCATAGTCTAAATTGTTTAGACCTTTTGCCATTTCTCATCATTCAATGTTAGTGTGCCGGTTAACCACACACGCTCCACTAACGACTTTGAGAACTGCAAAAGTCACAATTGCTATCTACTTAAAATCTACTTAGTGAAAGAGTTTCGTTACCATCATATTCATGAATCGAAGAGAAACCTTATGACACTTAGATTTTATGGTGTAAGCGTTCCTATCCATGTGAATTTGTCAAAACCATAACCACATGACTAGGTTAGTGACAAATCCTAACTCATATGGATTAAGCTTGTGCAATCTTAACTTCTTGCCACCTGGCAGCTCAAGGGCTTGCCATTGCTTCCAAGTAGTTATCCAAACAATTGAGAACATATAGAACTCAAATGTATAGCCAATTTAACTGGAATGGGCACAGAAATGTCAACACGATAGGTTATAAACCTCTAGTTGTGTGCTAGTGATGAAATACAGGTTTTTGTTCTTGATTACTTCTTGAAACCCTTTCAGGATCTTTTAGACTCCCACTGTCTCCTTGACCTATAAGACTTCCTTGCCAAGTATTCAAGAGATAGTGTGTGGATTCTAATCAAGATAGACACTTACCACAATTAGCCTTAGTTGATCTTTGTTTTATCCAAAACATCACAACTTACCAATTTCAAATGTACAAGAGTAGAAAACTTTTACTCCTACATTTGACAAGTGTTTTAAACCTTTTTTAAGACATGTCACTCAAGTTACAATCTTAGAGTATAACTCTATGAACTGTTTTCAAATGAAGTATGTATCATCTTCTTGATTTAACCACTTCAACAATTCATAACTCCTCTTCTTAACTCTCAGAATATACTTAGAGGATGAATTGTGATAAGGTCTCAAAATCATTAACATGATCTTTAAAACATGATACTAAAAGGACTCTCCCATCTTTTCAGATTTGAGAAACTTTTATCCTTCTGCCTAATTTGATTCTTCTTATTCGTTCTGTCATACATTGAAAAATTTTCCAATGCTTCAGAATTATACTTAAGCTTGTAAGTATAATCATATTGACTAAACCTTAGTAAATCATGACGAATAGTCTTATCCATCTTTTGTGGTGGAGTTTGACAAGTGCACAAGAAAGTGTACTTGATCCCTTAGTCTTTCTCTTGACTCACACATCCATGTGAACAAGTAGTTAATCTTAATTTTCCAATGCTCGAAAGTTCTCATTCATCATACTATACAACTTGCATGATTCCAAGTTTCTATCCAACTGAATCTTGGGTGATGAGAATCTTTGCTTATTTGGTAAATTTAGACACTACAACTAATGAAAGACTCAAATTGATATTTCCAATATTGCTATCAATGGAATCATATAAACAACATCTTTTTTTCCAAATGCCATTGTAAGGATATTTTTTTAAAATAAATAAAATTAAAAACTTTTCTTTTATTTTAAAACATTGCGGAAAAACTAATCCTTACAATGTAGATGTATATGAAAACTTGTTGTCATCTATTCCTAAGCAATCTATCATAACTCTTAAGCACGTGCTCAAAATTTTGATCACCGAACCATGCGATCGAAATCCATCTTCGCGATCAGAATCAACATATACTTCCTTTAAGTTTCTTTACTTTTCTTTGATTCTTAAAAAATCAACATGTGACCCAGCCACATCATGTAATAAGAATCTACAAGTAGGAACTTAATAGAGTTAGACCATGGACTTTACCTGAAATAAAGTCAAACTTGTTGACTTTATCATCCTTAGGTAAGATTGGCAGCTTCATAACCAAAGCCCCTTCCATTGGCAATAGAAATATATGGATCCTTAGGTAATAGTACATGGGACTATCTCAGACTTATCCTTTCTCTTTACCATTTGGTCAACCAAGTTGACTATGGCCAATCCCTTTCCATTGGGAAGAGAATGCATTTCTGGATTTCCTGTGTCACTATTGTCCCTGTCCATAAAGTTTTAGGAAGTTGATCTCCTAATCAAATTTGCTTTACTAGTACACTAAATCGTTTCTGATTTAGCAGAACCAAGCAAATAGATAGGATCATTAAGGGTCTTGTCATAGTCTATCTCATAGGAGTCCCAAAGGAACTCACTATGTGACATAGAAAGTGATTGAACCACTAACTTTCTCAAGACTTTGACACCCAACTCTCCCGGCTTGTCAGCATGAGACTTCATCTCCAAGATGTGATCACACCTAGACCTTGCCTTGCCAATAGGGCTTGGGTGACCTTGAACTTGTGGGTTAGGGAGAATAATTGGAGGAGGTGGAGGAAGTGAGGTTCCAAGATATTTGGGAAGATCATAGATGTCTGAACTTGACATCTTTTGGGAGATATTCAAGATAGTTGATTTAAAGTCCTTAATATAACACCCAATATGAAATATTAAGGCTAGGACCCAACAAACTATTTTATAACTTGGAAGAGGGATGTCGTAATCCAAGCTACAGAATATTTGAAGGTAGGTGAATGACGATTCACCAATTTCCACCATGAAAAACGAAATAATTAATTAAGTTTTAATTGGATTTGAAATTCCTAGATCTTTGAGATTCATTGAACTTTCAATGGCATGTTTCAATCTCGAGTGTGCCCTTCAGGTTTTGTGACTGGGATGCCGAGGATCACAAAACAAGGTGTGAAGTAACCATGCAAATTACTTGGTACCCTTAAGTGTTTACCCCTCAATCGATGTGCCGGTTAACCACACACGCTCCATCGATACTATGATAAGCATTAAGTTACCCTTTACCAACCTTATTAAATACGAGTTAGTGTGCCGGTTAACCACACACGCTCCACTAACCGACTTAAACAAAGTGCAAAGTGTAATTTCATGGATTAGCACCTTATTCACATTTTCCTAAGTAACTAAGATTGGGTATTATGAAGAGTTTAGTTACTTAGTATTTATCATTAATACATTTAATGAAGGGAAAATTATAGTCATGTCAAACCCGTTCGGCTAACAACCCTCCACCAGTCAAGGAAGCGGTGGGTGAGAGTGGACACCCATTAAACTGTCATTTTATAGGTAGTAACCTTATACCCCCCTTATAGACTGACTTCGTGAATGAGGCCTACTAACGGTAAGACTGACTTTACTCTTATACATATATATATATATATATATATATATATATATATATATATATATATATATTATTAACTTATAATATGATAAAGTATAAGGGTTGAATTTTAACTCTTTAAAATTCTAAGGGCTTAACTTGGAATTAAAGTATTCATAAAAGAAAACTTTTCAATTTCCAAAACTTGTATGATTTTTAATTAAAGTATTAAAACTTTTAATGAAGAGACTCTTGGACATCCATAACTTGAGGACAAGTTATGGAGCCATAAAAACTATTTATAAGAAAAGGCTCTTCATTTTTTTTATAACCTAAGGCATTTTTATGAGTTTTTTAAGATTCATAAATGTGACTTTTCCTATAACTTGAGGACAAGTTACAAAAACACATTTTATGAACAACTTTTAGATTAATTTGGATTGAAAACATCTAACACATATTTTTCATTAATCTAAAAAATAACTCATAAAACAAGGAAACATAAAACTTTTGGTAATCCATAACTTATGGAGTTAAATGTTTGTTTTATGATGAAACTTTTCATGTTCCATAACTTAAGAATAAGTTATGGAATTCTTTAAAACATTAACACCAAATTTTGTAACTCCATAAAAACTTTGAATCAATTTTTTTTAAACCTTTTCATATCCATAACTTATGGAGGTTTCAAAAAACTCTTTAGATCAAACTTTTAAAACTAATAAAATAATCGTATCATTTTATCCTTTACTAAATTTGACCTAATTCAACTCATATAGCAAATGATTCAAATTTTACAAATAATTAGTTTTTCACAAAAAAAAAAAAAAAAAAAAAAGTAATTATCTTAAAATTTGACAAACGTCATGTTTTTTTTTTCCTTTTTTCAACATTGAAAATAAAACATTTGCATCAATATAACAAAAAACAACCCATGGCTCTGATACCACTCTTAAGTTTTGAGCATTCTAACACTCCTATGGTGTACATGTAATCCTATAAACATTGGATCTATATTTTCTCTATTATACATGCAAATAAGAGCTTTCCAAGGCTTTAATCCTAACTAGCATACTATGAAGTAACTATACTACAAAGACTAGTTAGATTACATACCTTTTGGTGTAGCTTGATGTCTTCAAGCTTTAAGAGCTTAGCCCCAATAGTGTGGAAGCCTCAAATGGAATCACAAATCACCAAAACACCTTGGAAGACTTTAGAGAATATGGATATTTGGTTCTCTCTAGTGAAATTGGCTAGCCCTCTTAGTGTACCCACACTAGTGCCCATTTCACCAACCAAGGACATCTTTATATAGTGTGGAGGATTAGGGTTAAACCCTAATACCCATGACCTTTCATTTCCTAGGATCCATGGGTTAAAGCTCCATGGACTATCCATGAAGACTTAGCCCAACCTAAATGAACTTGGCCCACTACACATATATATATCTAAGAGTCCTATTTAATTAGTTCATTTTGATCACTTAATTAATTATAAATTAATTCTTGATCAATACTAATTAAATAATATGATTATATTAATATATTAGAACTTATAATCTATTAATATAAATCATAAATATACTATTCTCAAAATACTATCCATATAAATTGTGCTGGTGAAGTGCAACCCAAATGGACCATGCCAGGTCGGGTCAAGTACATACCAAATATAGTTATGGACTTAGACATTAATCCAACAGACTATCACGAGACCTTCTCACTAGTGGCTAAGATAAAATATATCAGGATCATGCTAGCTATACTTGCCTTTATGACTATGAAATTTGGCAGATGGATGTCAAATCTATTTTCCTTAATGGGAAGTTGGTTGAGGATGTTTACATGAGACATCCAGAGGATTTTGTTGATAGAGAGTTACCCAATAAAGTGTTCAAGATTGAGAAATCCATCTATGGCTTGAAACAAGCTTCTCGCAAATGGAACCTTTGTTTTGATGAGAAGGTCAAAGAGTTTCACTTCTCTATAAGTGAAGATGAGTCATGTGTATATGTCAAAGATAGTGGGAGTATACTAACCTTCCTAGTATTGTATGTTAATGACATACTTCGTACAGGAAACGACATTCCAACTTTGCAAGAAGTTAAGTCTTGGCTTGTAAAGTGTTTCGCTATGAAGGATCTAGAAGAGCTTGCTTATATTCTGGGGATAAGAATTCTAAGAGAAAGGAGTAAAAGACTAATTTGACTTAGTCAAATTACATATTTGAAAAAGGTGCTAAAACATTTTAGTATGGAAAATTCCAAGAAAGCAGAACTACCCATCCATAGTAATACCAAACTGAGTAAGACTAAAAGTCCGAGTACCGATGCAAAGATATAAGAAATGAGTAGAATTCCATATACTTATGTCATTGGGTCTATCATGTATGGTATTACATGTACCCGCTCTGATGTGTCATTTGCTTTGAGCATGGTAAATTGTTATTAGGGAAATCCAGGTAAAGCTCATTGGATAGCAGTTAAGAATATTCTCAAGTTTCTGCAAAGGACTAAGGACTGGGTTCTAGTACTTAGTAGTAGTGATACATTGAGAGTAACTGGGTATAGTGACACAAGATTTCAAACAGATAAAGACAAGTTCTGTTCTCAATATAACTGGGTGTTTACCTTAAATGGAGGAATAGTTACTTGGAAAAGTTCCATGCAAGAGACAGTGGCTGATTTTACCTACGAATCAGAGTACATCACGGTAAGAGAAGCATCAAAGGAGGTAATTTGGTTGCAGAACTTCATTGGAGATCTTGGAGTTGTACTAACCATGAAGGATCCAATTGAAATTTTCTGTGATAATGAAGGAGTGGTTGCCTTAACAAAGGAACCAAGAGATCATGGTAGATCAAGAAATATCAACAGAAAATACCATTTCATCAAACATAGAGTAGAAAAAGATTGCCTCATTGTGAAAAAGGTATCATCTGAAGAGAATCCTGCAAATCCACTCACAAAGGGTCTGAGTAGGGATAAACACATTCAACATGCCATGAGCATTGGTCTAAACGATAATATTAGTTTTAGTAGTTAGATAGCTAGTTTGAAATTTGTAACAAAGTAAATGTAATTGACTTTTGGTGATTAAATGATATAGAATTATTTATAGTTTTGTTTACTAAATTTTGTCAATTGTTTATTCTTGTATTTCATTTTTCATATTTTACTTCCTGAATAATTCGATTATTCCACAGCCGTTCGTACTTTTGGAAGTAAGTAGTGAATTAAGACTATCATGCATTGAACTGTAGATTGTCTAAACAATTCTAGCCATAACAATAGTATTACTACAATGTTAATGAGTATTTAGAAATGGAGATTTAAGTATTGGATTAACCAGCAATCAAAGAATTACTTCATGGAATTTATCACAAGTAATTCTGAGACGGTAATATATTATAATCTTAAAACAGAGATATATGAGTTGTGGTTTAAAAGAAAGTTGTGCATTGATGATACGTAAACACATCAGTAACTATATGTTATAAAACGTATTGTTATGCATGATTTTATGAGTAAACGGTGCAAGCATATAAGTCAATGTTTATTCGTTCCTTTTTCTTAACCAAAAAAATCTTTGGGCCCCTCGGTGATATGTTGTTGACTCATAGTGTCGGGTCCGGACAAGACTAAATTGATGTGGTCGATTAGAAGTTCTATGTCATTATAAATCAGAAATCGGGAAACAAAGTATTGGACAATGAAATTGATTTTGTTCCATGTCTCATGTCCAAATGATATCTTGTAGAACGGAGGATTATATGATCACTTATCTTTGGACACATAACTGACTGGGTCAGTGTTCGACAACGGCTTTTGGAAGCTACAATTTGTTGATCGATTCAGAAGTTATAATGAGAATCATAGTTACAGACTTATCTAAGTAGGAGACTATTGGATTAGGTGTCTAAACCCATAACTATACTGGTATAAACTTGAATTGATAGTAGCACCATCCTTTTAGGTTGCCCCCAAACCTAGAAATTGGACATGATGATTTTTGGAAAGAGATGTTGATTTATTATTTTGACTAATAAATTGAAATAGATAATTTATTAATATATTATGATAATAGTATATTAAATAATATCTAATTAATAATTAATCAGAAATTGATTGGAATTAATTTCAGGATTAAGGGAATTAATTAAAAGTGTAGAGTTTAAAGTGTTCAATAGTTAAACAAAAGACTCCAAAACCTTCCACCGGCAGGGTGGACGGTTTCAAGGGGATTAATCTAGGGTTTATGGATTATCCCATGCGGATAAATATGGTGCTGGATAATTCCTAATTTAAAATATTTTTATTATATTCAGATTAGGGTTATCCTGGGTTTCCTTGTGCCACTATATAAAAGACCTTCGCCCTTATATTTTCGACCACCATTACATCCTAAAGGATAGCCGAAATTCCAAGCCTTCCCTCTCATCTCTCCAAAATCTCCTTACTAGATTGGGTGTGAACCACTAGAGACATGACATTTATGGTGCTTGCTTCCAAAGGTTCTTCAAGTCAAGGATAATGTAACATCCGGAATTTCATGTATTATATTTATTCTTTTTATTTTGAATTCTGAGGAAGAACTCGGCGAGTTGGTGCATAGACTCGCCGAGTAGAGAAGTGATTTCTCATCCAGATTAATGATCGGACTCGACGAGTCGCATTGGTGGACTCGGGGAGTCAGCGCTGTTTAATGAAACCCTAATTTCTCGGGTTTGGGGCCTATTTAAAGGGCCTTATGGTCGTCAGTCGCATTGGTGGACTCGACGAGTCAGCGCTGTTTAATGAAACCCTAATTTCTCGGGTTTGGGGCCTATTTAAAGGGCCTTATGGCCGTCATTTGTGCTCACCAGCCCCCAGAGCGAAACCCTAGTGCACTTGAGCGTTTGGAGTGAGAGAAGGAGCCATTATCAACCTTGGAGGTGTTGTCTAACAAGGGAAATGAAATTTTAGGCAAGAGGAAGCAAGAGGAACAACTTCCTGAAGATTTGAGGTCCAGAACATCACATTTGAGGTGCCATTTTCGAACCCTTTTCTGTTGAGGTGATGTTCATATTGATTTAGGGTTTATTGAGCGCTTTTGTGGCTAGATCTAGTGCCCATTTGGTCCCTTAAGTGAGTTAGGTTCTAGATCTGGACCCTTGGAGGTCCAGAGTGTCCTTTTGTCGAAGCTTTTTATGAATCCATGGAGGTTTTGGTTTGGGATCTTTGTGTTTGAGGTCAAAACACCATTTATGAGTCATTAGGTGTGATATGAGCGCTAAGACATGAACTTTACGTGATAAATAAGCTTGGAAGGACTGGATCTATGAGTTAGTGGAACAGATCTGACCTTAGAAGGTCGTTTGGGGTTGTGCATGGAATGCACTCGCCGAGTCCATTGGCAGACTCGACGAGTTGGTGCGGGTTGTTCATAGATTTCGAACCAAGGGTTGAGTAACCGAGTTGGGTGAGTGACTCGGTGAGTCAGAAGGGACTCAGAGGAAATGGGGTCCTCGTAGGGACTCGGCCAGTCCACGCCAGACTCGGCGAGTTGGGGTTGACCATTGACCATTGACTAGAGTTGACCGGTGTTGACTTGATAGGGTTAGTCAACCTTAGTTGGGAAAGTGTTAATTAGAGATGTATTGTGTTATAGGAGGACTATAGCTCGGGAGATCGAGCATTAGTGATTTTAGGGATTTATGAGTTACCGAGATACGCAAGGTGAGTCTTCTCACTATACTTTACCTTGAGTAGGTAAATAGAGTTATGTGATACAGTGTTTTATATATATTGTTTGTTGTACTGCATTCTTCTATGTGATTTATGTTGTGCATGCTTGCAGAGTTAGAACCTGAGGGTTCACATAGTTTGGGTGCACAGACCCACAGAGTTATAGCCTCGAGTGGCTAATATGTGTTATATGTGGTATTTTGGGGAACTCACTAAGCTTTGTGCTTACAGTGTTTTTGTTATGTGTTTCAGGCACTAGTGAGAATCGCGGGAAGGCGCCGGATTGATCAGTACACACACGGGATTTTTATGATACGAAATCTTGGGATATTGTTATATGTTATACATTGAGTTTCAAACAATGATGTTTTTATGATTTACAAATGAATTATGTTTTTATAAATGCGAAAAATTGTTTTGGAAATTTATGGTGTTTCAGATAATTGTTGTTTACTATAATAATAATAAGGTATGTAATCCTAAACCCTTTCTTGTGTTTTTCAAAAATTACCTAGGGTTTCTAGGGTTCTTGTTTTGATGTTTATTATTATAGGTTCAATAGAGAAAACATAGATCTTGTTTTAAGTTGCATGCACACTTAAGAGTTTTAAGTTTGTTTTGTATGCCTAAACCCAATCAAGTCCATCCCCTGCCCCACCGCAACAATTCCCATGTTCCCCCGCCCTAAAATCTCCAGCATTCCCATCCCCGCCCCTGCCCCCGAATTTCGGTTATTAGCCCCACCCCCGCCCTAGAATGATTTCTGGCTACGTCTTTTTGGGCTAAAAGAAGTTGTTTGGGCTAACAAATTGTGTTATTTATAGCTAGGTTTTACATGTTAAAAGCAAAAATGTTACGGTATCTCATCAACATTATACTAACAACCTAAAATCATGATTTTTTTTGTTGAATTTTTGGAGCTCAAAATAATGTTATTGTTTATTATATTTATATAATTAATATTAGTAAATATATAATTTATCAATGAGGACCCATGGGGGTTTCGGGGGGGGGGGGGGGGGGGGGGGGGGGGGAGAGAGACTGCCCACCCCTTCCCCTGCCCCATAAATTAAAACAAGGGCTAACCTTGCATCGGCGTCCGCCCCCATCCTTGATTTTTTTAAACAAATACCTCCATACGAGATAGGGCCCCACGGGAACGAAGTCCCACGAGACTTTTTGACATCCCTACTATCAACGTTTCTTTGTTTGGGAACTTTGTTTCTCTCTTGATATTTTCATAGATTTAAAAATAAGGTAAAAAAGTCAGAACACTTTAAAATTTAGTGGATGAATAAAATAGTTAAGTGGAAATATCACCACTCTTATAAAATAGATTTAAAATGACAAAATTGCAAAAATGGTTCCTATGGTTGGCAACATTATGTGGTTTTGGTCCAAAAATCTTTGGCGGTGCATCAGTGGTTCAATTTTGAATACATTGTGTGTTTTTGGTCCATATGGTTGACATTTGTGTGTGGTTTTGGTCCACACCCAACCTAATAAGACGATTATGCCCTTAGAATTGTTTTTTTATTTCTTTTTTATCTATTTTCTTATGATTTCTAATTTTTTAATTAAATAAACCAAAAAAATCTCAAACACCCACCTAAGTCCTCTTCCATAGTCCCTACCCTTCTCACTCTGTCTATCTTCCTTCTTACTCTCCTGCACGACCTAAACTCCATCATTGGCCTTGCCTCTACCGATGACAGCATCCCACCTCCTACCGCCTAAAATATCAATTTCTCACCCCATCTCCCTGTGTCTCTCCATTAAACCATACATTCCCTATTATATTATAGAGACTGACTTCTCCAGCTCTCGCTAGTAATTCGGTCTTCATTGGCCACCGATGAACTATTCCCCTCCATCGCCACCACTAACACCAGAGAAGGGTGATGACGTCGTAGGGGAGATCAGAGTCAGAGTTTGCACACATTTTTGTCGATTTTGTTCACCATTGTAGGAGTGAGCAATGACAAAGTATGAGAGGAATTCGACAACTATGGGTGCTCTCGCCTGCCTTCTTCGTCATCACCTGCATCACATGCCTTCATCTGCCTTCTCTGTTGCCACCTCCTTCTGTCTTCAACTCTCGTAACTACGATTGTCATCCTCCATCAACGATTAAGAAAAATATTAAAATTGACACACACACACACATACACCTACAAATCCATGGCAAAAACTTTTGAAATCGACACCCATACTAAATAAGGAAATATAGAAAAAAGGTTTGTGATGACGCCTTTGAAATAGAGGTAGACATAGGTGGTGGTTGTGTAGGTGTTCGCTATTTTTGTTTTGCAAACCCTAGCTTTGATATGTAAACCATGGCTTCAACAACGACTATGTTTAGCAAACCATAGCTCCGACGGAGGGCGGCTGAAATACTACTTGGTGCTTGGTTTCGTTGTCTAAATCCGGCCATGGGAGGGAGGCGGTAGTCGAATTGAACTACAAGAAGGGGAAGAAATGTAGAAATGGATCATATAGAGATAGACAGAGGGCGGCCCTTTTATTATTTTTATTTAATTAAAAACAATAAAATAATTAAAAAATAATTAAAAACAAACATAAGGGGTATAATAGTCTTTTCATTCTAATAGGGACCAAAAACAATAAAGATAACCAATTTATGACCATTGATGCACCACCAAAAACGTTTTAAACTATAACCACATCATGTTGCCAACCAGATGGACCATTTTACCAATTTTGTCATTTAAAATTTTAAAATTAGAAAACTATTCACAATAATTTTCCAAATCGTGGATAGTAATTAGTAAAAAACTATTTAAATAACACACGTTCTATTAATAAACTATAAAACGAAATATTCAGAAAAAAAAAAAAAAAAAAAAAAAAAAAAAAAAAAAAAAAAAGATTGAACATTAACTTTATAAATTATTGATTTGCTTTTTATATGGTACGTACCTTACATAATATGTAATATTCTGAAAAGTATACACTCTTTAGTGTGGCGGAATTAAGTGTTATGTGTGGTCACATTAAGCAACATTATTCAAAATCAGGCATGGTACGTATGGGCAGTTTAGTGGGGTTACTCTATTGATTAACATGACATAAAAACGAAAGAAACAAAATATATATATATATATATATATATATATATATATATATATATATATATATATATATATTCTTTGAATGGAATGTCTAAACCATATCTAGGCTAAGAGAAGATTTGATTATTATTATTATTATTATTATTATTATTATTATTATTATTAGAGAAAATGACAAAAATAGCCATTTACACTAATGGCATTACAAAAATAGTCAAAAAAACCGAAATTACAAAATTAACCAATGATTTCACAGATGGAGATGCCTCATTTGCGAAATGAGCATCTCATCTCCGAATGTACAAGCACCTAAAGCACAGTTGTGCTTTAGGTGCTTGTACATTCGCAGGTGCTTTTATTTTTTATTTTTTTTTTAATTTTTTTTCTGTATATATAGGGGTAAAATCGCAGATGGAATAGGTCCATCTGCGATTTACTCTCACTCTATCTGCGAAATTGTGGTTTTTTTTTTGTTTTTTTGTTTTTTTAGTTTGACTATGAAATGAATTTGTTTGACTACGAAATCATATTGTTATATAAAAAGTTTTGTAGATTGTTTTAGTTTCTCACTCAAACCAATTCATTTCGTAATCAAACTAAAAAAAATACAAAAAAAAAAAAAAAAAAACCACAATTTCGCAGATAGAATGAGAGTAAATCGCAGATGGACCTATTCCATCTGCGATTTTACCCCTATATATACAGAAAAAAAATTTTAAAAAATAAATTAAAAGCACCTACGAATGTACAAGCACCTAAAGAACATCTGTGCTTTAGGTGCTTGTACATTCGCAGATGAAATGCTCATTTCGCAGATGGGTCATCTACATCTGTGAAATCGTTGGCTAATTTTGTAATTTCGAGTTTTTTGGCTATTTTTGTAATGTCATTAGTGTAAATGGCTATTTTTGTCATTTTCTCTTATTATTATTATTATCATTATGATTATGATTGCTAATGAGCACAATCAATAATTTATGGACTGTTGATGAATAGAATCATCAGTCATATGTATTGTTGACGAAAATAATCAACAGTTATATGGACTACTGATTGCTCACAGCAATTTATATGGCTGCTGATTATGCATATATACAAATTTTGAAAATCAATAAAAAAAACTGTTAAATCGTTTTTAGCTTATATATGGCTTAAACGCACCATTTAGATAAGATTGGTGTTTTAGTGTTGAAAAGTGATGAGTTGATATGAGTTTCCAAGTTCACAGGCTTTTTTTAATTCTCACAATAGCTTATATATATATATATATATATATATATATATATATATATATATATATATATATATATATATATATATATATATATATAAAAGATCAATGGAAAACTAAATTGAGGGAGACAACCAATAAATTTTTTATCTACAATGAATTAAGCTAGCAAATTTCACATGTTCATGTAAATACATATATCTATGAGAATTGAAAAAGAAAAAAATTACATTCATGTATAAATGTAATTTTTTAATATATATATATATATATATATATATATATATATATATATATATATATATATATACACACACACACATTAGTCGTTTACCCGCGCCAAACGACGGGTGTGACAATGGTGATTGAATGCTGAAAGATGAATTAAATCCTAGAAATGGCAACGTCAGCGATATATATATACAAGATTTGTGAACAGAAATTGCGAGATTTGGGGAAATACTGAGATAAGGAATGAACCGGGTCAAAATAGCCTAAGAATAAGGGATAAGAAATTTGACATTTTCAACTGTTGACCATATGTACTCTACTCTTTTTGTAATGCATAAATTGATTGTACAAATGCATTGTATGTTTGTACGACTTAAAATTTAGCATTTGACCAAAAATACTTTATAAGGTAATTAAGATATATATATATATATATATATATATATATATATATATATATATATATATATATATATACACACACACACACACACACACACAAAAAAAATGAATATGCATCAAAAATATATTTTTTTATTTTGAAAATTTTCTTTTTGAATTCTTAATTTCGAAATATAAGGTTGATTTTCAGTTACTCGGAAAAAAAATATTTTTTTGTTTTTTTAATATTTCTTATACATATCAATAAGTATATGAATATGCCTATGCATAAGAATAAGTATATAACATATGCATCTCATATATATATATATATATATATATATATATATATATATATATATATATATATATATATATATATATATATATATATATATATATATATATATAAGAATAAGTATGACATGTATATGTCTATACATTATTTCTAATTTGCTTGAATGATGTGATGTTTTAGTAAAAAACGAATTTTTGATTCTATATTTTCATCTTCTATTTAAAAAAATTGTAGACATTCTCGCTAGAAACATATAGATGTTGTGAAAAAGAATCACAACATTGTTTACAGTACAAAAGAATTATACAATAGCAAAAAAAAAATGAATGGGTAGGGTTATAATGTTAAAAAGATTAACAATCAACTTCTATTATATCATATTACCAAGAAAGGTTAATAATCAACACTCAATTAAATCCTCTTTTTTCTAAAAATAAATCTAAGGATTAGTATTTAGGAACTAGGGCACAAAAAGAAGACTAATCAACTGTAGGTGTCGATCATATGTTCCAAATTTACTTACAAGCTTACTTAGACCTATCAACAAGAAAGCGAGACAAAAAAAAATTTCTTGATGACGGAACTACGTGTAATATCCCGATGATGAGGTATTTTCAATTTTAACCCTATGTATGAAAGAATATTGCATTTTGACCCTTGGCCTTGAGAAAGTTTTTAAGAATGGTCCATAGTGGCATTTTGGTGGATTTTAGCCAAAGGCCTAGTACGCTGGACGTACGTTATGTACATGGAGCGTACTAGGGCGGACCTAAGTACGCTAAGCGTACACCGCATACGCAGGGCTTATGTAAAGAAACCTCAAAGCATAATTTTTAGGGTTTGGTCCCTATATAAACATAATTATCACCTCATTTCTTATTCCCTCATTACCATCCATCTAAGAACATGTCCCTCTAGCTAACCCTAAGTTAGAAGAGTGTATTTGCAGCTCATTTGTGTGTTATGGTGGTGTTCTTGAAGAAGAAGAACTTAGTACAAGGACCTTGAAGCTTAATTAGAAGCAACTTAGATATGGGATTCTTTCCTTGCTAGCAACCTACATGAGGTAAAAAGCTCCTTGTTTGATCATATTATCTTGTAGATCTAGGTATTCCTTCATTTAGGGCATTTTTGGTCTCAACTATCTTGATTCTTGAGCATGGCATTCTCTTAATCAAATAAGTTGTCCTTTCATAACTAATGAGGGTTCTTGAGTCATACAAATGTGGTCTTGATGCTTAGTCTTTCCCCATGCATGCTCTATATGTAACACCGTAAATTTTCAAACAAAATTTTCATTTAAAAAATCACATAATTCTCATAACTCATTTCAAAAAAAATCCCATCTATTAAATTTACAAAACACAACTCCATAATTATTTGATTTATAATCCAGGATCCTCAAAATATAACTCTTTCTCTAGTGTGTACAATCCATCCAGCGCCTTCCCACGATCTTGAGAAGACCCTGAAGCACATATCACATAACACGGTAAGCACGGAGCTTAGTGAGTTCCCCAAAATACCATATGCACAACTAATAAACCTCTCATGGCTATAACTCAGCATGGACCCTCCGGTAACACGCATCTCAGTGAGGAACCTCCGATCTCACGGCTCAGTATCGACCCTCCAGTCTTGTGTCTCAGTGAAGACCCTCCGGTCTCATAACTCGGTTCTACCCCCCGGTCCTAACTCAGTAAAGCTCAGCATAATATGCAACATAAATCAAAAAGACATAATGCATGATATCACATTACTCAATATAAGCACATAAGACCCTTTGATCACAAAAATATTACCACTCTAGGTAAAGTATAGTGAGAAGACTCACCTCAGATGATGAACAGCTCATACGGATGTTGTTGTTGCACCAACCTCTAACACTAGACCAAAATCCACAAATTCCCAATTAAGATCTAAGTACAAATCCTCACTCTTTAGATCTAAAGGTAGTCCACTAACTAGCCCATCAACAACCTAAAACTCATTGGGTCCACCAAGGTCCAATAATGAATGGGCTCTCCCGAGGCCCTACTCTCAAGTCCAAGCGACAAGCCCAACACAAGGGCCCAAGGCATATATATATATATATATATATATATATATATATATATATATATATATATATATATATATATATATATTTCTCTACTCAAAATCTCTGGTACACAAGCCCAAACATCCAGGCCCAACCCTTGAGGCCTGAAATAAGATTTAGCCCAAAAAGCACACAACAAGGTTACGCGGGGCCTACCTCCCTTGGTACACTCAGCGTACACTATCATGCACGAAATATGATTGGTGACACCAACACAGTATGCGGGATGTACTAGGATTACGCTCGGCGTACGTCCAGTATGGCTTTTCTCACTTTCTTGGTCTTAACCCGTTAAGACCTTAGCTAATATCACACATCTGGACTCCTTAGAGGCTCTTACTCCATAAAGTCTATGACTTTAAGACTTTTCATGGCTAATATAGCCACAAACACTCAAAACTCTCATTTGCTTATCTCAAAATGCTTATATCTCATGCATGGGTTGATTCAAACATGCAAGTCTTGATTTTTATGACACTATACTCCTAAAGACACTCAAAGGAGCTGCTCATAATATCTGGAGATCATTTTCTCATAAAGCATGCAACTTTGGGACCAAAAACCTAAAATGGTCTAACATAATGCACAAAACAAAAGAGTGAAAAAGCTTTGTGCTTTATCCCTCCAAATGAAGCTCCCAACACAGATATGCTCAGATCTATAGCCTGGACTCCCACTCCTTCTTCTTCAAAGCTCCTTCTTCACTCCAAGAACACACAAAATCACTTAAATGTTCTCAAATGGACATACACAAGCTCCAGAACAAGGATTAGGGTTTAAGAGTATTGATTGTTTGAGGATGGTGGCCAGGAATGAGGCCATCTTATTCTTTATATAGGGACACCCCTGTATAACACTCCTAAGGTGTACATGCTACCCTAAATACCTTGGAGCTATGTTTTCTCTATTATACATACATACTTGAAGTTTCCAAGGTATTACCCTATCTAGCATACAAAACTTTTGATACATGGGTAATAAAACATATTAAAGGACATACCTTTTGTTGTAGCTTATTGCTTGGAGCTTTAAGAGCTTATAACCAATAATGTGAATGCCTCAAGTGGAATCACAAATCACCACTGACACTTTGGAAACTTGAAAGAGAACTCTAAAGCTCATAAAATCGGCCACTCCTTTATATATATATATATATATATATATATATATATATATATATATATATATATATATATATATATATGTATATATATATTCTAGGTGCCATTTTCTTGAACCATTAGGGTTACACCATGTAACTCATGACTTTCCACATTCCTCCTGATCCATGGGTTTTAACCTCCATGGAGCCTCTATGGGTTACCACATGGGTTAGGCCCAACATAAGGAATCATGGATCATTATCCCACATTATAAGAATGAATGATTTACACAATCAATCCCTATATATTTAATTAGTCTTTTTTTACTACAAAATTAATTCCAAATTAATTATTGATCAATAATAATTAAATAATATGACTTCATATTAATATATTATAACTTATAATATATTGGTAAATCATACATATCCTCTTCTCAAAAGTCCAAATTGTTCTGGTAAAGTGTAACCCAAATGGACCATGCTAAATCGGGTCAATTACATACCAAATATAGTTATGTACTTAGACACTCTATCCAATAGTCTCTCACTTAGATAAGTCTAATAACTATAGTTGCAAGTACAAGTTCAGGAACTGACCAGCAATCGTAGCTCTTAAAACTTGTTGAACTAGTATAAACCATTTTAGACAAGTGATCATATAATCCTCTGTTCTCAAGATATTAGTTGGACAAATACATGGAACAATGTCATACTTATTGTCCAATAGTCTGTTTCCCGATTTCCAATTTTCTTGACATAGAACTTAATTGAACACATCAATTGAGTTCTGACCGGGCCCGACACATAAGTCAAAACAAAATCATCGAGGGGCCCAAGATATCGATTTTAATCCTATAAGGACTAAAAGGAACAGATTAACTTTGACTCATATGCTTGTGGTAACTATTCACCAAATTATACACAACAGTATGTTTTATAACATCAAGCTACTGATGCTTTACGTATTATCAATGCATAACCAACTCATAGTCAACAACTCATATCTCTTGGTTTAAAGACTTATACGATATTATCGTCTCACGATCACTTGAGATAAATTCAATGAAGTGATACAAGTGAGCGTGGGTTTAATCCAATACTCAAAAACTTATGAGCACTCATGAATGTCATAGCAATGTCTAACCATTTCAGACAATCTACAATCCATATTCATGACAGTCTTGATTCAATACCTACTTCCAAAGTATGATCGACTATGGACAGTTTGAATAATCTTATTATTCTGGAAGTCAAAATGCGCAAAATTGAAACAATAGTAAATAATTGACAAAAGATAGTAACTTTACTCATAAATAAACAACAAATTTTATTTAATCATTAAATGTCAATTACATATTATCTATTACATGTTTCAGAAATAACTATCTAATTATTAAAAATAATATCGTCTTTCAGCCCGATGCTCCTTGCATGTTGCAAACGCTTAACCCTATTCAGTCCCCTCGCGAGGGGATCTGCTGGGTTCTTTTCTGACAATACCTTCTTTGCTATGAGTAGTCCTTCTTCTATCTTGTGTCTTATGAACTGATATTTTCTGTCAATGTGCCTTGATCTGCCATCTCTTGGTTCCTTGGCTAAGGCAACCGTACTGTTGCTGTCACAGAAAATCTCCATAGGCTCCTTTATAGCTGGTACAACTCCCAGGTCTCCAATGAAGTTCATTATCTCCTTCATCGCTTCGTTCGCTACTATGTACTCTGATTCGCACGTTGAATCAGCTACGGTCTCCTGCTTGGAACTTTTCCAAGTTACTGCTCCTTCATTCAGGGTAAATACCAAGCCTGACAGATAGTGGAAATTATCTCTGTCGGTTTGAAAACTCGCGTCACTATTCCCTATCACTCTCAAGTCATCACTCTTACTGAGGACAAGAACCTAGTCCTTAGTCCTTCGTAGGTACTTGAGAATATTCTTTACCACAATCCAGTGAGCCTTACCAGGGTTTCCCTAATATCTGCTAACCATGATCAAAGCAAAGGCCACATCAAGGCGAGTACAAGTCATAACATACATGATCGAGCCAACAATGGAAGCATATAGTAATCGACTCATCTCATCTATCTCAACCTATGTACTCGGACTTTGAGTCTTACTCAGTCTAGCATTATGTTGGATCGGTAAGTCACATTTCTTGGAATTCTCCATGTTAAACCTCTTCAACACCTTGTCCAAATAGATACTTTGACTAAGTCTAGTTAGTCTCTAACTCCTCTCCCTCAATATCCTTATCCCTAGGATATAGGCAGCTTCTCCAAGGTCCTTCATAGTGAAACACTTCCCAAACCATGATTTTACCTCCTGGAAGGTTGGTATATCATTTCATATGGGCAGTATACCATCCACATACAGTACCAAAATGCTAACTATACTCCCACTAGCTTTGACATATACACAAGACTCATCCTCACTTCTCGAAATGCCAAACTCTTTGACTTTCTCATCGAAATAAAGATTCCATCCACGAGATGCTTGTTTTAATCTATAAATTGATTTCTCAAGCGTACACACTCTATTAGGGTACTTAGAATTGACAAAACCCTCCGGTTGACTCATGTAAACATCTTCAGCCAACTTTCCATTAAGGAAAGCAGTTTTGACATCCATTTGCCATATTTCATAATCATGAAATGCAGCTATGGCCAACATAACCCTTATAGATTTAATATTTGCTACTGGTGAGAAGTTCTCATCATAATCAACTCCCAGAGTTTGAGTAAAGCCCTTTGCAACCAGTTGCGCTTTATATGTGTGCACTTTCCCATCCATGTCGGTCTTCTTCTTGAAGATCCATTTGCACCCAACTATCTTATGACCCAAAACATTGTCAAACACGTTCCAAACTTGATTGTCATACATGGATTGAATCTCGTTGTCCATAGCCTCTTTCCATTTTGTAGACTCAGGGCCCACCATGGCTTCCTTGTAAGTGTTAGGTTCATCCAAATTTACCAGTGTGCTATCATTGATAAATGTATCACCTTCTGTATTAATATAGGAACCATAAAACTCAAGTGAGTTCCTAACACTTGTGGAACACCTCAGAGGTACATATTCGTCAATCGGTTGAACAGGAGTTTCCTCCTCAGGTTGATCGCTAGTGTTTGAGGTTCCCTCACTGCTTGAGTCTTTAAGTTCTTCAAGGTCAATTTGCCTCCCACTGTTTCCTTGGCTTACGAATTCTCTCTCATGAAATACTCATCTCCGCACAACGAAGACAATATTGTCACTTGGTCTGTAGAAGAGATAACTAAAGGATTTCTGTGGGTAGCCGATGAAAATAATTGCTTACTCTGACGTTCGAGCTTGTCATGAGTCCCACACCTCACGAAAGCCTCGCAACCCCAAACCTTGATGTGTGCTAACGAGGGAACCTTCCATGTCCACATCTCGTGAGGTGTATTAGTAACCTTCTTGGTAAGGACTCGATTAAGGATATGGGCGGCAGTCTCTAAGGCATGCCCTTGGAATGAGATAGGTAATGAGCTCGACTCATCATGGAACGAACCATGTCCAACAAGGTTCGATTGCGCCTCTTAGCCACACCATTTAGCTTTGGTATCCTAGGATGTGTCAGTTGTGAAACAATTCCACATTCCTTAAGATAGTCAAAGAACTTGATACTAAGATACACCCCACCTCGATCGGATCGTAGCATCTTTATCTTCCTGCCCAGCTGATTCTCCACTTCTTGCTTAAACTCTTTTAATCTTTCAAAGATTTCTGACTTATGCTTGATTAAGTAGATATAGACATATCTACTATAATCATCAGTAAAAGTCATATAAAAATGGTTAGCATCCCTTGTGGCGGTTCTGAAGGGTCCACACTCATCTATGTGTATGAAGTCCAACAAACCTTCACCCCTCTCATAAGAACCAGTGTATGATGATTTAGTCATCTTACCAAGCAAACAAGATTTGTAACTATCATCTGACTTTAAATCAAATGATTCCAAGTCCCCTTCCTTTTGGAGTTGACCTATGCGCTTATTATTGGCATGTCAAAGACGACAATGCCAAAAGGATGTTTTGTCCAAACTAGTAGAAGAATCAATATCCAATACATTATTTCCTAAGTTGTCTACAACGATCACAGTTTCATATACACCATTACAAGGTAATGCTCTAAAATAAAAATATCATTGTAATAAGCATTTATTGCATCAATTTCATTATGAAACGAAAATGTGAAACATTGTTTGTACAAACCACGAAAAGAAATAATATTTCTCACTATTTCAGAAGAGTAACAACAATTATTCAAATCTAACTCTAATCCATTACAAAGCAATAAAGAATAAACTCCAATCTTGATGACAGGTGAAGCTTTCCTATTCCCCATGATTAAGTTTATCTTCCCACGCTCCACATGCTCACTTCTTTTTAGTCCCTACAAATTAGAACATATGTGAATACCACAACCTGTATCAAGGACCCAAGAATTAGTATGTGGTGATTTATTATACAATAAAGTGTAAATATCTGCATGGGTTGGTTTTAATTTCATAAACTTAACATCCTACAAGTACTTCGGGCAACTTCACTTCTAGTGCCCGTTGTCATGACAATAGAAGCACTCTACTTCTTATGGGTTGGAGGAGTGAGTAGTAGGACCGACTTTAGTCTTGCTAGAAGAGGATCCATCAAGAGAATTTCCCTTGTGACCCTTGGAAGGGGTCTTCCTCTTCTTTCCCTTGCCTTACCCGATTGCGAAGACTGGAGCAGTAGTAGGAGTGGTAACAACATTCTTACCTTTGAGACTACTTTCAGCAGTCCTCAAAAGTCCTTGAATTTTGTTGAGTGTGACCTCCTCCTTATTCATATGATAGGTCATGCGGAATTGATCATAACATGGAGGTAAGGAATGTAGAATAATATCTGTAGCACGCTCCTCGTCAAAGTTCACATTTAACTTAAGCAAACGGTCCACAAATCTTTGCATTTTCTGCAAGTGGGCCGTGATGGACTCTCCATCCTTCATTTTTGTTGTTATCATGGAGGTAATGATTTCATGCCTCTCTTGGCGTGCATTTTGATGGTATCTTTCCATCAGGACTTGGGGTATTTCAAAAGGGTGAAGTCCTCATAGGACTTTTGGAGTTCTGCTATCATTGTGGCCAACATGATGCATGACACATTAGTGGCATACTTCTCATGGGTAGTGTACTCAATAATCTCCTCGGGAGTAGCAAACAACTCATCGATGACCTTAAGCTCCTTATCAAGGACATATTCTTTGTCTACATAACGAGTGACCATCCTTATGTTCCAAATCCAATCATTGAAATTAGTTTCATCAAATATGACTCTCCCACAAAGGTTCATGAGAGAGAAGAAGTCGGTAGGGTTTGAGCCAGAAGCAGCATTAGTGGAAGAAATCTAAAAAGGAAGAAAGACAAAGTTTAGATTAGATATTAAGTCCTTAATATAACACCCTAAAATGGAAAATCAAGGCTACGATCCAACACAATATTTTACAATTTGGAAGAGGGGTGCCGTAATCCAAGTTGCAAAATATTTGAAGGTAGGTAAATGACGATTTACCAATTTCCATCATGAAAAACAAAATTGAATTATTATGTTTTAGATGAGCTGAAACTCCTAGATTCTTTTGAGATTCACTAAACTATTCAATAGCATGTTTAGATCTCAATTATGCCCTTCAAGTTTGTGACTGGGATACCGAGGATCACAAACAAGGTGGGAATAACCATACAAATATACTTGGTATTCTTAATGTCATTTATCACCTAATTGATGTGCCTGTTAACCACACACACTCCATCGATCTATGAAAAACATCAAGTCACCCTTTTCCACCCTTACTAGCCCATGTTAGTGTGTCGGTTAACCACATACGCTTCGCTAACAACTTGGTAAGGTGCAAAGTGTAATTTTATGGGTTAGCATCAATTTTACATTTTCCTAAAGTAACTAAGATTGAGATTTTATAAAACATTTAGTTACTTTATTATTATCATTATACTTAATGAGAATTAATGTCCTATCTTACCCGTTCGGCTAACGACCCTCCACCAGTCAAGGAAGTGGTGGGTGAGAGTAGATAGTAACCTTATACCCCCCTTATAGACCGGCTTCTGAATGAGACCTACTAATGGTAAGATTGACTTGTTATTATACACACACACATATACATATACACATATACATATTTATATATATATATATATATATATATATATTATTAAACTTATAATATTATAATAGTATAAGGGTAAAATTTTAAACTTTTTAAACTATAGGGTTTGGAATAAAAGTATTAATATGTGACTTTACAAATTCCAAAACTTGAGGGCAAGTTTTGAAACTTTTCAAAACTTTCAACTTCATAACATATGAGTTTAATGGTTCTTGAAAATGAGACTCTTCATTTTTATAACCTTTAACTTTTATTGATCCATTTAAAAGAAAACTTTTGGAATTCCATAACTTTAGGACAAGTTATGGAGTTCATTAAAATCATCAAGAACAACAATTCAACTAACAAGAATGTTCAAGTTCTAGATTAAACTCATATGAACAAGGTAATTCAAATCAAACAAATTCCATGGAATTTAGACTAATCATATAAAATAAAACAAAGCATGAAATTTTGACAATCACCTTTCAAATGGATTAGCATGATCATTACCATATCCTAAAAACATATTTTTATGATTCAAAATAGTTTGGGATATTGATCCTATCCATTTGAGGGCCAAAAATCGTTTTTCTGCACTATGTGCAGCCAACTCGGTGAGTCCATAAAATGGACTCGTCGAGTAGCTCAATTGTGTATGGACTCGTCGAGTCCATCATTGGGCTCGGTGAGTTCATCAGTCAAAAAGCAAACAAACTCGATTTTTTTCAACTTCAAACAACAAGTAGTATCAAGTATAATTGAAAGCAAGCCTAGGCTCTGATACCACTGAAGGGTTTTGATAATTCTAATACTCATAAGGCGTACATGCAACCCTAAATACCTTGGATCTATGTTTTCTCTATTATACATACATACTTGAAGTTTCCAAGGTATTACCCTATCTAGCATATAAAACTTTTGATACATGGGTAATAAAACAAGTTAGGGGACATACCTTGTGTTGTAGCTTATTGCTTGGAGATTTAAGAGATTAGAACCAATAATGTGAATGCCTCAAGTGGAATCACAAATCACCACTAACACTTTGGAAACTTGAAAGAGAACTCTAAAGCTCACAAAATCGGCCACTCCTTTGTATATATTCTAGGTGCCATTTTCTTGAACCAAAGGGCTTCTTATATAGTGGTAACATTAGGGTTACACCATGTAACTCATGACTTTCCACATTCCTCATGATCCATGGGTTTTAACCTCCATGGAGCTTCCATGGGTCACCACATGGGTTAAACCCAACATAAGTAATCATGGATTATTAGCCCACATTATAAGAAGGAATGATTTACGCAATCAATCCCTCTATATTTAATTAGTATCTTTTGACCACAAAATTAATTCCAAATTAATTACTGATCAATACTAATTAAATAATATGATTTCATATTAATATAATATAACTTATAATATATTCATAAATCATACATATCCTTTTCTCAAAAGTCCAAATTGTTCCGGTGAAGTGCAACCCAAATGGACCATGCTAAATTGGGTCAAGTACATACCAAATATAGTTATGGTCTTAGACAACTTAGCCAACAGTACGCCCAATGTACCCTCTAGTACGCCCAGCGTACTAGGTGGCTCCGCTTAAAAGTCACGCACATAAGTACGCTAAGCGTACTTACACGTATGCCCAGCGTACTCAGCTGCCACTTTTCTCAAATAAGGAACCTGTGTTGACAAAAATTCAAACTTCCATAGATACCTCGATATAACTTTGTTTCCAATGAACCTCAAATCCACGGGAAGGTGATGAGAAGCCCTACGCTTCTAGTAACTTGTTGCAGCCCCGAGGCTTCCTCATGCGCGGGTTGCAGCCTACGAACCCTAATCATGGACGATTCGAAACCCTCTCCCACTGAGTCATGGATACCCTTTCCCTCTGACTCATGGATGCTATGGCTCCCCATAGTCTTACAACACCCTCTCACTCACCGACTCACAAAGGACTCACTCCATTGTTTTTCCTGATAATCCCAAGCGATTACTCCCACTCGGATCCACTTGCTCTCTTAGAACCGCATAATCTCATCATCAAGTCATCACTACACTGAGTTCACCAACTCATGCTTCGTAACTCAACATAGATAGGTGCTTACACCCAACCAGTTTATGCACCACCACTCCTGATGTAAGTTCTCGTAGGCAAGGCACTTTTCTCAACACTAATACACCCTTAGACAGTCCTACTTTGGCAACAATTAACTGATGGTTTCCTACTGGAACAAAAGCCACCCAGTACTCCACTCGCCATCTCACAACTCGAGCCTCAAGATGAGCAAAAATTAGGACATCATACTCGGGTACCTCGGTACACCATCACAACATATCAAGATTTCTTGCCTCAACCCATGATCTTCCACTCACGTAACTCGAAACCTCGAAATACTCCCATCTCATAAATTGAAACATGGAGGAATCGTCAATGATTGAAAACATGTTGATGAAAATCCAAAGCTTCATCCTCTACTGATCACCAGCCATACGAAACTACTCATACCGACTCTCAAATAGGTTGACAAATCAACTGCTGCCCCTACTAGAGTCTAGATCACAATCTATACCTATACCTGCAAACCTCAGCTATCGCACCCTGAACTCAGCAACCCAACCACCTCGAAATCAACATTTACACACCTGAAAAATCCCTGGCCACAGTAAATTCTCTAACCAATAGCCACCTGTGTGGATTCACTCATCCTTTCTCAAGCACACACACAAACATCATCGCGCCTTGAACCTTGCCTCATCCATCCATAACCCAGGTCTCATATGTCTGCACCGTCGATCTCCATAACCAGTTCTTTAATCGTACTTGAATGGATCGCTGATCCTCTCGATAGAATACCCGGTTCTCCCCCACTCATGATTCGAACCATCACCAATTGGCATAGTGTACCACGTAATCACTCAATGATCTTCCCGATGGAAACCAAGAAACTCCAAATACCCTGTAACTCAGACAAAAAATCTCAGAATCCTCCCAACATGACTGCCTCTTGTCATCTCAAAGCCTCAGAACGAAACACTGATGGATACCCCAACTGCTCCGAATTAGTCCTGGCTCTCAATCTGGAAATAATGCACAATCATGCACCTCATCTTTGATTCCTCGACTAGCATCCCATCGCGGGAATCATCATAAAAGCAAGAGACCTCACTCTCACAGCCGATACATAATGTAGACAACGAGGGCCACCTCCCCGACATACTCCTCTTAATCACCTGAACTGCTACTAAAAGTATGCCTCGCTCAATAAGGACCCTCCTTGTTCTCTTCCATATTAGTCCCACTAATGAATCTCTCATGGTATAAGAAATACATCACAACAAACATACTGCCTAAATACTCTGGAAAAAAGGTTGCAACCCTATGCTACCCCACGGGGTTTACCTCCAAACTCTGAAACCGGAAGCTCGTTATCTCTTTTGCTTCTCCCAGGAAACGGGGATATCACAACTCTTGTCACAGAAGGTGACGTCTCATCTATTGGTCGATTGCTCAACTCAGACCGTGATCCGGCAATAAGCATCATCTTTACTCATCCCTGAGTCTTACGACTCCAACTGGCATCTCACCAATAAAATCTCTCAGAAATTAACTCGATTTCCCTCTCAAGGTATGCTCCATTGAAACTCGTTCGACATGGCCCTCTAGCCCTACACTCTATCATATATGTTCTCAGTCTAATCAATTACAACAGGATAATTGGTAAACTCTTAACCACTAACCACCACGAATCATGGTACTTGAACCATGTTATCACCTCTCAATCTACCATGAATCATGGTACTCGAACCATGTTATCAGCTCTTAATCTGCTATGAATCATGGTACTCGAACCATGTTATCACCTCTCAATCTGCTACGAATCATGGTACTTGAACCATGTTATCACCTCTCAATCTGCTACGAATCATGGTACTCAAACCATGTTATCACCTCTTAATCTGTTACTTAGAACTCCTGGAATTCTCCCTATTTCGAGCATAGATCCTCTGCTTTCAGTAGTACAGGCCCATACTACCTGCCACATCTACCCATACTTTCCACACAGATCATCCCAGATTCCCTAAGTAGCTGCTTAACCTTCTCGATTACCAATCACGTTATACTTGGTCGCTCTCTAGCGAATCCTCTCCTGTATTAGCGTACTTATCTGACTAAGGTCACTCCCTAGGCTCTTCCTACATTCTCACACTTCTCTGCCATCAGCTGCTGGGGAACTCCTTATGATGTCAACCATCTACCTCCTGAATATCATCATATTCACTTAGTAGCTGACTCCCATCATCAAGAGTTCCACAAAGCATGAAGAAAACAACATTCAGGCATCAAATAATCTCCACCAACACATAAAACCACTCTAGGTTACAAGTTCACTTGCTCTACTCCCACTCAATAGGTATCACTAAACTCAGGAAACCCTACCTTGCGCGGGTATCTAATTACTCCCTCGATAGTCTCCTATAATGTTCATCTAGGTATCTCTCCTAGATTACTCCTCTACTCAAAGTTCTTTCTAAAAGATTCCTACTGGATACTCTTACTCCGTGCATACTCAAAGCACATCACAGATAGAAAAAATTCCTTGACTAAGTCATCACATATCAGGCGACTCTAGCGCTAAAATATGAAATACCTAGCCTATCATCTAGCATGCATCACTAATATCTCAATAATAAGTCATAAGACAAATAAGTACGGGTATTTTCGGAAATCACCATTGGAGCTTTGGCTGATTGTACACACTGCTCCTTCTCGTTTTTCTCTTAGAAACTCTAGCTCGTTTTAGAAAAATCATTTCTTTTGAAAAATTTTCTCAAATCCTCAGTTTGAGTCCAAATATACCTGAAGGTGCATCTGAATCCCTCAAATCAAGGCTCTGATACCAACTTGTCACACCGTAAATTAGCAAACAAAATTTTCATTTAAAATCACATAATTCTCATAACTCATTTCACAAAAATCCCATTTGTTTAATTTACAAAATGCAACTCCATAATTATTTGATTTATAATCCAGGATCCTCAAAACATAACCCTTTCACTGGTGTGTACAACACAGTCGGCGCCTTCCCACGATCCTGAGAAGAATCTGAAACACATATCACATAACACGGTAAGCATGAAGCTTAGTGAGTTCCCCAAAATAACACATGCGCAAATAATAAGCCTCTCACGGCTATAACTCGGCATGGACCCTCCAATCACATGCATCTTAGTGAGGACCCTCCGGTCTCATGACTCGGTATGGACCCTCCAATCCTTTGTCTCAGTGAAGACCCTCAGGTCTCATAACTCGGGTGGACCCTCCGATCCTAAATCAGTAAAGCTCAACATAATATACAACATAAATCACAAAGATATAATGCAGGATATCATAATAGTCAATATAAGCACATAAGACCCTCCGGTCGCACAAAGATTACCACTCTAGGTAAAGTATAGTGAGAAGACTCACCTCAGATGATGAACAGCTCCTACGGATGCTGTTGTTGCACCAAGCTCTAACACTGGACCAAAATCCACAAATTCCTAATTAAGATCTAAGTACAAATCCTCACTCTTTAGATCTAAAGGTAGTCCACTAACTAGCCCATCAACAACCTAAAACTTGTTGGGCCCACCAAGGCCCAATAATGAATGGGATCTCCTGAGGCCCTACTCTCAAGTCCAAGCGACAAGACCAACACAAGGGCCCAAGGCAAATATATAATATTTCTCTGCTCAAAATCTCTAGTACACAAGCCCAAAGATCCAAGCCCAACCCTTAAGGCCCAAAATAAGATTTAGCCTAAAAATCCCACAGCAAAGTTACGCGGGGTGTACCTCCCTTGGTACGCTCAGCATACACTATCATGCACGAAATCTGATCAAGGACACCAACCCAGTACGCGGGATGTACTAGGATTACACTCAACATACGTCCAGTATGGCTTTTCTCACTTTCTTGGTCTTAACCCGTTAAGACCTTAGCTCATATCACAAATCTAGACTCCCTGGAGGCTCTTACTCTATAAAGTCTGTGACTGTAAGACTTTGCATGGCTTATAAAGCCACAAACACCCAAAACTCTCATTATCTTATCTCAAGTCTCGATTTTTATAACACTATACTCCTAAAGACACTCAAAGGAGCTGTTCATAATCTTTGGAGCTCATTTTCTCATAAAGCATGTTAGTTTAAGACAAAAATCCATAAATGGTCTAACATAATGCACAAAAAAAAAGTGAGAAAGCTTTGAGCTTTATACCTCCAAATAAAGCTCCTAACACATATATGCTAAGATCTATAGCCTGGACTCCCACTCCTTCTTCTTCAAAGCTCCTTCCTCATTCCAAGAACACACAAAATCACTTAAATGCTCTCAAATCGACACACACAAGCTCAAGAATGAGGATTAGGGTTTCATAGGGTTGATTGTCTGAGAATGGTGGCTAGCAAGTAGGCCATCTTATTCTTTATATATGGATACCCCCTCATTTAGGGTTTTCACTCTATGCATAGTACGCCCAGCGTACTATGTGGCTCTGCTTAAAAGTCACGCACATGAGTACGCTAAGCATACTTACATGTACGCCTAACGTACTCAGTTTTCACCTTTCTCAAATAAGGGACCTATCTTGACAAAACTTCAAACTTCCATAGATACCTCAATATAAGTCCGTTTCCAACGAACCTAAAATCCACAGAAAGGTGACGAGAAGCCCTACATTTCCAGCAACTCGTTGTAGCCCTGAGGCTTCCTCGTGCCCGGGTTGCAGCCTACAAACCCTAATCACGGATGATTCGAAACAAAATGTTACACTATGAGGATTTAAGGTGCTAAGAAGTTTGGATTTTGTGTATTAAGCACTTATTGGGCATGTAAACTCATAATGTTGGAAACTTTATGAATCTTAGTGGTATTTTAGCCTTGGATCTGCATTTGGACGTATTAAGTCAAAATAATAAGCTCTTAATAGGTTAAGAAGGAAAACTGTTACCTATGTTGGGCATACCAAATCGTACGTTGCGTGCACATAGATTTGGCCCCAATGTCTCAGACTGTTAGTACGCCCCACGTACAAGCCCTGAGTTGACTCGGCTGGGTTGACTCGCTGAATTTGACCTTTGACCAGAGTTTGACCACATTTGACCTAAGGGTATTTTGGGTATTTTGAAATGTTAATTGAGATTAGGTCCATGGTTTCGGTCAAGTGATCATTGAGTCCATTTTCGTGATCGAGAATTATTTATCTCGTATTCAGATTGAGAGGTGAGTTTTCCTCACTGCAATCGTGGGTCAAGGGCATCAATACTGGCCCACTACATTATTTATCTTAGATAGGATAGGGTTATGCTAGTATGTAGATGGTTAGTAGATCTGCATGATTATATGTATTTTATGATTTTGTGTTATGATTATCTATTCATATGTCGACATATTGTGTCAGGTTGAGGTGGTCATACTTTGTGTTGTATGCCAAGACACCTGGGGATGATCAGATAGGTTGTTGGCCCTACGAGGATCTTGGAACGATCTACTCAAAAACTTGGAAGACATGGTAGGACCTTGTGCTACCAAGTGGCAAAAAATTAAAATTGAACAGGTCCAATCCATATGAGTTTGAATTTGTCATAGACCTTGTCTTGTGATAGATTCACATGGATAGGAACACATACACCATTAAATCTAAGTGACATAAGGTTTCTCTCTACTTCATGAAAATGATAGTGAGGAAACGCTTTCACTAAGTAGATTTTAAGAAGATAGCAGTTGTGTTAATTGTGTTCTCAAATTCGATAATGATTACAGCATCCCTCTTCATAGTTCAAATTGTGCGTAATGGCAAATAGTTTGAACATTCGGGACTTATTATTGTAAGTTCTGAAATAGTTTAGACACAAATATAAGCTTTCTAATAAATTATGTATGAGCTTAGATAAAGGCTTATCGAAGCATATTTTATCAGAAATCAAAACTTTTGTAAGAAACTCAATAAGTATTGATTTCCAAAAGTCCAACTGATTTTTGGGTACATGTCAAAGCTAGTGGGAGCATAAGTGTTAGGCTGGTAAAAATATAATTATCATGATAGTGGGAGCATGATTATTATGTGAAGTGTTGCAAGATAGCAATACTGGTTATAGGAAACAAAGGTTAAAAATTTTGCATAGTTCCAGAATTTGAAAAATTGTTTCGCTATAGTAAGGGAGAGGATACTTATACTTTACTTCAAATCTAAAAGTTTAGATTATTAATCAAGTTTATTCATGAGCATATATGAATACCATGTTGAAGTGTTTCAACATTGGAAATTATATATATGAAAATATTATTGCAAAAGATTGGTCAAGTATCATGTATTTATGTAAGATATTATGAATCTTGTCCCATATGCTTCGGGTATAAGATCGATTGCATGTGCTTTAATATTCACGTGTTCTAATTTTCCTAATGCCTAGGGCATTAAGAGGACTAGAACCATATATGACTAAAGTTATTAAACAACTGTCAAGGACAATCTAAGGTTCTCTAAGGTTTGATCGCTTATAGTTAAAGTTATAGTAATGGATGGACCATATTGACATTATTATGAATAGACATGATTCTATTAATAATGAGTTGTCATATGGAAAATATGGAAATGTTTCCATAATGGAAGTTGGATATTACGAATCTATGTGTGAGTTAGAAACTTTAATGAAAGAAGGATGTTCAAGGAATGCTCTTTGAATCTGAGACTTCAATTCCAGAGAATTGTCTTGTAACATTCTCAAATGGAATACCTTGTAATATCATTAGCCAAGTCTCTGTAACTTTTGTGCCTAGACATTACAAAAGGAATCATTTCATGATAGTTTAGAATCTAACACATTCTAATAGTGGCAAGAATTTGGCATTCTTACACTTACGATAAAGATTTGGAATTGTGAAATGAGCATCATTTGAAATGTGTTCAATTGGCCTATTTCACAAAGGACCATAAGTGAACATAGTGTACATGCTTGAAGCATGCGATAAGTATTGTTTTAAATTCAAGTATTAAGTTCATTATTTGAAACATTATACAATGAGAAATGTGTAATCAATATGGTGATTAAATAATAAGTGTTTTATGCATACTCAAAAGTTTTTAGACCATATTGGATTAAATTATTCTTGTGTTTCACTTTGCATGTTTTGACTTCCCGAATAATAATATTATTCAAACATCCACAATCAATCATACTTTGGAAGTAGGTAATGAGGTAAGACTGTCATGAATCTAACTGTAGATTGTCTAAGTGCTTAGACATAGCAAAAGTTTGTTGCAGTGTTCATAAGTACTCCTGTAATAAGATTTACGTATTGGATTAAACCCACGCTCATCTGAATCACTTCATGGATTTCATCATGAGTGATTGTAAGACGATAATATCTTATATTCTTGAAACGGAGACATATAGTTGCAGCTTACAACTCGGTTGCACATTGATGATATGTAAACACACCACTTGGTGTTATAAAACATATTGTTGTGTGTGATTTGATAAGTAAATAGAGAAAGCATATGATTCAAAGTTTATCACTTCCTTTTACCCTAAGATGGATAAAAGCGATATATGTGGGCCCCTTGATGATTTAGTGATGACAACCCTAAGCGTTTAGCCAAGACTAGACTTATTTGATTTGTTCAATTAGTTGGTCGTTATAAATCAGAAATCAGGAAACAACACATGGGCATAGAGAATGATTATAATCCATGTCTTATGTCCATACGATATCCAGAATGGAGGAATATATGATCCCTTATCTAATAGACATATTATTGATTAGAGTTCGACAACCGTCTTTTGAGATTTACGATTGCTAATTGGACTTTGGAGTTATACTTGCAATATTAGTTATTAGACTTATCCAAGTGGGAGACTGTTGGATTAGGTGTTGAAGCCCATAAGTATAATTGGTATGTACTTGACCCGATAGTAGCATGGTCCATTTTGGGTTGCATTCACTAGAACAATTTGATAGGATGGATATTTGAGAAAGAGGTTATTTGTCATTTATTAATATATCATAAGTATAATATATTAATTGAGAAATCATATTATTTAATTAGTATTGATCAAGAATTAATTTGGAATTAATTTAGTGATCAAAAGAGACTAATTAAATCAACGGGGAGTGATTATGTAAATCATATATATATATATATATATATATATATATATATATATATATATATATATATATATATATATATATATATATATATATATGGTTTGGGCCACTGATCCATGATGGGCTAAGTTTATGTGAGAGTCCATGAAGAGTTAGTCCATTTGAGTTATTAGATCATAATCCTAAGTGTATGGATTAGGGTTTACAAATGACCCTTGGAGTTCTACACTATATATGTAACCCCAAAGCTCCAAAATTTGGCACAAGTTACACATAAATGAGTCAAAATGAAACCCTAGATGTTTTGATGCCTCCTAGCCTCACTTTCATTATCCTCCAATTGTTGATGGTGTTTTGTGAACCATTTGAGGCATCACACTTGAGGTGCTATGCTCTTGAATGGCCAAATTCAACATGCTACAACTAAGAGGTATTCTTCTAAGTAGTTTTTTTTTTTTTTTTTTTTTTCTGTTTCAAGTATCAAAGTTGTATGCTAGTTATAGATTTCATTCTTTGGATAATTTTGTTGCATGTATAACTAGAGAACACTTAGATCCGAAGAATTAGGGTTGTATGTGCACCATCGAAATGTTATAGTACATAAAACCCAATAGCTTTTGAAGGGCTCATACAGTAACGCCTGTAGATCCGGGCTAGTCAATTTAGAGATAATAGGGGTTGAAAATGACTTTTTGATAAAACATTACTTAGAATAAATTGTCTTAACCAAGTTGTAGAATATGTCTCAAGGGTTCCGTACGTATAAAGAATGCCGAAATCCGAGTTATAACGAAGAAGTTATGGCCCGTAGAAGTTTTTCAGCAAAACCAGCACGACACCACGAGATGTAAATAGTGAATTTACGATGGATGACTTTTTAGCCTTAGAAATGTAAATAAAAGTTGTAGTATACGTTAAACTGAGAACATACAAAAAAAGAACGCCCAAATCTGACTTTGTATGAGGAAGTTATGAATTTTCTAAGATTTGGCATAGTAGTACACGACCCGAAACTCGAATTTTAGTTCGAACGGTTTTTGGCCTACGCGGCCTAAATGATAGTTGAAGATCTCATTAATAGGAACTCAATGATTAAAAGAAAGACGAAAACGGAGTTCGTATGTAGAAGTTATGAATTTTACGCGGGCATTTAACAGTATAATCTCCTCCTGCTGTTAAATTTAAGATCATTCGAGAGTTAGCCGATGAAGTCTAAATGAAAGTTGTAGATCTACTTTTTACATACGCTTGGATATAAAGAACGTTGAAAACGGAGCTCGTATGCAAAAGTTATGAATTTTTGAAAATCAGCTGATTTCCACCTTGTGTGCGATGCCACATGTCAGCACCAGGCTGTGCCTGGTTGTCTCCAGCTGGCTCACGACGTGAGCATCATAAAACTCATGATGTTAGTGACCCTCCAAAACCTATAAATAATAGGTGAAGCCCTATTCATTCCTCACACCTCCCATAACTTCCCCCCTCTCTAGAAATTCTCTCTAGCCCCCCCCACCCCACCCGCCCCCCTGCCCCTCCTCCCCCCGAAAAGCCTAGGGAACCTCCCTAGCACAAGGCAAAAGCCCTGGAGCGCCTGAAGGATCCAAGAAGAAGATCCTTTTGGCTTGGGAACGCTGCTCCAATGAAGCCCGGTTTTGAGAAAACCCCGTTGTAAGTAAGCTACGCCTAACCTATCTTTAGTATAGCTTATGATTCAATATAGTAATGTTATTAGGACCTTATAATAAATATTTGGTCTATTATTATGATTTATATTAGTTGTTATTATAATATATCTTTAACAACTCACGGTACGGGGAATCTGGTTTAAAGCGTCACATAAGGTTGTTGAATTTCAGAAGTGCTATATGCCAAAATGGTCCTGCCCTCCGGTGTTTTATGTCAGGCCCCTGTCTGTACATAGTGGGTGAAGAGTATTGTTTAACGCTTATATAATAGTAATAATAGTTAGACTATTAATTAGTCTCGGCGAATATTAGACTAAACTCTGGTGGGAATGACATTGGGTTCTGTCAAAGGAGTTGTTTAAAGTAAACGAAGTGCTGTCCGAGTACCGAGTCACCACCTTATCAGGTGAGTGCATATTTACTTTCATCTTACACAAAGATACAAAGTATTTTATATAAATCATGTGCTATGTGTGCATACTATTTGAATACTTGCTGTCTATGTTGGATGAATGATTTTATACTTGCTTCAAATGAATTATATTGTATATGTATTTTATATCTACAAAATATGTTTGGTAAAACATGGGTAGATGAAATATGAGTCGGATGATGAGATGAGAGGTGATATAGACCATGAGATTAGGGTGAGAGGTGAACAATGAGAGAAGCCTTTTACCCAAATGATGGACCCGTCATCTAGCAGAGTATGGATGACAACCACGGACTATTCTAGACAGTCTAGTAGAACACTAGCAGGCTCGCAACCTATAGGTGTTGTGAACGATATGTTCACCCGATGTACACTAAACTTTGAGAACTATCCAGACTTAGTGCCTAAACATTGGCGATCATGCAGACTTGATGCCAAAACTCTGGTGACTATGCAGACTTAGTACCTAAACCCTAGCGACTATGCGTATTTGGTGCCTGTTATATAAACCCTCGCGACTATGCAGACTTAGTGCCTAAACCCGGTGACAATGGACTTCGTGCCAATTCCTTAGGAACAAATGAATGAGGAATAGCTGATTTTTAGGGTAGATCCTTACTAGTAAAGAAGATAATAGGGATGGTTAATTGGGTTGATTAAGTTTTTGAAGATTAAACATTATTGTTGATTGAAGACCCTTTGTACTCACCAGGTTTCCCAACTTGGCCCACTCAGTTTATTTATATCATAGGTGTTGATATGAAGTCACATTACACTGAAAGATTAAGGAGATATAAATCAATAGTGATAATGAATATAAGTTTTGTTTATGCTTATATTTCTATATTGACGATGACATCCCAAATGTTTTAAAATGAATAAAAATACTTTTCTTTAGAAATTCCTTGATAACATATTTATCATGTTTTACTGGGAACAAATTCCGCAACATTTTTATTAAAACGGGTACTCTGATTTTTATAAAGTATAAACAAAATCGATCTTTTTTGGCCGTCAAAATGGGGATGTCACACATACCTTGTAGATCCTTTTGATAGTTAGAGTTAGGGTCTGTTTATGAGCTTATTTGGGTCCATGGATTCTCTTTTGTGAGTTTGGGCAACTCCAAAAGCTAGAAATGTTAAATCTTAGTACCTATGATCTGTTAGAGGGATAAAAATGTTATCTTGGTGGTTGATATGAAACCATTCATGGATCTAGGTCCATAATGAGTTTGGATGACCAAAAATGGATGATGGAATCCCATAAGACATGCTAAGGCATAAAGCTGCCAACTTTATGCCCTAGGACCCCTTAATGACCGAGATCTAAAAGTTGGAATAAGTGGTTGCATGGATTATGCACTAAATGGCTGAAGGTGTTGAGCAACTTAGTGCGATGAGCGTACCAAGTTGTACACAATGTGTATTACATGGCGATCGAGTACGCTGAGCGTACTGGGATTACGCTGATCGTACGCCCCAGTGGGCTATTGAACTTGGTTGGACTTTTTTGATCATTTGGGCCTTGGTTGGTTTCAGGCCTTGACTTGTTTAGAGTAAGTGGGCCTTTGACTTCTGCTAATGGGCCTTAAGTGGTATAGTGGGGCCTTTTGGGTGTTGGAGCTCGTTATTCTGTTTGGGCCAAGAATGGTTAGGCCTATTATTGGAAAGGCAAATGAGCCCTTATTTCAGGAGTTTGGAATTAGGGCTTAGGCCTATGAATTGGGATTATAATATAATTGTAATTAGGGTTACTTGTTTGTGATAGTGTGGGACTTCCTTTTTAGCAAGTAAGCATCTTGTTGTTTGCAGCAGATTGAGATGAGTTTCTCACTGTATCAATGGGTCGAAGGCACCAAAGTCGGCCCATCTTTTTCGTTATAGCATGTAGATTATTTGTGTGATATCTATATGAAATATTAGGATGTGGCCCCTGGAAATTATATGGAAGACCAGGATCTGGAAATTATATGGAAGACCAGGATCTGGCTCCTTACACCTGTATGTAAGACCGCGATTTGGCCTACAACAATAGCTGTAAGACTATAATTTGGCCTATAGCATTAATTATTTTTTGGTATGTGGTGCTCAGAAAAACAAACTAAGCATTTTCTTACAGTTTGTGTTTATGGTTTTAGGTACTTTCGGTACTAAGGGGTAGGGCCCGACGTGATGGCACAACATTCTATCCTGTTGTTTCTACATTTTTGATATTGTACTATGATGATATAACAATTATACATTATGATAGTTTTGGAATAAATTTTATATTTTTGGCACTTGTTTAATTTAGAAAAATGAAAAATTTTATGCTAAGTTATGGGTTGATTCATTATCAAAAGAATATGCTACCAATAGAAGAACCTGAAATCATAGGTGAATAATGTATGCTAACAATTTCTACCTACCTAACCCTACCATTGGCTAACAATCTTGTCATAACTTAGACCCAACTACGATCAACCAATAACTTAATGTATCTACCATAACATATATACCTTTACTATCAAAATATAACCATGATCGAAGATAAAAATATACAAAAGGAACCAGGAATTATCGTCATCCTAATTCACTTTTGAAACAGGTGTCACAATTTCTGACTTTTTAACCCAACTCTCACTGGATGCTTTGGAATTAGAAGGGTAATTTTGGTTCTACAACTAAATTACCTAAATCCATAAAAAACTCAAAAACCCAGAAACAAAAACACAAAATCAATCAAATTAGACCTAAACCTTCTTACTAGAGATGGACCCTTCTAGTTCTTAAAAACTGTATCTATCTGATTTCAAAGAATGCTCCATAAATGCTTCTCATAGATGATCGGCGATGAACTCGTGATGTTAGTTGATCCCTACTATTCACAAAACAATGGACATTATCGCATTGGTTTTATGAAGAAATAAGATTGCAATTCGATCAAATCACACCTCCAAGTAAACTTAAAAAAAAAAAAAAAAACTATGCATTTAATTGATGCGTTGTTTTTTCTCCTACTTCACATTCGATATCCAAGAGAACATGCGATCAATCTCCAAGAGACAAGAGACTAGTCTGGGTGTCGATCAATGGAGAAAAAAAGAATGTGCAGTTCATTAGTTTGCTCTATAAAATGGAGTTCACTGTTGAACTTGATTATATATATATATATATATATATATATATATATATATATATATATATATATATATATATATATATATATATATAGATTTAGCGAACCAATATTTTTCCGCAAACCATTCTAAAAATGCGTACTATTTTGTGTATTTTTTTCAAAAGAAGTGACTTAATGTATTAAGTTGAATATATCTAAGAACTTTCGTAAAAAATATTATTTAAAAACACGTCTATACGAAAAGTGTATGTGTGCATTTTTTATGAATATGTTCATTTTAACATTTGTGCACATATGCACTCTTCGTATATGAACATTTTATGAACAATTGTTTTACAAAAGTTCTTAGATATGTTCTACTAAATGTATTAAACCACTTTTTTTTTGAAAAAAAAAACATCATACAAAAGAGCTCGCATTTTAAGAGTAGTTTGTGGGAAAATATTGGTTCGCAAAAGATCGCAACCCTATATTTGTGTGTGTGTTTATATATACACAAAAACATGCATGCAAGAGTTCCTTTTAGATTAAAAAGATAGGGATCTTAAATATTTTTTCAATCCTATATGATTACTCAAAAGATAGGGATCTTAAATATTTTTTCATTCCTATATAAGTACTCGATAATCACATATGAATAATGAATGATCATATATGATTTATTTCTAATGGAACCCATATCTATATATGAATAAATCAAATATCATAAGATGACAATAGTATATTTTTTTTAATCCAATGACACATGGTTTATCTTACAATCACACAATAATTATATATATATATATATATATATATATATATATATATATATATATATATATATATATATATATATAATTATTGTGTGATTGTAAGATAAACCATGTGTCATTGGATTAAAAAAAATATTCTATTGTCATCTTGTGATATATGATATTAAAATGTGATAACATTCAATATATAATGTCATTGATCTCACTTTTAGGGATATATATATATATATATATATATATATATATATATATATATATATATATATATATATATATATATATATATATATATATCAATTTGATTAAGAATAATGTAAGACATGTGCTATTTTTTTCTACTAACCAAAGAATTTCCCTGACATCCGAATTTTCTTTATCTCGGAGTCTCAATGAAATCCATTATTACCATTTTGTTTATTTTAGCAATGAAGGGCCTACATGTTTTTATTCAAGATGTTGTGGCTTGTTACTCGATTTGAGGAGTCAATGTGGGTATCCAAAACCTGCGACTTTCGACTTTGGTATATGAAGATGACGTGATGTTTGTATCGTAGTGGGGTGTTGCAGAAACTGATAGTATTTCTCCATTTCTATAGGATTTTCTTAGTGTGTCGGGGGTGAAATTAAACATGCAGAAATCAAATTTATATGGTGTGTGTGTTGAGTGGAGAAATGTCCAAGATATTGCTTCTCGTTTTGGGTGTGTGTAACACCCCAATTTTCATATATAGATTATATTACAAATAATTGTTCCAACATCTTCCAAGATCAATTCTGAACTTACTTATAGACTAAACTACAACGAAACAATATAAAATAGATTAAAGTCTTCAACCGAAAAGTTTCGGGTGTCTTTGCGGAACTCCTTTGTCATCTTGTTGATCAATCATTCTCCCTACCCTTCTTACTGCCTTTTATTAATTAATTACATGGGTTGCACATATTTAAGGTTTTTGAATGGGTAAGCCTAGGACCTAGTGGGTTCGTGTTGCACATACATGTCCATCACTTAAAAAAACAAAAGGTATTATCATATAGTTTCAATAAATCATACAATAACCGTATAATCCGATGACATAATTTGGGGAAACGATTAATGATCTAGAGAAAGAACCAAAAGTTCATTTTCCGTCTTCTTGAGATAACTTATCATCCATTGTACTCAAGTATTTTAATTATCCAAGAAAATGAATATAATTCTTAATTTTCATCTCCGACGATCACACACATTAGTCATGCTCATGGCGACTAAACACTCCACTCATTCCCACTAAATATGTCACCCAAAAAAATGAACAACAGATAAACATCTCAAAATATAATTTGCACCAAACTACACTTATCATAAAATATTCTGTGAATAAATAATAGAAAAAATGCATATAAATCACATGATAAACATTTATGTTCGAACAACTACAAAACACAAAAAAAAAATCATTTTTTTGAAGTTAGGTCTTTACCAAAGCTATTTACGCTACACACACGTTATATTTAACAAAGATGATTTTTCTAAGGCTATAATCCTAAAAACATCCTATGTGTTCATGACATTTAGTTCGATTACTCTGATGTCTTGTTCGACAAACTAATACTTTACTTATTGATCTTTAAAAATATATTATAATATCAATTTTTCAAAAATAATAACCAATCATTAAATATTAAGTTAAATGGCTACTAGTTTTTTTTAGCAAAAGAAAGGTCATACGTCTAACTGAAAACTTTCCAAATTTTGCAATAAAAATAAATTAACATGTACTCAAAACTCTATGACTATTTAACTCAAGCTTCATTTATAAACAAAAGAAACAAATAGACGTTTCTATTCTTTGTGAAAAAGCATCCAAATCTCACGGTTTCTGTAATTTTTACTTTGCATTGTTTAAAATTTAAGAAAAATGTTCGGTCATTTTTGAAATTTACAATCAACTTGTAAGGCAATTCAGCGTGCCCACAAAAATGTGGGTCGCTCCACACTTGATTTAGTTATCCTCCCAACCCGAAAAGTACAATTTTCTTTTCTGTCATTTTTAAGAATTCTAATGTCGTTTTTTTTTTATTTCCATACAAACGATGTTGATAAATTTAGCATATAACCGTTTCTCATCTCTACCATTTTCCAACCTAAACCCAGGTTATTCTAGATCACTTTGTAAAGTATATATCCATTAGCTTTTTTTTAATCAAATTTAATCATTTCCCTATTACAACAGAGACATACGATCGAATCTGCCAAGAACCACAAAATCTAAAGCTATTTCCTCAACTAATTCGAACTAAAATTGGGAGGACATACCTTAATTTTGAGCAAACTACGAAAAAGCGTTTCCAATTTCTTCCTATGATTCCTCATACAATTCTCAATCTTTTCTACCGATTTCAGTAGGCATTCCATTCCGTTTCTCAAGCCCTTTATAATGCTCAAGTTTATAATATTTCTAGCTCGCTCAAGAGTCCGAATTTATGCCTCCAATTAAGTGACGTTTCTAGAGTTTAATAGTCATAAATTACCCCTAATAATCATGTTAATATTTATTTACATATATGTTATATTTACCTATATTTTATATTTTTTATTAAATTATCACAAACTTTCCCCTTTCGAAAAAATTCCTTTTCTCGAAATTTGAATTAAGTAAACAAATATGGATACTTGGTCTTCATATCTCGTATGCTTTCTAATGTTGCATTCAATCCCTTGTTATCTCCAATCAATAAGCCACCCCCGACTCGATCCTTAAGAAGGCCCAATAGGTCATAGACTCAACGTACCTTTACAAAACCACACCATGTCTTTCCATGAGAATCTGTTCAACGTGACTTTATCTCCATCTGAAACACTATTCGCCTCCTATGTTTAACCACTTAACCTTTTGGTTTTTCTCATGCATCCTCCAGTTATCCGTAATATACTAAATTTTACCGGTAGTTTTGTTGGACAAACTCGAGTCCAACCATTTGTTTCTCTCTTAAATCATACCAACATAGTGGTAGACTTCATACCATACAACTTAACCAACTTTTCATCAAATATATTTCACCCAATGACACAATTTAAAGGAACATTTTAGCTATCCAGAGAGAGAACCAGTGGTCCTTTCCCTTCCTTCTTGGCACAACCTGTCCGTTGTGTTCAAGAATTTAAATATCCAAGGAAATGTGTAACATTTCAAATCCTATCCCCTACTGGTCACAACATACTTGTCATGATCATGGCTATCACACACCTTTGTCCCATTAAATGTGTCATCCTATACTAGGTACACAAATCTAAAACTTTCTAATTCTCCTCTACCGAGGAGTCTTTCTGACTCTTCTTCAACTCACCCAATAAACCGACGGTTACATCAATTCTCATCATCTGAATCTTAGTTCCTTCCTTTACCTACGACTTAGTATATAACTGACAACGCTAACCTTCCTTAATTAGTAAAGATCTCACACCTTCTTTGACTCTTGGTAATCAATGCACATCTACATCATCATGTCCTTTTCTTGGCAAACAACATTGGTGTCCTCCATAGTGATGTACTATGTCGAATAAAAACCTTATCAAGAAAGTCCTACAACTGCTAAATAAATTCTTTCATCCTGTTGGTACTAATCAATAGGACTTTTGAGAACTCCCATACAACTGGTATACATACAATATCATGTTCCCTTATGAGGCACCTACACCTAATAGTTTTCTTATTACAATCTGTATTAGCTTGGTTTTTTCGACAACCAATCCATTCGTATCAAAATCTCATAATACTACGGGTAGTAGTATTAGTGGTGCTAAAAAATGTCTATTTAAATAAAGCAATCGTCAGATTCTATTCTTATGACTACATAATGATCACTATCAGTCTTTATTTCTAAAAGCTTTTGCACCCATATTTAAACATTTTTAAAAAGTAATGGAGAAAAATGGTTGTACCTACATCAAATAGAACCCACAAATATAGAGTTACTATGGGTTTTAGTTCAAAAATAGTTTCACAAACATGAAAAATATGGCAACAGAAGAATTTAATTTTTAAAATAACATAAACATTTATACCCACCAAGGATCTACTTGGAAGTTATAGAAAGATTTAAACACCAACCAAAGAAGAGATGAAGAAATAACAGCCTTTGTAGTTCTTTGGGTCCTATTGGGAGACTCGGAAGTTGATGAAGAATGTGGAACATTTGAGACACCAACAATGATGCAACTTGATGTAGATGCTAGTCCAAAACTCTTAAACCCTTAAACTTTTAGTTCATAACCAATATGAACTTAAATATGGCTTGAAGATGCAAGTAACTTCAAGTGCTCTTAACTAATTAAGGAAGAATGAGAAGGAGAGAAGAAGTTTTGTCCACTTCTTCAAGGAATGAATAAGCCATCTAGCCAAATGCAAGCCCTTTTATTTATATGCATAAAGTGAAGCTATTAACCATTAGGTACTTCCACTTTAGACAAACTTGTCACCATGTCATAAGAGTGTCTCCCATGCTTCTAAAGACAGGTATACTTTCGAGAAAGCCATACCTTTATCATCTTTTTATGCAAATTTCGAAAATTGTGTAAAAAATAGCAAAGTTAGTATAAATTTTATAAACTCAAGGTTTAAAAAATATAAACATTGTCTTTTGAGTAAAAAACAAAAGGTTTTCAAATAGTCCAAAAAGTTGTACACAACTTATTAATTCATACCATATGAATTATGTAATGCTACTTGCTAATGAAAATTATTATTTCCATGAAATAAATAATTTCCAATTTAACTATAAGAGTTTTATTGAATATTTATTAAAATCAATTTCTAATAAATAATTAATTGTATCAAGCTATTGTTAGTTTGACCCATTAGTATCATATATTATTTAGCGATATTACTTTAATAAGACTCTTGAGCATACTATACCGTTCAATCTCCCACTTACACAAGACTCATATTAGACTGATATAGACAGTGGTGAACGTCTAGCAACATTTCCCTGCCCCCAAGACCATATGACATTTTGTACCATTCTATCAACGCCCAATTCCCAAAAATCTCAAAGCTACAATCGGTGCATAAGGTAAGTTTATCAGTTGTCCCTTTGCTACAGACATCATGTTGAACATGAGATTCGAATCACGATCAATCTCATTAGTTGTTCAACTTTTGGTAAGGTGCCTTAGATGTATAACTCTCAACACATAAGAGAAATAAATCTCATCTTGACTACATAAGCCTCTTGCGTAGTTTACACCATACCTAAAAATAGATTTTATAACTGCCCGTTTTATGAACAATATTTTACCATATCAAGCATAGTACTCCCTACACTTAAGTCCCATTATGTATCTCAGGTTTTAAAGATACAAAGATAGTACCTTTTAATCAAGTATCATTCATGATAGCGATCCACGAGATGATCTTGATGTGGGTCAGTTCAATACTAGTTCTTTGACAAGTACCTATGAAACTTGGTTACAACAACTTGCCTACTTTCATCTAGTGAGAGTCAACCAATCCAATTCATATTAGTCTTACTTTATAATTGCTCCCATAATTATAACCGTATGAACTTTTAGAATAATAACATTATTCATGGATTAAACATGCTAATATATAACACACCAAGTATTAATGTGATGACTATATCCCAATATATCATAACATTATATAATAGTTGTTATTATAATGTTCCAATATCCAAATACTAAATCCAAATCAAAAAGCCATTTCTAGAAAAATAAAGTCTTATAGAAGAGGTGAGTAGAGTCGGTTTTCAAAGTAGAGACTTATTCAGCTTGCATTCAGACTAAGAGGTGAGTTTTCCTTAATGTACTTGTGGGTCCAAGGCACCAATGTCGTCCCACTAGAGGATTAATCTTGGTTAGCATAGTATTATGCTAGTATATGGTTAATTATTAAATATGCATGATTATATGTATTTGTTGGTTTTGTGTTTATGTTTATCTGTTACATATGTCGATATATTGTGGTTGGGTTGAGGCGGTCCTGCTTTGTGCTGAAGGCCGAGACACCTGGGGCGGTCCGGATAGGTTGTAGGCCCTGCGAGGTGGTCTAGTTATGCCGAAGGCACAAAGAGCGATTAAGATAGGTTGTAGGCCCTGCGAGGTGGTCCAGTCAAGATGAAGGCTCATGTTTGCATTCTTTGTTTGTTATGTAGTGTGTTGGTACTTTGAGTGAAAATCATTAAACTTTGGCTTTCAGTTTTAGTTTATTGTTTCAAGTACTTCTGAGGATCGTGGAAAAGTGAATGTCTGATTGTGCTTATCTTCCTATTTCTATGATATGGATTTTTGGGACACTCTAATATAACTTTACTTTTGAAACAATGGCTCCTTTTTGTAAACAATGATGGTTAATTGTTGATTTAAAAATTTTAAACTTTTGTGATTTTTTGGAGTGTTACAATATGAACCATATAGCATGCTAAGACATTAATAACAGAACTAGTAGCAATGCTCTGTATCTAATAAATGTAACGGCTGCTAAAGTTTTCCATATTAAAACTACTAGCTATACCAATTAAATCTCAAACTTGAGAGCATAATCATTTATTAAAATCAAAAGATTTCACATAGAAAACTTATTTATCTATGAACTCATAAATATCCATATGTACTCACATGACCAGATAGTGAAAGCTAACTATTGATTTGGCCTTTAGTTTGTGTTCTGCAACAACTCAACCGCGTGTCCAAACCTGTTTGGACAATATAACAAGTTCTCATGACTTGTCTTAATTCACTAGGAGTTAACTTCGGTAACCATTTATCACCCGACTAATTAAACCCCATATCACAATTCTTAAACGAATGAACCCCATAAGTTGTTAGCCCAATCTCAAATTTCTAATTATTTTGTAGACTAAGGTTTACAACCCTTCCATGTCCAGATCAAGAATCCTATAAAAATATGCATCTATCAACCTTACCATTGAGTTTATAATAATGCCATACCATGAATCTAGTAAGTACTTTAAATGTCTAACAACCCTACACGATTAAAGCTACATAAAAATAATTATGTGCTACTAGGTCAGGAGGATACGTTATCTCATTTAATTTTGTTTTTGATTTGCGAAAAAAAAACCATCAGACAATCCCTTTAACACATTATATATTATTTGATCTTCACGTAGTCGCCTTGCGACCTGATGTAACATTCCATCCCTTGTCACATATCCTGGTCTTCTTCCACGTGTTACATATTGCTGTTACATGTCAGGTGATTCGCATTCATACTCGGGTCGCGACATACACCCATATTCACGTCGCAACGTTTTATTTTTGGTTCACTCATTGACCATTAAGCATTCACGTTGCGCCCTTGCCTAATTGCGCTGCATATTATCTATATTTATATTCAACTTAAAGTAAATTACCTTTCTGAGAATAACAACCTACTTTAACATTTACATACCAATATAGTATAGTCAAATAGTCAAACTTTCGATCCTTTTATGTGTGTATATATATATATATATATATATATATATATATATATATATATATATATATATATATATATATATATAGGTTAGGTTCATTTGAGACCACCTACATTTTGTGAGATCGTGAGACGCATTTTTTTTATTTTTTTTTATTTTTTTTATTTTTGTTAGTTAATTCATGTTCCGAAAATAATATTTAAAAAAAAGAATTTTTTGATTTTTCCATTTATTTTGCATTTTAAAATTATTTTTAGAATATGTACAGTGTAATATTCTATTTAGAATATTTCACGTATTTTAAAAAAAAAATAGAATTTTTTTTTATTTTTTATAGTTAATTCAAGTCCGGAAAATAATATTTAAAAAAAGAATTTTTAGATTTTTCCATTTATTTTGCATTTTAAAATTATTTTTTACAATATGTCAGTGTAATATTCTATTTAGAATATTTCACGTATTTTTCAAAAAAAAAAAACGGAATTTTTTTTATTTTTTTTATATTTTTTTATATATTTTTTAGTTAATTCAAGTTCCGAAAATAATATTTAAAAAAAGAATTTTTGGATTTTTCCATTTATTTTGCATTTTAAAATTATTTTTAGATTTGGTCTCATAGTCTCACAAAATTAGAATGGTCTCAAATGAACCTGAACCTATATATATATATATATATATATATATATATATATATATATATATATATATATATATATATATATATATATATATATATATATATATATATATATATATATATATATATATAAAAGTTTAGTTGAAAACTACATTTACGGGAGGACGCTGGCTAGAGAACTTATTACATTGAATTTTAATAATCACTACGGAGCAACAAAAATTTGGTTATCCTGGTCCTCCTCAAATGTTTTCGATTTTCTGGATCATCCCAAAATGTCTGCAATGCTTACTCTTTCCAACTCAATATTAGTTTTATTCAACCTATATAATACACAAGTATCTAAATATATATATATATATATATATATATATATATATATATATATATATATATATATATATATATATATATATATATATATATATATATATATATATATATATATATATATATATAAATAAAAGGGTTATGTGGAAAACAAAATATTTCTAAAAAAACACTAAAAATCATAAAAATACATAAAAAAAAAAAAAAAAAACTTAGAGATCACAATTTTTCTTGACTTTATATTCTTAAAAATAAGCAAGTTTAGTTTAGAACTTATTTACATTGAATTTTAATTATCACTATGGAGGAAAAAAAACTTTGCGTGGTTTTCCTAGTCTTCCACAAATGTTTTTGATTTTCTTGATCATCCCAAAATGTTATATATATATATATATATATATATATATATATATATATATATATATATATATATATATATATATATATATATATATATATATATATATATATATATATGAAAAACAAAATAATTCTAAAAAAACACTAAAAATCATAAAAATACATTAAAAAAATAGTTAGAGATCACAAATTTTTTTTGACTTTATATTCTAAAAAATCGCAGCTTTTTTTATATATTCGCTGAAAAAAAAATTAAAAAAATCGATTTTATTTTATTTTATTTTATTTTGTTTTGTTTTATTTTTAAAAAAAAAAATTAGCGAATTTATAGAAAAATGTGTGGTTCTAAAGAATATAAAGTTAAAAAAATGTGATCTCTAAGTATTTTTATTCATTTTTATGATTTTTAGGTATTTTTAAGGTTTTTAGTTCTCTTTCTCTCTCTCTCTCTCTCTCTCTATATATATATATATATATATATATATATATATATATATATATATATATATATATATATATATATATATATATATATATATATATATATGACAAAACTTCAAAAATGGTCCCTGTGGTTTTCGAAAATATCAAGTTTAATCCCTAAGTTCAAAAAAACTCACAGATGATCCCTGTGGTTTCAAAACTTTTAACAAATAGTCTTTTTCGCAAACACCGTTAGCTTTTGGCTGTTAAGTGAAGGGCATTTCTGTCTTTTCACTACCACAAGGACCATTTATGAAGTTTTGTCTTATTTTTTTTAAAAGAAAATTAATAATTATATAATATTCTCTCTCTCTCTCTTTCTTTCTCTCTCTCTCTCTCTCTCTTGTATGATTGCCATAACAGAACCCACCTCCTATCATCAGGATACACCATAAATAATCACCACCACAGTCAAAGAAACTACGCCTTTCCCTTCATCTTTCCAGTCACAAAGCCCCACTAGAAAACTCAATTGTTTCCTCCATTGTCTGCCACTGAACCACCATACTCCACCATTGAGTTCCATCTCAATCATTTCCATTTTTATAACGAGTGGAGAGTCATGGAGAACTCCCATTTTTGTTTTTTATTGCTTCGTCTCTCAATTTTTCCCTAATTTTTTCGCCTTATTTCTCCTAAATTTATCAATTCCTTTGATGGATTTCTTATGAACTCCAATGGGTTGCATCGGTTCCAAACATGTGGTTAGGTCTTTCAATTATTCCTTACACGATTCACATTCTTTCACGCATTTTTTGGGTCTTAATCACTGAAGAATGGTGATCATTATAGTAATCATGTTACGATGATAAGATCAGTAAGAAGAAGGAGACTCACGCTGTTAGTAGAAACGACGGAAAAGTTCTTAAGAGCTGAAGCACTTTTGAGGCTTTCGGGTATGACCCAACTCGAAAACGGGGTGTTATCGATTTTAACAGATTGTAGAGAAGACATACCAGTGAAGAAATCAATAGGAATCGAAGTAAACAGGTTGTTGCTAAGCATTAACACTTGTAATGAGCTTAACCCGTTTAAGCTAGGTAAAGGACCCGAGATATTGTTCCATTGTAGCTCCAAATGCTCACGTTGAGTGAGATTCTAGAGGCTTGAAGGAAGTGTTCCTTGAAGATTTTGATGCACGATTTGAATACGGGTTACCCGCTTCTCATCTAAGCAAACGACACGGGTCCATTGGCATGGATTCGGATCAGACCAATCAAGATCTAGTGGCGGGTTAAGGCCTTCTTGGCAAAAGGTTCGGTGTCACTGAGAGTGCATCTGATTGATTCCCTCCATAGCCTCGATCGAGACACTGTTCTTGAAGAATTTTGATGTTATATATATATATATATATATATATATATATATATATATATATATATATATATATATATATATATATATATATAGAGAGAGAGAGAGAGAGAGAGCGAGGTGGGACCCCATGCAAATTAAATTAAATTTATTTATTATTTATTTAAAAAAAAAAGTAATATAAAACCTCATAAATGGTCCCTGGGTAGTGAAATGACCAAAATACCCCTTACTTAACGGTTAAATGGTAACGGAGTGAGCCGAAAGGATTAAATGTTAAAAGTTCTGAAACCATTGGAACCATCTGTGAGGTTTTTTGAACTTAAGGACTAAACTTGATATTTTTGAAAACCACAGAGACCATTTTGAAGTTTTGTATATATATATATATATATATATATATATATATATATATATATATATATATATATATATATATATATATATATATATATATATATATATATACTCACACATACTACACACCCACGTACACATACCCACATAGAAACATACACACACACACAAACACACACACACACATATATATATATATATATATATATATATATATATATATATATATATATATATTAAACGCAATATATATACAATATTGGAAAAAATAAATTTTTTGTGCACATGAAAATATGTATATATACATAAAGTTATGCATATAAGTGGCGTATTATTATTTCTTTAATTTGCACAACTATAATATATTTTTTTTAAATAGTACTTATTTTGTGGAAATGTACATATAGTTTTGCATATACACTTGTTTAAATAAACGTGTGCATAATCACAAGCCTATTTGTTTTCAATTTTTTATGATTGTATTAGTGTATTTTTTTTTTCAAATATTTGCAAACTATTCTTTTAGTTCCTGTATACGGTCTTTTCTTTTCTTTTCTTTTTTTTTATATTTGGAAAAAATGCATATTTGGTGCGGCTCTTATAGTAGGTTTTTCATGCAAGTACGTTGGTTTGTAATGGTAAAACTCTATGAAATGAACTAAGATACTTTTAGTTTGTAAGTCAAAACTTCTTTTGTTTATACTTGAAAAACGTAGAGTGTTCACTTTCATCTTCTTCATCACTTGCATCAAAACCATATTCACCATCGAGTATAACATGGAAGGCTAAATTAAGTACTCGCTAGCTATTGTATTAGCAGAAACACTACCAATGTTAGAACCCTAATTGGGTATATAATCCACTTCAAGCCTTTTTCCACAAGATGGATTCATGGAACCAGAAGCTCTTGATCGGACTTTGGTATAATCGGTTTTACCACTATCTTCAATTTCTTGAATATTAACAGTAGAAGCTAATATGGATTGAAAGTAAGTTTGAATCCTTGTCATATCCCGAATCCAATTCAATGTAAACATCTAACAATCTATGTTTTTAGGACAACACTTGTTAGTTTTCATACGTCACTGTCACCATCTAAAGCCAATAAGCCAACATCTAAAAATCACTATCAAGCTTCTTAATAACCATCATACACTTTCCTATTACTATTAATCTACCATACCCTAACTAATACCCTAACAGTTGCCTCATAGAGTCCAATTCATGAACTCAGAACTCGTCTACGCCTAAGAAATCAACGTATAAATATGCTTCATTCACATATTGCCTTCCAAGAAAGTTTAAAATTTTACCACCGTGATTTATTTGCAAAGAAAACATAGCTAGGTGTCCATTTGTCAAAAAATATCATAAGATTTAATTACTAAAAGAAGTAAAAAACAAGAATAAGTAGCATTCTTGTAAAAGATAAAGGAAAACAGATCTATAAATGGTATTGACGTCTTGATGCTCATTAGTAAAGCGTACGTTCCACATTATTAGCACCATCTTTAACTTGGTCAATCAAGCTTCGACAAAAATGGAATTAGGTTTTTCAATGAGATATGTATTCAAGAGGAAGGAAGAAGATATTTAACAAAGGATTCATATTAATCTGGGAATATGAAACGAGCGTCTATTTTTTGGGTACCATTGATGAAATATCATTGTTATCTACGTAATTGTGGCAACAGTAAGCAATATTGTTAAAAGACCAAATTACCGATCTTGTGTTTTGCACGTGATCTGTTTGTTTTTTTTAAAGTAAAAATTCATAAAGTCTGCGGACTACCTCTGCAACCTTCTGCAATAGAAGATGTGGACCAAATGGCTGCAGACTGTAAAAATAAGCGTGTTTGGTTTTTTAACATCTGCATATTGCTGCAGATATTAAAAATTTAAAATAAACTGATTTTATAATCCAAAAATAGTTTTTTTAATACCGAGAGTTTAACAATGTATTACATTTCGGCAAAAATTTATGATATTTCAATAAAAAATAATGATATTTTAACAAAAACAAAAATATATTTTAGCATAAAATAATGATATTTCATCAACAAATTATTATTATTCAATATTTAAAAAAAATCAACAAGAATAAATAAAAAAAAATGAAATAAAATTTCAACAATATATAATCAATATTTTAACAAAAGAAGAAGAAGAAGAAAAATATGAAATAAGATTTCAACAATATATAATCAATATTTTAACAAAAGAAAAAGAAAAAGAAGAAGAAGAAGAAGAAGAAGAAGAAGAGGCAAAACAAGTGTTACGGTAAGAAGAACACGCGCAGAGTTTTTTTAATCCCAAGATTTTTTAATAAAAAAACATTTGTCGGATGAAAATTGGTGCACGTGTTTTGCGTCGCACAGCAATAAGAGGTCTGAAGAGGTTTTTCAAAAAACAAACAACACCTAAAGTAACAAGTCTAGCAAACAATGTTGAGACACGGGACTTATTTCGTGATAGAAAAATTTAAGCATGAGTTATGTTCATATTGAAAAGTTAGGACCTAATTCAAAAAATTATATAACAATGGGCCATGTTTTTATAAAAAAAACGAATATACCATTGTTCATGATTTATCGATCTCTTTCCATAGAGATCAATATTAATATACAAAAAATGATTTTTTTTCTCAAAAAAAAAAAAAACACTTCGTTTCTTTGTTTTTTGAAAAGTTATGGCTTATATTTATCGAAAATTTTTAATAAATATATCAAAATTCATATTTTTTTTGTTGTACTGTTAAAACATAGATTCATATTAAAGTAAAAAAAACGAAATTTCAGTATAGATTCACATTGTAAATCTGTCCATATTCACATTGTGCAGATTCATAATATGAATAATATTAAGACAGACTCATATTGTGAATATTAAAATTAAAATATTTAAAGTTTAGATTCACACTGTGAATTTGAATTAATCGTTCTTTTTTCCAATCGATGTTGATATGAATTAATAGAGAACAAAAAATAATTAAATATTTTGGTATGATTAGATTTTTTAGATAAAAATGAACTTAAATATAAAAAAAACAACAAAACAAAATGAGTTTTTCTCGAAAAAAAAAATTATTTTTTATATATCAAAATGGATCTCTATGGAAAAAGGACGAAAAATTATGAACAATAGTATATTTTGTTTTTCTTTTCAATAAAAGACGTGACTTAAAAATTTTAAACGATAAAAAGAGTTGAGTTTTTGGTAAAGATGTGTGTTTTATGGTATAATTCGGTGTATGTGCGTCCAATGTAAAAGTGTACATCTATTTCTTTGACTGTTGATCGTTTTAAATTTCAACGCTTACAATTCGTTTCTTGTTTTCTTGTTAATAATGGTTCTCTATTGACCTTACCCCATATATATATATATATATATATATATATATATATATATATATATATATATATATATATATATATATATATATATATATATATATATATATATATATGGGATGGTTCACTTGAGATTAAAAAAAAATAAAGATGTTGAGATTCAACCTCAACCATATATTTCTCATTTGCCGCTCTAATACTCCAGCGTATCGATAGCAACATGGTATGATTAATCATAAATGATTATATGTTAGAGAGGTATAATTATATAGGATTATACATGTTTATACGTATATGCCTAATCATAAATGATTATACATATATGTCTGTTCACAGATTGAGTAATTGTAAATGATTATGACAGTTGATGGCAGGAGAGGTGGTGGTGATAGAAGTGGCAGTGATATAAGTATCGGAGGTGACGGTGGTGTGGTCGGCTGGTGTCAGAGGTGGTGGTAGTGGTAGTGGCGGTGGCAGTTATGGTGGTGGGGATGGTGTCAGAGGAGAAAGGAATGTGCGGCGCTTTATAATCATTTATGATTATACCAGGTCTGCCGCGCCAACACGTCGTAGGCTTTGAGCGGTAGATGTGAAATACGTGGCTGATGTTGAATCTCAACATCTCTATTTTATTTTTAATCTCAATGGAACCTCTCTCTCTCTCTCTCTCTCTCTCTCTCTCTCTCTTTCTTTCTCTCTCTCTCTCTCTCTCTCTCTCTATATATATATATATATATATATATATATATATATATATATATATATATATATAAAGGTTTAGGTTTTATAAAAAACAAAAACCTTAAATAAACAACACAAATCATAAAATGCATAAAAAATACTTAGAGATCACTAAACTTTTTGAGTTTATATTATTAAAAATCGCATGTTTCATTATAAACTCACTAAAAACTTTTTTTAAAAAAACCAAAAAAAATTGTTTTTTTTTTTTTTAATTTTTTTTAGTGCATCTATAATAAAACCTGTGATTTTTAAAATTATAAACTCAAAAAAATAAGATTTGTAATCTCTACGTAATATTTTTATTTCTTTTAATATTTTTTTGTTTTCTATAAAACCTTCCATATATATATATATATATATATATATATATATATATATATATATATATATATATATATATATATATATATATATATATATATATATATATATATATATATATATATATATATAGGTTTAGGTTTTATAGAAAATAAAAACCTTAAATAAACAACACAAATCATAAAATGCATAAAAATTACTTAGAGATCACTAAACTTTTTGAGTTTATATTTTTAAAAATCGCATGTTTCATTATAAACTCACTAAAAACTTTTTTTAAAAAAACCAAAAAAAATTGTTTTTTTTTAAAAATTTTTTTTGTGAATCTATAATAAAACCTATGATTTTTAAAATTATAAACTCAAAAAAATAAGATTTGTAATCTCTACGTAATTTTTTTTATTTCTTTTAATATTTTTTTGTTTTCTATAAAACCTTCCATATATATATATATATATATATATATATATATATATATATATATATATATATATATATATATATATATATATATATATATATATATATATATATATATATATATATAGAAAAGATCAAATGAAAACCACTAAATGTTATGAACCATTTAAGAACCATTTCATCAAAGGTATTTTTGTTACATAAACAATACAAAAAACACACAAAAGCTTTATTTTAAAATCAGATCTATCTTTTCAAATAATAAATCTTTTCAAACTCTCCCATCATTTTTGAAGAACTCATATTCCTTATTACCACAACCACCTACCACCGCTGGCACCACCGTTTCTAGTCGCTTAAGCTTCGTCGGAATGTCAAGTTAGTCATGTTGTCTATTTCTTTTTTTCTTCAGATCTGCAACCACAACAAAAAATGATATCACCGAGGTGTTTCTGCTTCATATCTACCGTCTACCGCCACACCACTGCTTGTTATCTCCGATGACATAATTTTGATGACTTTTTTTTTGTGTTTTTTGCTCAGATCTAACCAGATCTCAATTATTCTAGTGATTTTTTCTCTTCTCTGATCATGTTCCTAGTCTAGATCTTTCGAGATGTGGTCAGATTTAGAACCTCCACTTTCTAATCTGACATCAGTTTTGTAACGCATGGTTCCTCGTACGTATTTAAATAATAATTCATTCGTTTTTATTAAACAACTCGATGAGTTGGTAGCTCCAAACTCGTCGAGTAGATATTACAAAGGACGCGAGTTTTTAAGCAACCTACTCGACGAATTGAAAGCTCCGAACTCGACGAGTAGGGATGCCAGAATAAAACCCTAATTTCGGGGTTTTGTACCCTATTTAAGCATCTTAATCCCCACTTGATGACCTCATTTCCAACCTCCAAGTCCCAAGCCCTAGATTTAGAAACCCTAATGCAATTGTGACTTTGTGATCCTTTTGTGAGTGAAACTTTGTGTGTTTTGAAGCTTGTGAAGGAAGGAGATACATAGAGTGAATGGTGGAAGCTTTACGTGTTCATGGAGTGCTTTAGGTCTAGACCTCTATTTGTATGCATTAGTTTGGTGTATGAATGGCTTGTGGACCAACATCTGGGTCCTAAAGGTTTAGGGTTTGAGCTAAACCCATGAAGTAGAGGTATTAACGGGTAAAGTTGGAAACTTTACCCTTAAAAAGACATTTTTAGTGTGCATGAGGAATAAGAAGCTTAGATCTGAAGAGTAGGGGTTTAATCCCTTAAGAAGGCCCAAACAGACCGAGGAACTCGTCAAGTCCATAGAGAAACTCGATGAGTTGAGTCGATTAGTCCCGATTCTGTACCAGGTAGAACTCGACGAGTCTAAGGAGGGACTCGACGAGTTGACTCGCTTTATTACGACTATGAGTAGGAAGGGAACTCGGCGAGTAAGGGGGGATGACTTGGCAAGTTGGACCACGATTTCAGGATTTCCTGATATATAGAACTCGACGAGTGGATGGGTCAACTCGGCGAGTTGAGTCAACCCAGAACATTGACTTTGACTAGTGTAAAGTAGGCATTTTGCCCTAAGAAAGATTTTGGATATTGATTAAGTGTCATTGTGATGATGTTTGCTAGGGAGTTGCGGAAGCAGCCGATAGAGATTTCCTTAACGAGACATTCAGCAGTCAGCTTATGAGGTGAGTTTTCCTCCAGTAGGAACGGGTCGAAGGCACCAATGCCGGCCCGTTTATGTATGTTAGTGTATGCCGGACTTAGGTTCGATGTCGGGTTAGCTTGATGTAGATTATATGTTTCCCGAGTTCGGTTTGATGCCGGGGCAAGCCCGAAGAATGTTTGTATGCTTGATGTCTTCCTGATTCTTGCATGTGTATGTTTATATGTTCCGGGCTTCGGTCTAATGTTGGGGAAAGCCCGAGGAATTTTTAGCTTATATGTTATGTGTTATATGTTCCGAGCTTCGGTCTGATGTCGGGGCAAGCCCGGGGAATGTTTATATGTTTATGTTATGTGTTTATGTATATGCTTGTTGATATGTTATATGTATACCTGAATTCGGTCTGATGCCGGGGTAGGCCTGATGTCGGACTTCGGTTCGATTCCAGGCAGGGCCTGATGGCAGGTGGGACCCCATGCCGGATTTGTCCGATGCCGGGGGGGGGGGGGGGGGGGGCGATGTCGTGGGCAATGCCTAATGTATGCTATTATGTGATTATGTGTATGTTATGTGATAGTTTGGGGAGACTCAATAAGCTTCGTGCTTACATTTTTCAATTTTGGTTTCAGGTACTTCCACTAGCAAGGGGAAGAGCTCGGGATGACTGCATGGCACACACCACAACTTTAGCCTTGGATTATTTACGCTGATATTTTGACATATGATTTTGATATATTGACAGTTGTTTATAACATTTATAAGATACACGATTTATGATTTTTGTATGTTGAATGATACTTATTGTTTTACTTATGATTTAAAACGAAATTTTTAGACCGTATTTTTGGGATGTTTCAATTTGGTATCGGATCCTTGGTATGAGGGATTCGGGCACACTCTCGGGTGTGTCTGAACTCAAACTGAGGACTGGGTATGAAAATTTTCAAAATAGAATCATTTTTATAAAAAGAATTTTGAAAAGTGAAAAGAACTTTGAAAAGAGAAAAGGGTATGGTGCATTCAATCAGCCGAGCTCAAGTAAGTACTACAAAATTACCCATACAAGTATATATTATGATATGTTTATGATAACTGCATGCTAAATTAGGGCTAAGGATCTAGGAAGGATTCCTTATGTGCCTGTTATATGTGTATGAGCTTATGAACTGCATGCTAGTACAGATTAGTCAGTGATATAATGGCCTGATTAGAATATGCTTGATTATGTTTACTCAATGCTAGAATGCTGCTTGCTTTGTGCTTTTAGGAGTTCTAGTTATCTTTTACTAACTAGTAAATGAATATGTTAAGTTACATATTGCAAGGACTAAATAATTTCAGAAGGTTAGGTCTAGCTCTATTTCACAACTCTTGTTTGAGTCCAACCATTGTAGGGTAGGATCTCTCATTCGAAGAACTATCTAGTCTTAGTGATATGTAATTGTATTCGCGAGCTAGTTAGGGGAGATAACATGGACTTCTTATGCAGCTGATGGCAGAGAGTGGGATGGTGACCCTAGGGAAATCCTAGTATGAGATTAGCGCATGAAGTAGTAGTAGTAGAAGGGACTTGGTGAAGTCAAGGCAGTTCTTGAGGAAAGTACGAATAGATGTGGAAGGTAGTATGGGCCCGTACTACTGAAAGCAAAGGATCCGTACTCGAATCAAGGAAGGCTGAGATGAATCCAGGGAGCTTGTAGTGTATGGGATCCCTCGAGAGATGATGAGTATTCTGACATTTGTTATGATGTGTTTTTCAATATGGTGGTACTACGCACTAAGCCAGTCGACAATTTAGGCGTCAGTGAGGGATCAGGCTCGGACTCTGAAGCCGAGCAGCTAGATGACTAGATGAGTGAGTTCATCTCATTTGAGATCATGTGCAGTATTCTGGATCAGACTCCTGTGATCTTTGGCACGATCAAGTAGGGTATCTTGGAGCTTTTGGATAAGAGACTGAGTGCATTTCGCACCAAGGTGGCGGCCATGATGGGTTCGCGCACACTGACGTTCAGCGAGTTCAGAGCTTGTGGAGCTCCCAACTATCATGAGGCTCGGGAGCCTATTGCTAGCACCAAATGGTTAGGTGATGTCACCAATGCCTTGCGTACAAGCAGATGTCCCGAAGGGGACAAGGTTCGACTTGTGTCTTGTCTTCTGAATAACAGAGCACACGACTAGTGGGAGGAGGTTGGGCATGTTGTGAGTGACGCTGCCCTTGACACTATGACCTTGAGTGAATTCTCGGCTAGGTTCAGAGCCGAGTTTGCACCTGTGATAGAGTGAAACAACTTGGTAGGGAGTTCGAGGATCTCCAGCAGACGACTGAGACGGTGACTGAGATCACCGTTATGTTTAGAAAGAGGGCCCTTCTCGTTCTGCAGTACTTGGCGGACGAGGAGATGAAGAAGGCCCAATATCGTGAGATATTGTAGATTCATATCCGCCAGTTTGTGAGCCGATCCAGCTACAAGATGTTGGATGATATGATTGCTAGGGCGAGAGAGAGAGAGGGGGGAGAGAGAGAGAGAGAGGGAGAGAGAGAGAGAGAGAAAGAGAAAGAGAGAGAGAGAGAGAGAAAGAGAGAGAGAGTTGGATTTAGAGATGGAGAGGAAGAGGAAACCAGAGGGTGTTCAGTCAGGGAGTGTGGGAAGTAAGCCCAAGGTGTCAAACCGCAGACCTAGGAGCCAGTAGGGCAGCAACTGTTGTGGAAAATGCGACAAGTTGCATGAGGGGACATGTGTGGAGGGGAGTTCAGGATGCTTTAAGTGCAGCCGAGCTGGACATGTGAGTAGAGATTATATAGCTACTACCACCACCACCACTATAGTATCAGATCTGATTTCCTTCCAGTGCAATTAGAGGGGAAACAAGCGGTCCCAATGCCTAAGTTTAGCAGCGGCAAGATAGGTGGCATCACCTGCTCCTTCTACATTGAGGATTACAGATGACCGTCAAGGCCGGATAGAGGCACCTGTGGTGAAGAGAAGGGCCTTTCATTTGACAGCAGAGGAGGCACGTGCAGCTCCCGACGTTGTAACGGGCATGTATCTTCTCCTTATCTCTTTATTTATATTGATTATTGATTATGTTTATGTGTTTTGTTATAGGATCGTTCTTAGGAATGGTATATCAGCTTTGGTACTGTTTGATTCGTGGGCTACCCAATCTTTTGTGTCGGTCATGTCATCAAGTGATTCGTAGGGGCCCCAGAAGAGCTGGATTGCCCACTTGACATAGAGATAACATATAATAGGACCGTTCGGGTCACGAGGGTTCATCGAGGATGTACAATGCAACTATTCAATGATCAGATTTCGATGGATCTATTCCCTATTCCCATGCGAGGGAATAAGGTTATAGGTTGTATGGACTGGTTGATCACTAATGGGGTAGTGATCGACTGCGAGCAGCAGTTGGTGAGGGTTTGGACTCCTAGCGATGGAGGGTTGGTGATTCAGGGCGAGAGGTCACAGGGTAGACTAACCCTATGTTCAGCAACGAGAGCGAGGCGCTACCTCCAACAGGGTTCCGTAAGTTATGTCCCCTATGCTATGGATACCTAGGATAAGGGTAAGGCGACAGTGAATGATGTAACGGTCGTGCGAGAGTACCTAGACATATTCCTGGAGGATCTGCTTGGGATACCTCCGGAGAGTCAGGTTGAGTTCAGGATTAACCTAGTCCCTGGTACGGCTCCGATAGCCAAGGCACCATATTGGTTGGCTCCTTCTGAGATGTAGGAGTTGTCTACACAGCTGCAGGAGTTTCTAGACAAGGGATTTGTCAGGCCGAGCAGTTCGCCATGGGGAGCCCTGATCATGTTTGTAAAGAAGAAGGTCGGATCACATCGCATGTGTATAGACTATCGGGAGCTGAATAAGGTGATGGTGAAGAACCTTTATCCCCTCCCGAGGATTGATGATTTGTTTGACTAGCTACATGGTGCATCCTGGTTCTCCAAGATTGATTTGTGATCAGGTTATCACCAGATGTGAGTCAGGGATGATGATGTACTGAAGACAACTTTTAGGACTCACTATGGTCACTATGAGTTTGTGGTGATGTCTTTTAGGCTCACCAATGCTCCTGCCACGTTGATGGACCTCATGAACCGCGTGTGCATACCGATGCTAGATCGGTCTGTGATAGTCTTCATCGAAGATATATTGGTTTATTCCAAGACTCAGGAGCAGCATAAGGAGTACCTAAGAGAGGTGTTGGAGACACTAAGGAGGGAGAGACTTTTCGCAAAGTTCTCCAAGTGTGAGTTCTGGTTGCACGAGGTGTAGTTTATTAGGTACCTTGTCAACTAGAAGGGTATTTTGGTCGATCCGACCAAGAAAGAGGCCATTATGTAGCGGGAGGTTTCGAGGTCTCCAACTGAGATTTAGAGTTTTCTTGGTCTAGCGAGTTACTATCAGAGATTCATCCAAGACTTCTCCAAGATCGTTTTTCCTTTTACCCGACTGACCAATAAGTCGGTGATATAGCATGGTACGTAGAATGGTATTTGACTTGTAGGAAAGTCAAGTTCGAAGACCAACGCCCACATGGAAAGATGCATCCGTTAGACATTCCCGTGTGGAAATGGGAAGATATCACTATGGACTTCATCACTAAGCTTCCCAGGACCACACGTGGAGTAGATTCGATATGGGTCAATGTGGATCAATTGACGAAAAGTGCTCACTTTATCCTGATTCTGGAGAGTATATCGGTCGAGAAGCTGGCCGAGATCTACGTACGTGAGGTAGTGACACAACATGGAGTGCCCCTTTAATTTGAGTTAGACTGCTATGTTCGTTTCACTTCCAAATTTTAGAAGCGGTTCCATGACGAGATGGTACTCGTCTCCACTTCAACACCGCTTTGACCCTCAGACGGATGGGCAGAGCGGGAGGACGATCCAGAATCTTGAGGAAATGATGCGTGCATTTGTTTTGGATTTCGGTGGCAGTTGGGATATGTATCTTCCATTAGCGGAAATTTCGTATAACAACAGCTACCACGCCAACATAGACCTCCCTCCCTTCGAGATGTTCTACGAGAGGAAATGTAGGACCCCAATATGTTGGGGCGAGGTCGGACAGAGAGTCATGGGGAGTACTCAGGTAGTACTCAAGACTACTGAGAGGATCCAGCTGGTTCGGAGCAAGTGCCAGACTGCTCAGATTCGTCAGACGAGCTATGCCGATAAGCGACATTCAAACTTGGAGTCGCGGGTGGGAGACATGGTCCTCCTGAAGTAGTCACCTTGGAAAGGTGTCATCCGGTTTAGGAAGCGAGGCAAGCTAGGCCCCAGATACATCGGTCGATTCAAGGTTTTGGCTCGGGTAGGTCGGGTTGCTTACCGTTTGGATCTTCCAGCAGAGCTCACCCATATCCACAACATTTTCCATGTTTCTCAGCTGCGGAAGCGCTTAGTGGATGACTCGGCAGTTGTGTCCCTAAAGGATATTCAGGTTGATGACAACCTGAATTACATCGAGAGACCAGTAGCTATTCTTAACAAGAAGAAGAAGGAGTTGAAGAACAAGAGGGTGGAGCTAGTAAAGGTGCAGTGGCAGCAACACAAGGGCTTAGAGTGGACTTGGGAGCCCGAAGAGGAAATGAGGGAGCACTACCCGTAATTGTTTCCCGATGCAACAGACTTCGATGTAGAAGTTTAAGACAAGTGGGGAAGAATTGTAACTCTTGGTTCCAGGTACATATTTAAATAATAATTCATTCATTTTTATTAAGCATCTCGATGAGTTGGTAGCCCTAAAATCGTCGAGTAAAGATTAGAAGGGATGCAGGTTTTTAAGCAACCTACTCGACAAGTTGAGAGCCCCCAACTCGAAGAGTAGGGATGCCAAAATGAAACCCTAATTTTGGGGTTTTGCACCTTGTTTAAGCATCTTAATTCCCACTTTCTGGCCTCATTTCCAGTCTCCAAGTCCCAAACCCTAGATTCAGAAATCCTAACGCAATTGTGAGCTTGTGGGCCTTTTGTGAGTGAAACTTTGTGTGTTTTGAAGCTTGTGAAGGAAGGAGAAGCTTGAGGATTCAAGGAGAATATAGTAGATCCAGAGACTTCCTTTCTTCCTTATCATTTTCTAGTAAGAAAGTCTCAAACTTGTCTAGTAGCATCTTAGATCTCTTCTTTATCATTTTATGGGGGTTTATGGTCCAAGAATCTTGATCTTTGGGACATGGACATCCCAAGTGTGTATACTTTCAGATTTGGAATCATGGAGGGTTTTCATTGCATAAAGGTACAAACTTTATGACCATTAAAGCCCCATGAAATCCATAGAGTGTCATTTTGGCCTTTTAAGCTCCAAAAGGCCATACATGGAGTGAATGGTTGAAGCTTTACGTGTTCATGGAGTGCTTTGGGTCTAGACCTTTGTTTGTATGCATTAGTTTGGTGTATGGATGGCTTGTGGACCAAGATGTAGGTCCTAAAGGGATATGGTTTGAGCTAAACCCATGAAGTAGAGGTATTAATGGGTAAAGTTGGAAACTTTACCCTTAAAAGGACATTTTCAGTGTGCATGAGGAATAAGAAGCTTAGATCTGAAGAGTAAGGGTTTAATCCCTTAAGAAGGCCCAAACAGATCAAGGAACTCGTCGAGTCCATAGAGGAACTCGACGAGTTGATTCGACTTGTTCCGATTCTGTACCAGGTAGAACTCGACGAATCCGACGAGTTGACTCGCTTTATCACGACTACGAGTAGCAAGGGAACTCGACGGGTCAGGGGGGATGAATCAACGAGTTGGATCGCGATTTCAGGATTTCCTGATTTATCGAACTCGGTGAGTTGATAGGTTAACTCGGCGAGTTGAGTCAACCCAGAACGTTGAGTTTGACCAGAATGTTGACTTTGACCAAGGGTAAAGTAATCATTTTACCCTAAGAAAGATTTAGATATTGATTAAGTGTTATTATGATGATGTTAGATGGGGAGTCGCGGAAGTAGCCGATAGAGATTTCCTTACCGAGATATTTAATAGTCAGCTGTGAGGTGAGTTTTCCTCAATTAGGAATAGGTCAAAGGCACCAATGCCGCCCCGTTTATGTATGTTAGTGTATGCCGGACTTAGGCCTGATTCCGGGGTTAGCCCGATGTAGATTGTATGTGTTCGAACTTCGTTTCGATGTCGGGGCAAGCTCGAGGAATGTTTGTTTGCTTGATGTCTTCATGATTCTTGTATGTGTATGTTTATATGTTCTGGGATTTGGTCCGATGCCGTGGCAAACCCAAAGAATACTTATATGTTTATGTTATGTGTTTATGTATATGCTTGTTGATATGTTATATGTATACCGAACTTCGGTCCGATGCCGGGCGGGGCCTCGTGTGGTGGGTAAGGCCCAATGTTTGCTATTATGTGATTATGTTTATCATATGTGGTAGTTTGGGGAGACTCACTAAGCTTCATGCTTACAGTTGTTAGTTTTGGTTTAAGGTACTTCCACTAGCAAGGGGAAGAACTCAGGATGATTGCATGACACAAACCACAATTTTAGCCTGGGATGATTTACTCTGATGTTTTGACATATGATTTTGATATATTGACGGTTATGTATAGCAATGGGAAGAACTCAGGATGACTGCATGACACCCCAGCTATGTCTGACAGTATGTGATGATATGTTTATATGCCAGTATGATCTGTTATATGTGTTAGTGGTAGTAGAAGGGGAGCGGTCCCCGAGGTTTGGTTGTTAGGACCGAAGGGTAGTCAGCACCCCAGAGCGACTTGACATGGGTAGTCAGCACCCCCGAATAGCTTGACACGGGTAGGTCGGCACCCCAGAATGGTCGTACCGGGTAGGTTGGGCACCCTAGAATTGCCTAGCAGTATGTATGCTATGTGATTATATGGTATGTGGTACAGTGGGGGAACTCACTAAGCTTCGTGCTTACGGTTTTCAGTTGTTGTTTCAGGTACTTCTTCTATCAAGTGGAAGGAGCTGGCATGGTAGCGGAGCATCACACACGCTCTTTTGATTTCCGCACCAAGAGTCATTCTAGGATTTTGTACTCTTGACATTTTCATGTTTTATGTTTTGGTTTACGGCCACGAGACATGTTTTATCAAATATTATGATCGGGTGATATTTTGTTACAAACACTTTTTTCAAATCGCTTAATTAAAAACAAAATTTTTGGCCCGTATTTTTGGGATGTTACAGGTGGTGGTGGTAGAGTAATGATATGCTTTATTTCTCACTCAACATCTTCTTCGTTGATTTCAGATAAATTATTATCTTTTATGATTCATGTATATGTTTTTTTTTTTATGTTTGCTTCTGAAATATGATATAATTTATTTATGTATTAAACTTTGAATGAGTTTTTTAATACACTGAAATATGATATTATATTTATAAATGAGTTGTGAATGTATTGTATAAAACTGTGAATTTTGTGTATTACATTGTGAATTTTATTCACGACTTAATACATTAAATTCACAATTTAATACATATAAATGCCTATATGTATTAACGTATAAATATAAGTTTTAGTTTGAAAATATGGTTCTAAATATAATTTTTTTTTTGTCTTAAATAGTGAATTTATTATATTAAGCTGTGGATTTTGTATAATAAACTGTGAATTGTATATTAAGTTGTGAATTTTATTCAAGTCATATTATATTAAATTCACAATTTAATACATATAAATGCCTCCATATATAACATATAAACATAAGTTTTAATTTGAAAATACGGCTGTGAACATAATTTTTTTTTCTCTCAAATTGTGAATTTATTATATTAAACAATGTATTTTGTATACTAAACTGTGAATTGTCTATGTTAAGAGTTTCAAATTGATATTATGGTTGTGAATTTATATTTTTTGTATTAAACTGAAAATTTATTGTAATAAGCTGTGAATTTTATGTATTAAGCTGAAATTTTTGTATTTTAAACTTTGAATTAACATTATTAAGTTGTAAATATTTATTTAAATTGTAAAATTGACTATATCAAAATGTGAAATTTTTGTATTAAACTGTGGTTTTTGTATTTAAAAATGTGAATTGATTACATTAAACTATGAATTTTGTGTTTAAATTGTGAATTGACTGCATTTTGCTATGAGTTTTGTATAATTTGTGTTAAAATATGAATAATTTATGTATAAATTTTTGTGTTAATTTTCATATGAATATATTTATTATTTTGGCTGTATAAATTTATAAGAATCCACTAGTTTATATATATATATATATATATATATATATATATATATATATATATATATATATATATATATATATATATATATATATATATATATATATATATATATATATGCATTAAATTCAAAATGAGTAAATTAATAGGCTTTATTAGACTGTAAATGTTGTATTTAAGTTGTTAATGTATGACTTTATTTACAGATTTGATTTGAAAGAAAAGACAGCTACTATGTTGATACAGGTTGTTGGTGGTAGGGATGGAAATGTGGCGGATTTGGGTCGGGGTTGACCATCCCAGTCCCGATCCCCAAGTGTTTAACATCGTCTCTATCCCCATCCCCATCCCCGACGGATGTCGGGAATCAAATCCCCTCCCATTTGTATTTTGGGTTTTTCCCCAATCCATCCCCAATCTATCAACATAATAAACTCAAAACTTACACAAAAAAACCAAGGTTAATAAGCGATCAAAACCAAATGCCCTAATTAGATTCTGTTTACATCAATCTTAAAGTTTAATAAGCATCAAAACAAAAAGTAACGATTTGGTATACTGATTGTCGAACGAAGTGACGATTGATGAACTTTTGGAATTGAGAACATAATTTGAGATACGGACGCTATTTCTGATGGTCTAATATAGATCAATTCATTTTAGTCGACTTAATTCAAATTCAATGAATGGTATATATATATATATATATATATATATATATATATATATATATATATATATATATATATATATATATATATATATATATATATATATATGTTAGGATCAAATGTGAATTGCAAATATTGTGTGATTGTATAACCAATTTTTTATCCATTAGATCAAAACAATGAGTGGTTAAGATGATGATGGCATGATTGTAATTAATTTTAAAAAAAAAATTAATTGTTTTCATTTAAAAAAAACGAAAATGGTAAATTAGACTATTCAGTTAATCACATGGAAAGTAAGAATTTTAAGGGATACAATTTAAAATTAAATTTCAAAAAAAATAAGATACATTTTTTTCATTTAAATTAATAACATACGACATTTAGTAAACATCAACCATGCTGATTTTTTCTTAAAAAGTTTGTTATTTTTCTTGCATTATTTAAACATATGTATCTTGGAAAAAAAATAGCATAGAATTCATTAAAAATATGTGAATATAGTTTAATATATTCTTGAAGAATCTGCATTCTTTAAGAATATACTCATCCTTAAACATGATTAAATGAATTAACATCATCTATTAGTTTATATTATTTGGCAATAACCGTTACCTTCGTTATGTTGGTTTATTTGTTGATTTTTTTTCGTTCATTTGGTTCATTCTATTGATTTCTCTGAACTTTATTGATTACGTATATTCATATTCTTTAAGGATAACTGGTAAATCAAAATATCTCATTTTAATATTTTTATTTGAATCATATAAACGTATATTTCTTCGAAAATGATTGTTACATCAAATATCTCATTTATATATACAATTGATTTGCATGTATATAACACCGTATTTTTTTAGACAATTGAAGAATTCTTGAATAAATCAATTATTCTTGAAGAATGCTTGAAGAATTCGATTCTTGAAGAATTTATTCATTTGAAGATGTTTTTACCCTTTTGTTCTCTTTATCTTTTCTTCTCGTATGAGTTTGTAGTGTTGGAATGTTGCTTGACGAGATGATAATAATGGCTGTTACACAAAAAGATAATTAACGGTTGTTGAATTAGTAATTCAAGAAAATTGCTAAACATAATTCGAAAATATAAAATAAGAGAGAAAACAAAAAAGCTATGATTTTCATTAGACTAGTACTCCTCAAATTGAATTTACTTATCAAATTGTGAATTTAATTTAAAACTAAAATGAAATAAAAATAGGTCTCAAATGATGTTAGTGAATTTTGTCTATATATGATCACATATCTTTTCTTAAATAGAGATTTAAGAAGCATGTCTCATTCTTCACTGAACGTTAAAAAAATACAATAAACAAAAAAGTTAATTATAAAAAACAGACAATAATATGTTAATCGTGAAAACCAATAAAGATAAACACCAAGAACCAATTGATTTATGAAGCAAGTAATCTAGAATCAATTACCGACAAAAATATATTATACACAAATTAAATAACAAATATGAGCAATTATTACTATTAAACATAAATATTTACCGGAAGAAGGAACGCCGCAGCACTCTATAATAGTTTTTATGCGTCTTCCTAATCCAACATTTTTTTTCCACCATCAAATAGTAATTTAAGGAAATTTATGTGTGAATATTGGGGCACCTCTCTAGAACCCTAGAGCAAAATAAGACAGGAGAACTAGAAACATCTATTGATCAATAGGCACTCCATAGTGAGGAGAAGTGACAGGAAGATTTTGCCGGCAAGTTTGTTTATAATATATAATATCTAATTAATTAATTAAATTACAAATTTAACGCTAACAAATTGTTGGTCAAAAGTTAGCTATATATTCACACAATAATTAATGATATATATATATATATATATATATATATATATATATATATATATATATATATATATATATATATATATATATATATATATATATATATATATATATATATATATATATATATATATATATATATATATATCAACAACATTGAGTGTAAATGTTAAAACAAGATGATGGGGATGGTAGATATGGTACCACCGGAAAGGGTAAGTGGTAAGGCGAGGAGTAATGATGTTGAAATATTGATTGAATGAATGAAATGAGTGTGGACAAATAAGGGTAAAATTAACCATTTCTATATAAGGAAATTAATTAATTGCTATCTCTGTCCTCGCCCTACTCTTCATATATATATATATATATATATATATATATATATATATATATATATATATATATATATATATATATATATATATATATATATATATATATATATATATTAAAAATAATAATTTGAGGATAAAATTATACTGTAGATAATAATGTATATTAAATCGATCTTGTTTTGATATTTCACTTATCAGTTTCATAGCAATATCATTGGTATTTTTAGTTTATCACAACAATAGTAATTATCTAAATCATGTTTTAGTTTAAGAAATTATATTAATATTTGTTTTCATTTTTACTTTTCCAATTAAGTACATAAGATTCGAAATCGTTATTATACTTTTTGAAAAAATCAATATAAATATATTTTTGTAAAGTTCCGAACGCAATATTTTAAACTGTTCATGACAATCTATTACCTAGATGACTAGATGATATAATGTCAATATGTTATATTGTAAAAACATTATCCCCGGTGTTATTATATATTTAATATTATTGTTGTTCAAATATAGCACCCACACTTTACCTTCTGTTTTCGATTTGATTAACGTCCGAGAGCTGTGCACGAAAGAGAGGGTTTTCTCTCTCTCTCTCACACACACCCTCTCTCTGTGTGTACATAAACACACAAGCCAAAGCAGGTAGATTTCTAATAGGCTAGAGAGAGAGAGAGAGAGATGCTGGTTGGGCTAAGAGCTAGAGCAAGTAGGCTCGTCAATACTGTGCAGAGAAATTTTCTACAGATAAAAGATCCACCAACACAGCCTAAAAAAATCCCTCAACCCCCCCCCCCCGCACCCCACCCTACCCAACCTACAGACAGACATCTACCTACCCTTCAAGATTTATACGCATACCTGTATATATATATATATCATAACTGGAAACTAACCAATCTTACAATTCGCATGTCATCATAAAATGGCTAGATAGAAATTATAAGACTCGAAGAAGTACGTTTCAGCGTTGCAAGTGGTTTGGTTTATTGGGTATTGACTTTGAAACAGACAAGTAATGTGGGATCTAAACGGGTCTCCCGATCGGAGAAGGAGAGACGAAGACGAAGGTGAGGCGTATTCTTCAGCGCCGGTGGTAGGAGAGGAGGAATATAATAATATCAAGGGTAAAAGGGTTGGAGGATCCGTGTCTAATTCCAGCTCATCGATCATAGTTGTCGATCAGGACGACGGTTCCGACGTCGATGAGGATTCCGACGCCGGTGGTTTACAGAAACTCACAACCACCGGCGATAGCAGGTTATTCGGGTTCCCTATGGCCGACAACTCATCCTGGGACTACAATCCGCCGGTCACTCATCAGTTCTTCCCTTTGGATGACTCTGAAGTAGGGTCTACCACCTTCGTCGGAGTAGGTAGAGAGACGACGTCTTTGCCCACTACTTACCCTACGTCTAACTGGTTTGGGGTTAAATTCTCCCACCAGTCATCGGACCCTTCATGTTTCAGTGGTGGTGTTGCCGGTGGGAACAATGGATTTTCCGGTAAGGTCGCCGATGTCCCTCAGCCACTCAAGAAAAGCCGCCGTGGACCCCGGTCTAGAAGTTCTCAATACCGTGGTGTCACCTTTTACCGGCGAACCGGCCGATGGGAATCACACATATGGTTAATTTGCTGCATCATTATCAACTTACCCATAATTTACTTAATTTCTTCTGTTTCCAATGCACCTTTTCTGTTATTTATAAACCCTATTTTCAATACAATTTTCTTTCTTTACAAATGAAAACAAAATCTGTAAATCTTTTATTTGAACAATTTTTTTTGAACTAATTAAACCATTTTTTTCATGATTCAGGGATTGTGGGAAACAGGTGTATCTTGGTATGCTATAATTTCTTTATCTATTTCAATTAAATCATCTTATAACTTTCCAAGATTTTACATATATTTTGTATTGATTATTATTATAATTATTATTTTTTCACTGGAACATAGGTGGATTTGATACAGCACATGCAGCTGCACGGTTAGCACAAAACAAACTTAAATTTCGTTTTATTAATCAATAATTGATGAAATATGAACAAAAAATATAATAATGCCATGGAGGATAACCCTACGGCTGCAGTGCTTATGATAGGGCAGCCATCAAGTTTCGGGGTGTGGAGGCTGACATAAACTTCATTCTTCAAGATTATGAAGACGACCTAAAACAGGTGTGTGTGTTTTCAGTGTGTGTTCTAGAGAGAGAGAGAGAGAGAGAGACTCCCTTTGTAAATTAGATTTCACCTTATCTTGAATAGTGTTCTTGCAGCGTTATCTTGAAACACCTTTTCATTTGTTGTTGTTTCTCAAGACAACACAAAAAAAAAAAAAAAAAAAAAAAAACACAAATAGTCTCGTAAACCTACGTACACAACTATACACATGCCGTTTTTTGTTTTTATTTTTTGTTTTTGGTTTCGATCTATGATACGTTTTTTTTTTTTTTTTTGGTAACAACAGACGAGCAATTTAACAAAGGAAGAGTTTGTGCATGTACTTCGAAGACAAAGTACTGGTTTCCCTCGAGGCAGTTCAAAATACCGAGGTGTTACATTGCACAAATGTGGCCGATGGGAAGCTCGAATGGGCCAATTCTTGGGCAAAAAGTAGGTATTCTGTCTTCTTCATAAACACTCGTAATGATTAATTATCATTTATCATAGTTCCGTTAAAAGAAAAAAGAGAAATGTTCTTGTTTTCTTTTTTTGGAAAGGGGAAGCTACTTATAGGGGTAGAACTATCTATAACATAATCAAGTAACAAGACCCATTGGATCTATTTTTCTTTTTTCCATTTTTGGGTTCGTTCAATTAATAATCTCATATGACAAATTTGGTTTTTTTTTCTTTTCTTTAAAACAGGTATGTGTATCTGGGTCTTTTTGACACTGAAGTTGAAGCTGCCAGGTAAATGTGTGTCTTCTTCAGGGACTTAAACTATCAATTTTAATATTTAAGGGACTTCAGTTAAAATCTAAGCTAATATGCGTGATTGCTATCTAGGGCTTATGATAAAGCTGCAATCAAATGCAATGGGAAGGATGCTGTTACAAATTTTGATTCCAGTACATATGAAAACGAGCTCAACTCCACCGGTAATATATTTATTTTCATATAATATAAATAAAAGGTTTTCTCAAAGATTATCAAAGGAAAATAAACGTTTTATGTAAAACTCTTCAAATAACTATATATGATCTATCTCTTTATATAATTATTATCGTTTTTTTTAGAATGTACGAACAATAACGATAAGATCATCAACGAGACTTCATCAGATCATAATCTTGATTTGAGCTTAGGAGGGGGTTCAGCCTCAAATAATTCAAGGAACATAGAATTCAGAGATTATCAACAAATTCCATCTAACTCCATACAATTTGGATTTAGTAGACCTCCGGTATGTTGTGATTTATACAGACATTAGAAAATTTCAGCTAAGTTATGTTTACTTTTTCTTTACCATATTTTTTTATTATATATTTAAAAGGCATCCGGGTCGGGATGGTTTGATGGAGGGAGAAGAGAAGGGTACAATGAAACTGAAACATTCCAGCTACTTAGTCAGACGCACCTTCAATCTCCAACCGGATCATTTATGGGTTACAATGAAGGGCGTGGATACGGGCATTTCATTCGACCCGCTAACCCGACTATGCTTCATACGTTCAATCCTACATCTTTCAACTCACAGCTGACTAATCATCAAGTGCGTCTCTCTCTCTCTCACTCTCTCTCTCTCTCTCTCACACTCTCTCTCTCTCTCTCTCACACACACACACACTTGTCGGTAATGATAACGCGGGAAATTTATTTATGGTTGCAGATGCAGTTTACAAGCAGCACTGCATACGGCGGAGGAAGTAATCCATTTCCAAATCAAATGTATGCAAATAGTGCTGCAGCATCATCAGGATTCCCCCAGCAAAGATTTCACTTCCGACAACCACCATAAAATCCTTGGACGATGGAATTGGGCTCCACGAAGAAAACCTAGTCAGGACAAAAGAACACAACTTTTTCTGTGTTAACAAATGCATATCCATCTCAACATGATGTTTTTTTAATCCTATGTTCTTGACCATGAAATGAAGGTTGAATTTGTGTTAAATTTTTTTTAGTATAATCGAAGACGTTGACCGTTCATAGTTGACATGCTTAGCTAGGGTTATCGAGTTATATATATATGCAAGACAAAGGCAACAACAAAATTCTATATCTTTTTATTGTTTTTGTTTGAAAATGATTGGTGTAAAAAGTAGCTTCATTTTTTATATTTTCCGTTGGAATTTCATTGTTTTGGCATTGTATTTATAAGAAGTAATTAATAAAAGTAAAACTATTCAAACAATGGTTTATAAGAAACATTTCAAAATTTTGAGCTAAAAATATTAATATAAATTGGACGGATTATTACGCACGAAAACTAAACATTTTTTTTGGTAAATAACGACGCATGTAAAAAAAAAAGACACGAATATATTCGTCAACAAAATAGAACTATATGTCGATAGATCGAAACGATTTTTCGACCACAATGTATTACAAAATTAGGTATCATTAATTTGGGCATGTTGGGCTAGCTCTCATGCATTTATTAATGATGGAGACGTGTACACAAAATATGGTTTTTATTATAGTCCATCTATGTGTATGTTATAAATATATCCATCTAGACATCAATTAAAGTCAAGTTATGTCTATTTCATCTATCTAGCCATCAACTAAAGTCGATTTATGTGTATGTTATCTATCTAGCCATCAATTAAAGTCAATTTATGTGTATTTTATCTATCTCACCATCAATTAAAGTCATCAATTCTAAGTCAATTACTTTTTTATAAGAGCGTAATATTCATAATAATAGTTTTAAGAGTAGGGGTGCAAACGAACCGAACCTGACCAGGCTCAGATCATTAATCCATGTAAAGGATTGATACACCACCTTATCAAATAACTCACTGGCTTTTGGCTTCTAGACATAGAAGATCAAATTGTTCCTACACATTTAAATACCTTACAAACAACAAGCAATAACATTTACCACTTTCTTTGCCAACATGGACCCTTGAACACCATTTAATGTTAGGTTTTTATTCAAAATTGTTTAAGAAACATAAACATAGGAACTAAAGACTTAAGATTTAAACAAAATAAAATTAGTTTTATTCCCACCAAAAGATCATTTTGCAAGACTTCGAAAGATTAAAACAACCATTGAAAGGAAAGCAAAACAGCCTTTGAAGACTTTGATTCATTTTGTCAATTAGGAAATTGATGAAGATGACTTTAAGCTCCAAAGAAGAAGCTTTCAAGAAGTATGCACCAACAATTTGTCAACTTGAAATGGATGTCAGTCCTTCTTGTAATAATAAGAAGACTCTTAAGCTTTAAGTCAAAACCCAAGTAATGACTTAAAGAGAGATGCAAGTATCAACTTCTTCTTGCTTTGATCTTAACATTTTAAGATACAAAACAAGAGAGAATATGGAGAGGTGAAGTCATAAATTTCGTGGTTTTGGCTTATGAAAGAAGAGAGAAGACTAGTTCTTTTAATTGGTTACTTTAAGTCTTTATCTCATGGGTCTTATCACCTTTAAACTAGTTCAAATCAACTAGTCATGCTTTTTAAGAGCATGGTTTGTTGAATAAATCAATCAAAGGCAAGTCTTATTTTTGCTTTATGGTCACCTTGAATATTTTATAAAAAGAAAAAGCGAGTTGTTTTTATAAAAATTCTTCCAATTTTTATAACTTATAAAACATATAAGACAAAAACAAATTTTGGTCCAAAAAGATATACATGACTTAGAAACCGAATCAAGATCGGTCGATTGTTAGCCGAAACAATCTAAACGAGACTTGAAGATCTCATATATGCAATTTGGTAAATATAAAGACAATCGATAATAGATTTCATATAAAAGAGATAAGAATTTAAAGTGGAGTTTAGCAGTCAAACCCTTTTAAAATAATAAATTTAAAGTAAAGTGAGAATTAGTAGAAGGAGTCTAAATGAAAGTTGTGTATCTTGTTTATATATATATATATATATATATATATATATATATATATATATATATATATATATATATATATATATATATATATATATATATATATATATATCCGTGAATACAAGGAACGTCGAAAATGAAGCTCGCATGAAGAAGTTACAAGATTTTTAAGATCAGTGTTTTGCGATGAGCGCGACACACGCAACTTCTAGAAAACAAAACGTGGGCCAACGATCGGACAACACGTGTCACCCGTTGGCACCACCCAGGTGTGCGACATGCCTCATAAGATTTTGTGGCATGCCAACCAGAAAAAACCCTATAAATAGCTCTCATTTGTTCCCTTTTTCTCCACACAAAATCCTTCCAACTCTCTCTCTCTCTCTCTCTCTCTCTAGAATCTAACTTATGAGGTATTTTCGGGGTTCTGAAGAATCTAATTAGCAAGGTACCACAGAATAGGAGAGCCCAATGAATAGGAGTGCCCGGTATCAATGCCCTGCTTGTGCAAATCCTAATTTTTGCTAAAAACTCTTTGCAAGTTAGGCTACACTTACTACGCTTTAACTGTAACTTATATTTATATTCATAGTTGTTCTTATAGATGTATAAATAAGATTTATCAATAATTACAGTTATAATATTAATTGATATACTTAAAAGAGATGTGTCTAGAATGATCACGTTGACTTGGTTGTTAGATTTCAAAAAGACTATATGCTGAAATGGTCCTGCCTCCCAACTGTCATGTCTGGTTGATCCTTATTTGATAAAACTCTTAGTATTCATTAGGATTAGTGAAAAATATAGGCCTTTTTACCAAATTCACATAAGAACTAGTAATATAGAGTATTATAGGTTAATCCTCGTTGGCATGTTGCTCGCTTGTTGACTTGTCCAGTTAACTATTAATCCTCTGAGAAATTATCTAGGTGAGTTGTCATCACTATATTGTATACTAAAGTATGTGTCCCTTGTACGTTAGGATATAGTTACCTTGTAGTATGAAGTCAAGCCACTAGACTTGCTTAGTTTGTTGTCTATCATGTTGAAGTATTTGCATGTTAGATGAGTGTTGATATATATATATATATATATATATATATATATATATATATATATATATATATATATATATATATATATATATATATATATATATATATATATATATATATATGGGACTTAAGGGCGTATCAAATTTATTTTGAAGGCCAATATACTCGGGCCGACCAACGTTACGATGAAGGCCAAAGTGTGGACCATCTTTAAGCTGAAGGCAAAAAAGGGTGGACCGACTTTATGTTGAAGGTCAGTATGTGTATGTATTGTATATATATTGTGGTATAAGACTGTAGGGTGCAAATGTATCTTCAAGAAAAAGACCGACATGGATGGTAATATACACACTTATAAGGCACGACTGGTTGCAAAGGGTTTCTCACAAACTCCGAGAGTTGATTATGATGAGACCTTTTCTCCAGTGGCCAAGATTAAGTCTATTAGGGTTCTGTTAGCCATAGCTGCATTTCATGACTATGAAATTTGGCAAATGGATGTCAAAACTGCTTTCATTAATGGAAAGTTGGCTGAGGATGTTTACATGAGTTAGCCAGAGGGTTTTGTCAATATAGAGTACCCTAATAGAGTGTGTAAGCTTGAGAAATCCATTTATGGGTTAAAGCAAGCACCTCGCAGATGGAATCTTTGCTTTGATGAGAAAGTCAAAGAGTTTGGCTTTTCTAGGAGTGAAGATGAATCTTGTGTATATGTCAAGGCTAGTGGGAGTATAGTTAGCTTTTTGGTATTGTATGTGGATGACATACTACTCATAGGAAATGAAATCCCAACTCTTCAGGAAGTTAAGTCCTAGCTTGGGAAGTGTTTCTCTATGAAGGACCTAGGAGAAGCTGCCTATATTCTAGGGATAAGGATCTTGAGAGACCGTAGTAAACGACTAATTGGACTTAGTCATAGTACATACTTGGATAAGGTGCTGAAGAGATTCAGCATGCAGGATTCCAAGAAAGGAGAGTTACCCATCCAGAGTAACGCCAGATTGAGTAAGACACAAAGCCCTAGTACTGAGGCTGAGATAGCATAAATGAATCGAATACCTTATGCTTCAGCTGTAGGATCGATCATGTATGCTATGACGTGTACTCAACCGGATGTAGCCTTTGCCTTGAGCATGGTTAGCAGGTATTAGGGGAACCCTGGCAAGGCACACTGGACTGCAGTAAAGAGTATCCTCAAGTACCTACGGAGGACTAAGAACTGGGTCCTTACCCTCGGTGGGAGGGAAGACTTCATAGTTGTAAGGTATAGTGATGCTAGCTTTCAGAATGATAGGGATAATTTCCGCTCTCAGTCAGGTTGGGTATTTACCCTAGACGGAGGAGCAATTTCTTGGAAGAGTTCCAAGCAAGAGACAGTGGCTGATTTAACTTGCGAATCAGAGTATATAACAGCTAGTGAGGCAGAAAAGGAGGCGATATGGTTGAAGAACTTCATTGGAGACATTGGAGTTGTACCAGCTATTAAGGATCCAATGGAAATTTTATGTGATAGTGAAATTGTTGTTGCCTTAGCCAAGGAACCAAGGGATTATGGGAGATCCAGACACATCAATAGAAAATACCATTTCATCAGACATCGAATAGAAGAAGGACTCCTCGTGGCAAAGAGGGTATCATCGGATGAGAATCCAGCAGATCCCCTCACGAAGGGACTGACTCGGGTTAAGCATCTCCAGCATGCTCGGAGCATAGGGCTGAAGGATGATATTAGATTTAGTAGTTAGATAAACTTGAAATTTGTAAAGTGTAATTGACATTAGATGATGAATAAAAGTTGTTTTATTTATGAGTAAAGTGTTACTATCTCTTGTCAATCGTTTACTATATTTCTTTTGCATGTTTTGACTTCCAGAGTAATTATGTTTGGTATATCATATTATTCAAACCTCCACAGTCGGTCATATGTCGGAAGTAGGTATGAATCAAGACTGTCATGATTGGTTGCAGAGGTCTAAGGTGTTAGACATGGCTACAACAATCATGAGTGCTCATAAGTTCTGAGCATTAGACACAACCCACGCTCACTGGAACCACTTCATGGAATTTATATCTAGTGATCGTGATACGGTAGTATCATATAAGTCTTCAAACCTAGAGATATGATTTGTTACTTACGAGTTGGTTATGCATTGATTGTACAAAAATGCATTGGTAACTCGATGTTATAAAACATGCTTTTGTGTGTAATTTAATGAGTGGTAGAACAAACATATGAGTCGAAGTTTATATGTTCCTTCTTGGATTAGAAGCTAATATCTGGGCCCCTCGATGATTTTGTTTTGAACTATGTACCGAGCCCGGTCAGAACTATATTGATGTGTTCAATTAAGTTCTTTATCAAACAAATCGGAAATCGGGAAACAAACTGCTGGACAATAAGTAAGACATTGTTCCATGTATTTTTCCGGCTGATATCTCGAACAGAGGATTATATGATCACTTATCTTAAATGGCGTATCATCATCTTCTCAGTTCCGAGAAACCTTGAAAGAGCTACGACTGCTAATCGGTTCCTGAAGTCATACTTGCAGTTATTGTTATTAGACTTATCCAAGTGGGAGACTGTTGGATAAGGTGTCTAACCCGTCATGGTCCATTTGAGTTGCATGGCACCATGCAATTGGATAGACTAAATGAGAGAAATAACACTTGTGGTTTATTAATATATGATAAGTTCTAATATATTAATAGTATTATTTAATTAGTTTGATCAAGAATTAATTTAGAATTAATTAAGTGATCAAAAGATAACAAATTAAATATATGGGTTGATTATATAAATCATCCATACTTGTATAGTGGGCTAAGAGGCTCCATGGATTATCAAGTTGGTTCCACCTATAGGATGCTCCATGGGAGTTACAAACCCATGGGTCATGGAAATGAAGACTCATGACACATTAGAGTTTACATGGTGTAACCCTAGATGTGTCAACACTATATAAGGAACCCATTCTCCACCAAAATATGCTACACATAAGAAACAAGAGGGCTAGGCCGATTTTAGAAGTGTGTATTCTCTCTAAAGTCACTCCAAAAGTATTTGGTGTTTTGTGAAGCATTTGAGGCATCACACTTGGGGTGCTAGGCACACGAGGTTTCAAGGATCATAAGCAACAACAAGGTATGTTATTCTATCTTTCATTCAAGTTAAAAATTGTTCCCCATGTATGCTAGATAGGAATATAACCTTGGAATTCAACTTTGCATGATAATTAGACAAACATAGATCCAAGGTTATTAGGGTTTCATGTACACTTAGGAAGTGTTAGAATGCTCAAAACCCATCATTCTTATCGTCACTTCTACTTTATCATGTTTTTTTCTCTCTTTCTCTCTCTCTCTCTCTCTATATATATATATATATATATATATATATATATATATATATATATATATATTCCTCTCTTACACACACATCTTCATCTAGATCTAGAAATTTAATCTTCAGATCTCACGTCTTCAAACCTTCATCGATGAATTCACCGAATACACAACCATTAATTGATCGATCCAGTTGATTGAAAGAGAATAAATAATAAAGAGATGGTTATTTCAAATCATATACAAGATTGAAATTGAGATTAACAAAATCGACAAGGTGAACGACTTTAATTCCATCGTCGCCATCAGTTTCCATCACAATCACCATTGATTTTTTCCATAATCACCATCAGTTTCCACCACAATCATCATCTATGAGCACCACTACAACAATTGTCACAACACTAAGGAGTGAACTCGTACGAAGGATCTCGATGTCCGTCGTCATTCATAGCGAACTACGTATCTTAGTTTATTTTAGTGTTAAAATTCGAGATACAAGTATATATAATATCTAGTTGATAGTTTCAATATTTTTCTAATGTTGCTTGTGCTTCCAACGTAGTTGATTGATTTAGTCTCTGCTTAATACATTAATCGGTTTTTTTAAGCTTTGATCAGTTTTCCTTTTGATTTTTGCATAACCCATCGATTTTTGATTTTTTGATTTGCAAATACTCTTTTTATGATCGCTTATATGAATTATTAATTTCTGATGTTGTAAATTAAGAATAATCCTTAATTGTTGCATTGTTCATTGCTTACCTGTTCATTGCGAGACAATAACCTCTATCAAAAAATTACTGTCAACAAATTTTTCTAAATGTGTTGATTTCTGTGTCCTGGAATTTTCATTAGTTTTTATTTCCTAGAACTCATTAGTTTTGTGGTTTTCATTAGCAATGCCTTGATTTTTTTTGGGTGTTTAGATTGCAAAACGTTGGGGTGATATATTACTTATTATATTGATTGATTAACAACTTTAACCAGTTGTTTCATGTTAAAAGTTAAAACCAATAATGATGTACAAAATCATCTCAATTCTTATGATGACGCTTATCAATCTTAATTCTTATGATGACGCTTATCAATCCAATCCATTAAATAATTATTTTACTTTTTTTTTGAAAGAGCGTAATTCTTTTACATTTAATTCCTAATATGTTGATTTTCCAAAGTTTCGACTATGTAAAAATTCGAAGCAGGCCTATAAGTGTGTAGTTGGCAAATGAAAATAATCAATTAAAAGCATATGTGATTTGTGTAAATTGACTTAATATTTTAGTAATTAATTGGAAGCAAGACTATAGGTGTAGTGATTCACATGTAAATCACAAGTTAATCACATATAATTCACATATAAATTACATAGACCAGGTACGAAGAATGAATCTATATTTGTGCACGGAAGGGCCGGCGACCGCTCAACTGTTCGAGCGCAATGCAGTGGTATTGGTTCCGATTCGACAAAGGTAGAATGCCTGGTCGAAGGCCCAGTACAGTAGGTAGCAGGCATGTTCGTTTTGGCTCCCGATCGAGAACGAGAAAGAGGCGATGCACCATCCTTGCTGCTACGTACGTTGACCTTGACTTGATAGATTCATCCAATTGAACCCAAACTCAAAGGAGTGAGTCAAATAGCAATGATTTGAAGCACTTCTTTTTACACTATTTCGGAAACCCAAGGACTCAATCGTATGGATATGTAAAATACAGGAGGGCTAATTCATGAATCAAATGGTTTTATTTTAAAGAGTCACGCTCTTTCACTTTAAAGGCCCTAATCTAAGAAAGAGGCTTAAGTCATCGCTTCAAATCCGAGAAAGGGCTTTTTTTAGTTTTGGAATGTTCATTATGATAAGTAGTCGATTAGGAGAACTGCTATGTCACTACAGGGTATACTGATTCACATGTAAATCACAAGTAAATTGTATGTTAATTACATGTGATTCACATGTAAATCCCAAGCACATGAATGACATATGAATCACATGTAATTCACATATGAATTACATATGATTCACATGTAATTCACAAGTGAATCGCATGTGAATTACATATGATTCACATGTAAATCACAAGTGAATCGCATGTAAGTTACATGTGATTCACATGTAAATCACAGGTGAATCACATGTGAATTACATGTGATTCACATGTGAATCGCGTGTAATTCCATATGAATTACATATGATTCATATGTAAATCACAAGTGAATCACATGTAAATTACATGTGATTAACATGCAAATCATAATTTAATCACATGTGAATTATATGTGAATCACATGTAATTCACACATGTATTACATGTGATTTACATGTAAATCACATGTAATTTACATATGAATCACATGTAACTCACATGTAAATCACAAAATCACATATGAATCACATATAATTTGCATATGAATCACATGTAAATAACTAGTAAATCACATATGAATTACATGTGATTTACATGTAAATCACACGTGAATTACATATGAATTACATCTGTATGCACACATATATTTTGTGTAAATATTCTTCGCTAATTATTTTATAAAATTTTCTTGCGAATTACATATTTGAAACTTAAAAGATACAATTACATATGAATATAATCAAATGTGAATCTTACATGATATATACATATGCATTTTTGTGAGTGTTCTTGCATTAATCATTTTTTTTTTAATTTTCTTGTAGATTTGGAAGAATTTGTGGAAAATATTGAAGATATGAAAAGTGATAAATTGAAGAAAATATGAAAATCTTGATATGAAGAAATGATAACACTATGAATCTTTATACCATTTTTATTTTTTATATTATTTAGTATCGAATAAAATATGTGCACTATTACGTTTATAGATTGATTAATAAAAATGAAATTGTTAATGATTTACTTACCAATATTATAGTATAAGAAATATGCATATATTCATTTGAAAAAATATGCATATATGCATCTAAAACGTTGAGTTTTTTTTCTTAAAAAAACAAGAGTTTTTTTTTTTTTTTTTTTTTTTTAAGTATTCTTGTTTTTTTTTTTTAATTTACTTTCACAAAAATGCAGTTTTTTTTTAAAAAAAAATTATAGTTTTTTAGAAAAAAAAGGTGGAGTTTTGTTTTTTAAAATGCAATTTTTAAAAAAATTGCAGTTCTTTTGAAAAAATACAGTTTTTTCAAAAAAAATAAAATAGCAGTTTTTTTTTTTATTTTAAAAAATTTAGAGTTTTTTGAAAAAATCCTTTTTTTTTTAAAAAAAAGTTTTTTTTTAAAAACAATGCAATTTATTTTTAAAAAATACAATTTTTTAGAATTTTTTTTTTTCAATTTATTTGTTAAAATTCATGTTTTTTGAAAAAAAAAAATTAAAAAATCTCAATTTTTATAAAAAGTCTAAAATTATTTTAAAAAATCATAAAATTGATTTATTATGCTTATTTTTAGAACATTTTATTTATATTTCCAATAATAAACAAAAATTAAATATTAAATGAGATCGGTAAGATGACGATCAAGACCTTAATGAGTTAATTTTGATCTAGCGCTTCACATTTAGTGCGTAGGTTTTCAGGAAACTATGAGTTCACAACGGACATATATATATATATATATATATATATATATATATATATATATATATATATATATATATATATATATATATATATATTGTAGCACTCGGTTCCTACCACCACTCATCCCTAATACTCCCAAAGACTCCCCATAGCAAACCCTAAGTGTTTTGGTGCAAGAACTAAGGCTTTTGAGTGATTTTTGTGGGTTTTGACCTCAAGGAAGAAGGAAGAGCATAGAAGGATCAAGAGGGGGCTGAAGGATTCGAGTTTGGTTCATCATTTGAAGTCTTTAAAAGGTATAAAGTCTATACCTTGCTTCCTTGTTTGTTAGATCCCTTTTTAGGGAAGATTTAGGGCTTTTAAGCCATATGAGGTGACCAACCATGATTTGCAAACATGGTTGGGGGTCAATACTTCAGATCTAGCACTTGGGAAGAGTCACAAGATAGATTTGGGTTGCTTTTGCACCCAAGGAAGGCCCCATGCAACAAAAGAGCCATTTTAGAGCCTTTTTGGCTCAAAAGTCCCATGCGTGCACGTAAAGTTCGTAACTTTACATTCTATATCGACCTTAGGGGATTTGATCTATCATTTGGACAAGTGTTGTACATAAGAAATCAAGGATTTAGGGTGTGGACGTTATCGACTCGGCGAGTCCGTTCTTGGGACTCGACGAGCCCAAGTCTTTGAGTCCCATATTTGTTGAGGGTCAAAAGAACTCAGTTGAGTGTTAGAAGGGTTGTAGCAAGACAGAAGGAGTGACCCAATGTATTGGACTTAGTTTTACACCTGGAGTTTATAGGACTCGACAAGTGCTAGAACAGACTCGGCGAGTCCAAGGCACTCTTCTTATGTTTCAAGATGAACTCGACGAGTTGTTCATACAACTCGATGAGTCAAGGTCAGGACATGTTCATCAGATGAAGGTGAACTCAACAAGTTGTTCATACAACTCGGTGAGTCGGATGAAGGTTCATTGATGTTCGTAAAGAAGGGGAACTCATCGAGTCGTTGCCAAACTCGACGAGTCGAGTCATGGATAAGAACGAGTAAAGGGTAGGGACTCGACGAGTTGACGGCCCAACTCGGCGAGTCGGGTCAACTGGAAGTTGACTTTGACTTGGACTTGGTTACGGGTAAAACAGTCATTTTACCCTAAGAGTAGATATCATATTCTGATTGAGTGTTTTGTGGGGATTATAGCCGGAGGATTTCGTGAGCAGCAGCAGACAGAGGTTTCCCACGTAGATTATCAGCAGCTACTCGTACGAGGTGGGTTACCTTCCAGTAAGGGTGGGTTTAAGGCCTCAATGTCGGCCCACCAAAGAGGAATATTTAGAAGATGATTGTCTTTGTGATAATTATCTTGGTCTGGTTATATGCATTGGTTATGAGATTTATCTGTATGATATGTTATGTGTATAGTAGGGATCAGTTTCCCTGACAGTGGTCCTTAGGACCGAAGGTTAGGTCAGTACTCGGATATGACTCATCATATGTTTATATCTTAATGTTGTATGCTAATGGTAGGTGTGGAATAGTCCCCAGTTACCGGTTGAAAGATACTGATGATGGTTACCGATTTAAAGATACCGATGATGATTACCGGTTGAAAGATACCGATGGAAGTTACTAGTTGGAAGATACCGACGATGATTACCGGTTGAAAGGTACCGATGATGATTAACGGTTGAATGATACCGATGATACTGTGTGGTATGTGGTATGATGGGTGAACTCACTAAGTTTTGTGCTTATGGTTTCTGTTTTGGTTTCAAGTACCTCTTCATCTAAGGGGAAGGAGCCGGCAGCGTAGCATCGTATCACACACACATGATTCCGCATCGGACTTTCTGGGATTGTACTCTGATTTTCATTATTTTTGATGTCTTGGTTTGGGACACAACATTATGATTTTGTAATGTGTTGCTTTAGTGACAATGTTATGGTAAAATGTTTTAAAAATTATTAATTCAAAAATGAAATTTTCGGTCTTCAATTTTGTGATGTTACAAGTTGGTATCAGAGCCCTAGGTTGAGGGATTCGGACACACCCTCGGGGTGTCTGGACTCAAACCGAGGTACTAAAAGATTTTCACAAGGAAAATGGTTTTCTAAAATCTAAATGAAAGGATTTTAAGAAAGACGAAGTGTGTGATGCATGCGACCGACCGGGCTCAAGTAAGTTTTCCCCAAGATACCCATACTTGCTATGTTATGTTATATGGTTTTGATTCAGAATACATCATGCTAGAATACGACTAAGTATCTAGGAGGATGCCTTGTGTGCCTGATATATAATTCTAAGAATTGCATGCTAGTTAGGGCTAAGGGTCTAGGGAGGATGCCCTGTATGCTTGTTATATGAGCTGTATGCTAGGACTGTTTAGTCAGCAGTAGGATGGCCTGTGTAGCTTATGCCTAATTTGGTTACCCAATGCACGAATGCTGCTTGCTTTGTGCTATGGGGGTTCTGGCCATCTCCAACTAACTAAGGAACGAATATGTAACAATATCTGCAAGCTAGTTAGGGGGAGGTGGTGGGGACTCCTAGTGCAACAGATGGCGGAGGGTAGGTCATAGAGTGACCTAGGGAATCCTAGGATGAGGTCAGTGGAAAGGGCATTAGTGAAAGGGACTTGGTGAAGTCGAAGCAGTCCTTGATGAAAGTACGAGTAGATGTGGAAGGTAGTATGGGCCCTTACTAATGGAAGTAGAGGATCCGTACTCGAATCAAAGAGGGCCTAGATGGAACCTTGAAACTTGGAAAATGTGTGAGACCTATAAAAGTATATGTGACCCTGACATTTGTATGTTTATCTTCAGAATTTTGGTCACGCGACATGGAATGGGAGGTTCGGGATTTGGGTCAGGATCGGGCTCAGGTGCAGGATCCGAGAATGTGGATGATGGGTTACGCGAGTACATCACGTCTGAGATCACGAGAGGTATCCTCCATGCGACGTCGGTGATCTTCGGGTCGATCAAAGAAGGGATCATTGAGTTGATCGAGGATCGCCTCAGGGCGTTCAGGAGTGACTTGGCGGCCAGCCAGTCAGGATCACACACACTGTCCTTTAAGGACTTCAGAGGGAGTGTTGTGTTGGATTTCCATGGGGTGAAAGACCCCATTACTGCTAAGAGATGGATCACAAACATCGATTCTATGCAACTGACGAGCTTTTGCCCGGAAGGGTTGAAGGTCCGTTTTGCTGCAGGGTGTTTGAGAGACAGGGCTAGAGATTGGTGGGAGTCGGTTGGTGACTCTCTGGGAGCCTCGGCTGTTGAGGCTATGAACCTTGGACATGAGACAGACTACGGAGACTGTGGCGGAGATCACCACCAAGTTCCAGGAGAGGGCAATGTTGGTGCCCTAGTATGCGGGTGAAGAGGACATGAGGAGGACCCGCTACCATGACATGCTACGAGCTGACATCCGGGAGCATGTCAGTTTCTCAGCTTGCCCTACCCTGGATTCCATGATTGCCAGGGCTAGGGAGAGGGAGATTGATCTGGAGCACATCCGGAAGAGGAAGGCAACAAAGGGGCTGACGATGGGGGCTTTGGGGAAGAAGCCCAAACGATTCGATGTTAGGCCAAAAGGCCAGTCAGGGCGGGACCGCTATGGGAAATGCGGTTTGTCACATGAGGGAGCTTGTCGCACTGAGTCGGGTTCAGGATGCTATAAGTGTGAAAAGGTTGAGCATTTTGGCAGTGATTGTACTGCCCCTACTCCTGCGATTCAGATATCAGACCCGATTTGCTTTCATTGCAATCAGAAGGGTCATAAAAAGGCCAATTGCCCTAGATTGACAGCAACAGTGGCTCCGGCAGTGGCGCCGACTCCAGCGACAACGCGGGTTGTGGATGGCCAGTAGGCCAAGTTGGAGGCTCTGGTGGGTCAGAGCCGAGCATTTCAGCAGACAGTCGAGGTGGCACGCGCTGAACCCGATGTGGTGACGAGTATGATTTCCTATTTTATGCTTTTATTTTATGTCGTTGTGATTTTGATATATTATGTGTCTTGCTTAGGATCGTTCCATGTGAACGGTATCCCAGTTCAGGTGTTGTTTGATTCGCGTGCCACTCGATCATTTGTCTCTCTTGCACTTAGCAAGAAGTTTCCGGAGTCTTCGGGCATGTTGGATTGCCCTCTAGAGGTCGAGATTGCGGACGACCGATCGGTACGAGCGTCAAAGTGTTGGATTAGTGTCTAAGTCCATAACTATTTTGGTATGTACTTGACCCGATTATGAGCATGGTCCTTTTGGGTTGCCTTCACCATAGCAATATGTAGGATGATTTAAGGAGATAAAGGTTTACATATAATTTATTAATATATTATGAGAATAATATATTAAAGGAGAAATCATATTGTTTAATTAATATTAGTCAAGAATTAATTAAGAATTAATTTTGTGGCTAAAAGAGATTAATTAAATATAGGGGACTGGACTGCAATTATTGGATAATTGAGTTATTGGGCTAAGGAATGCTATAGGAATAAGGGGTGAACGAAATTATGATGGAAGCCCATCATATTTTCGTCCATAGCCTTGTCCAGAAGGTTCCATGGGCTGCTTAGAGTTTAAGCTGTCCATTAGGGTTTTGACTGAAACCCTAGAAGCCCACACTAGTATATAAAGGACCCCTTAGGCCCCAAAAACGTGGACAACACTTCCATTAGGGTTTCCAGCCGTTTTTGGTGCCTCCTTTTCTTCTCCTCTTCATCCAAGTTGCATATGGTGTTTGTGACTCCATTAGAGGTACTACACTTGTGGTACTTGCTTTCAAGAGCTAAGGAAATTCAAGGAACTAGTTGTTATTGCTATATAACAACAAAAGGTATGTATTCTAGCTTTATATATGAATTTCGAAAATTATAGTAGCATGCCAGGTTTCTTTTTGTGTTCATAAAGCTGTATAACTAATAGTGAAAACATAGATCCAATACTAGGGTTGCATGCACACATAGGATTGTTTGTATTAAACCCATCAGTGGTATCAGAGCCATTGGTTTTTGTTTTCAATTAGATTTTATTCAAATTTGTGAACTTGACATATTAGGGTTTATGGCTAATAAACCCTAAAGGCTAGGTAATTTTCGCAATTAGGGTTGCAAAACCCTAGATGGCGATTTTTGCTAGGGTTTCCCAAATCCTTTCCTTAGCCTCCAAGATTTTGAAATCTAGGGTTATCCAACCCTTGGATTTCGAAATTACCCCCTTCCCCAAGGTTAGATCCTAAATTTTAGGGATTTGGATAATCCCATATCTTGTAATTATCTTTTAATTGTTAAATATGGTAATTAAAGATCTTGAATTATCCCATCCCTTATTTTCGAGATTTAGAGAGGGATTCAAGGGATTAGGATATCTTAGATGTATAACGGTTAATTATCCTCATGATCTAGATAATCCCTTGTGATTTAATAATTTAAATTAATTGTTTAATTTATGGTAATTATTAAATCAAGAGTTTTAATATTTAAAATTTTAATTTAAATGTCTTAAATTCGAAAATTTTAAGTGTGATTAAAACCTAATTGTTTTGAAGAGTTTCAAAACTTGCCCTCAAGTTTTGGAATTTAAATTGTTGATTAAAAGTTAATTTTGAAAGTCTAAATTCCAAAACCCTGATTTTGAAAAGTTCAAATTAAACCCTTATGGTTTTATTAAATTAATTAAGTGTATAATTAAAAGAGATTTAATAAATCCATAATGATTTTGGTTAATTAAAAGTATAATTTAAACCACCTAGTATTTCAAAAGTGTAAAATACACCCTTATACTATATATAACATTAAAAGTTTAATATTATATATGTATAACTAAAAATTCAGTCTTACCGTTAGTAGGCCTCATTCACGAAGCTAGTCTATAAGGGGTGTTTAAGGAAATTGCCTATAAAATGGCGATTGAATGGGTATCCACTCTTACCCACCGCACTCTTGACTAGTGGAGGGTCGTTAGCCGAACGGGTAGGATAGGACAGAAACCTTCCATTATAAGTATAATGAAGTACAAAGTAACTAAATGCTTTTTCAAATTCCCAAATCATAGTTACTTTAGGCAAAATGTGAAATTGTATGCTAACCCATGGAATTACACTTCGTACCCTTGTCAAACGTTAGTGGAGCGTGTGTGGTTAACCGGCACACTAATTTGGGGATGACATTGGTGGCGAAGGGTGGCTCGATGCTTATCGTAGATCAATGGAGCGTGTGTGGCTAACCGGCACATTGATTAGGTGATTGTAGCATTGGGTGCACCACGTGATTTGTATGGTTATTCACACCTTGTTTGTGATCCTCTGCATCCCAGTCACAAATAGTAGGGCATAATCGAGATTAAACATGCCATTGAAAAAGTTCAATGAATCTCAAAAGATCTAGGAGTTTCAATTCATTTAAAACTTAAACTTCTTTTTCGTTTTTCATGGTGGAAATTGGTAAATCGTCATTTACCTACCTTCAGATAGTCTGCAACTAGATTACGGCATCCCTCTTCTAGGTTGTAGAGTATTGTGTTGGATCCTAGCTTGATGTTTCATTTGGGTGTTGCATCAAGAATTCTAATCAACTTAACTTGAATTTTCTCCCGTTTTGTAGATGTCTGAATCTTACAATAGTCTTCCCAAATCCTTTGGAACAAGCTTTCCAAATGAAGATGACGTTCCGAGATACGATCAAGGAAATGAGAGTCATGCTTCACTTCCTCCACCTCCTCCAATTATTCTCCCTGACCCACAAGTTCAAAGGCTTGAAAAGTTCAAGCTCACTCAAGCCCTTTTGACAAGTAAACACGAAGATGGGAAACCTGTGTGTGCGCACGTCTTAGAGATGAAGTCATACATTGATAGGTTAAACATGTTGGGTGTCGAGATTTCAAGTGAGTTGGCTGTTGACTGGGTTCTTCAGTCACTTCCTGAATCATATAGTGAGTTCGTTAGAGAGCACTATATGATGGACCACGACGTGACCCTAATTGATCTCACCTATTTGCTTATAGCTGCTGAATCAGCAATGATTTGGCGTGCTGGTCAAGCAAAATTGTCTAGTGAATCAAACTCCCAAACTTCAATGGACACTGGCAACATTGGAAGTCCAGAAAGAACTAAGTCTGTGATTGTCCGATGTGTTGTGCCAAAGGAGTCTATTTGCTTTTATTGCCAAGAGAAGGGGCATTGGAGACGAAGCTGCCCTAATTACCTGAGAGATCTAAGAGATGGGAGAGTCAAGTAGTATGGCTCTGCTTCAGGTAAAATCCATTAACTAACTCTTTTAAGTTCCTATTCTAGATTCTTAATACATGATGTGATAAGATTACATTTTGATGTTTTGTAGGATCAAGGAAAAGAGAGGAAGCTTGAGAAAAGAAGTGAGCTGAATCTAATCATGAAGAAATGGATTTCGATCGCATTACTTGAAGAATGGATTCTTGAGCTACTACTTGGAGTTAGAATAGATTGTTAAGAAATATGTAATAACATAGTTTTTCAATTGAATTACATTGTAAGGACAAATTTTTCCGCAATAAAATAAATTTTGATTTTATCTTATTTATTTATCCTTGCAATGGCATGTATGAAAAATTGATGTTTGAATGTTTCTATTATTAGAAATAATGGATTTGATTCTTAATTGTATTATTTGTGGAAGTGTCAAGAGTTTACCAAGTAAGGAGAGTTTCTCATCGCCCAAGTTTCAATTGGATAGAAACTTGGAATCATGCAATGTGTATTGTATGATGAATGGAAAACTTTCACATTTGGGAAACTTAGACTAATTCTTTGGCAAAGTGTCAGTTGAAAGACTAGGAGATCAGGTACACTAGGTTGTGCGTTGATCAAGTCCACCACAAGAGTGACAAAGATATTCGTCATGATTTACTAAAGTTTAGTAAATGTGATTATACTTATAAGATTAAGTGTAATTCTGAGATTGATTGAAAAAGTTTCAATGAATAGTAGAACGAATAAAGAAGAATCGAGTAGGCAGAAAGATAAAAGTTTCTCTTTTCTAGGAAGAAGGGAGAGTACCTTTTATTGTGTTTTATGATAAGTCTTAAAGATTAAGAACCATGTCTCAATAGATCCTCTAAGTGAGTCTTAGTGCAATTGCATGTCTAAGAAGAGGAATCAAGTATTGTAGAAATGGTTAAATCAAGAAGTCAATCATACTTCGTTCCAATATCAAGTCTTAAAGTCAAGATTGTGACATTGAGTGAAAAGTCTTAAGTAGGTTTATAACACTCATCAAATGTGGAATTTGGAAAAGTTTTCTTATTCTTGCACATTTGAAATTGGTAAGTTGTGCTGTCTTGGATAAGACAAAGACCAACTAGGACCAATTGTGTGAAGTGTTTTGTCTTGATAAATGCTTCACTAACTCTTGAATATTTGTTTGTCAAGAAATGTTTCTTGACAAGAGAATCTTATATGTCAAGAAGTCAGTGGGAGTCTTAATGGTCTTGAAAAGTTTCAAGAACAAATCAAGAATAAACCTTATCGATCATCACTAGCACACGACTTGAGGTTTACAACCTATCGTGCTGATATTGTTTTGTTTCTTTGCCATTCCAATTGAGTTAATTGTGTATATGAGTTCTATGAGTTCTCATTTGAATACACACTAAAGCCTTAGTCGATGGAAAGTAAATTGATATGTAAGGACAAGTTACTAAACTACTTGGAAGGCATGGTGGGCACTCGTGTTACCATAGGGCAAGAAATCAAGATTAAGAAAGTTCAGTCCATATGAGTTTGGATTTGTCGCAAACCTTGTTTTTGGCAAATTCACATGGATAGGAACTCATACACCACAAAATCTAAGTGTCATAAGATTCCCTCCTTCATGAAAATGACTGTGAGGAAATGCTTCCACTAAGAGAGATTTTAATAAGATAGCAATTATGAAAATTGTATTCTCAAATTCGATTATGGTTACGGCATCCCTTTCCATAGTTCGAATTGTGAGATTTGGCAATTAGTTTCAACATTTGGAACTTAGTAACATAAGTTATGAATTGTTTAAACACACATATGAGCTATCTAAGGCAAAGGTGTATAAGGTTAAGAAGCTTAGATAAAGGCTTATCGAAGCATCTGGTATTAGAAATATGAATTTCAGAGATTCAATAGGCATTGTTTTCTGGAAGTTCATGTCAAAGCTAGTGGGATCATAAATGTTATGCTTATATGATAATCATCATGATAGTGGGAGCATAAGTGTTATGCTTGTATGATTGTTATGGCGAGTATTGCAAGTTAGCAATATTAATTATAGAAAAACAAAGATTCCATTTGCAAAGTTGCATGGGTTGAAAAGTTGTTTTGCTATAATTAAGGGAGAGAATATTATACTCCGTTTCAATATCTAAAGCTTAGATTAAGAAATTTTAATATTTTCAGTCAAAGGATACATTGTGTGTTCTTAAAATTCGATTATGATTACGGCATCCCTCTTCATAGTTCGAATTGTGAGAACATGACACATAAAATATTATGGCAAAAGATTGGTAAAGTATCATATCTTTATGTAAGACATTATGCATCGTGTCCCATACGCTTCGGGTATAGGATCGATTGTAAATGCTATAGTATTTTACCATTCTAAAATTTTCCAAATGTCTAGCGCATTAAGAGGGAAAAAGGAATAGAATTGGTTTTGACTGAAAGAATTTAACAACTATCAAAGGACGATCCAAAGTTCGTTGAGGGTTGATCGCTTGTAAGTAGTTGAAAGTATGGTATTGGATGGACCATATCGACATTATTATGAATAGATAAGATTCTATTAAGAATGAGTTGTCATATGGCAAATGTGGAAATGTTTCCATATTGGCAGTTGGATATTGAGAGTCTATGCCTAGATTAGAAACTTTTATGCAAGAAGGATGTTCAAAGGAATGTACTTTGAATGTGAGACTTCACATCTATGGAATTGTCTTGTAACAATTTCTAAGAAAGTACTTTGTAATTTCATTAGCTACGTCTTGGTGACTTTTGTGCTATGATTTTGCAAAGGGATCGTTGCATAAAATGTTAGAATCTAGCATATTCTAGTAGTGGCAAGAACCTTGTGTTCTTACACTAATAATTAGGATTAAGGAATTGTGAAATGAGCATCATTGGAAAAATTTTCAGGTGATCTATTTCGCAAAGCATGGACCATAGGAAACAAAGTGTGCATGTTTAGAGCATGGGACAATTGTTGGTATAATTCAAGTAATGAGTTGATTATCCGAAACATTAAATGATAAATAATGAGTAATCAATATGGTGGATAAATAGAAGGGTTTTATTTACTCTCACAAGTTTGAGGCCATATAGGATTAAGTATTGTTGTCATGTTTCAATTTGCATGTTTTGACTTCCAGAATAACTAGGTTATTCAAACATCCACAGTTGGTCATACGTTGGGAGTAGGTATGAATAAAGACTGTCATGAATCTGTCTGTAGATTGTCTGAAGTGTTTAGACATGGCACAAGTTTGCTGCAGAGTTCGTGAGTGCTTTGATAAGATTAAAGTATTGGATTAAACCCACGCTCACTTGGATCACTTCATGGATTTATCACGAGTGATTAGTGAGACGATAATATTGTATATTCTTGAAACCGAGACGTGTGAGTTGCTATTTGTTAATCGGTTACACATTGATAATAAGTAAACGCACCAGTAACTTGGTGTTATAAAACTTATTGTTGTGTGTGATTCGATCAGTAAATACAAGCGAGCATTTGAGTCGAAGTTTATCCATTCCTTTTACCCAAAGTGGGATAAAAGCGATATCTATGGGCCTCTCGATGATTTAGTGATGACACCGAAGCGCTTGGCCAAGCCGGGACTAAGTTGATGTGTTCAATTGTAGTCTGTTATCAGTCGTCATGAATCGGAAGTCGGGAAACAGTATAGAGAGAATGATTGAAATTCATGTCTTATGTCTATACGATATCTTGAGAATGGAGGAATACATAATCCCTTATCTAAAGGACACGTTATCTGATAAGATCAGAGTTGACAGCGGCTTTTGAAAGCTACGATTGCTGATCAGGTTCTGAAGTCATACGGAAAATAGTTATTAGACTTATCCAAGTGGGAGACTGTTGGATTAGTGTCTAAGTCCATAACTATTTTGGTATGTACTTGACCCGATTATGAGCATGGTCCTTTTGGGTTGCCTTCACCATAGCAATATGTAGGATGATTTAAGGAGATAAAGGTTTAAATATGATTTATTAATATATTATGAGAATAATATATTAAAGGAGAAATCATATTGTTTAATTAATATTAGTCAAGAATTAATTAAGAATTAATTTTGTGGCTAAAAGAGATTAATTAAATATAGGGGACTGGACTGCAATTATTGGATAATTGAGTTATTGGGCTAAGGAATGCTATAGGAATAAGGGGTGAACGAAATTATGATGGAAGCCCATCATATTTTCGTCCATAGCCTTGTCCAGAAGGTTCCATGGGCTGCTTAGAGTTTAAGCTGTCCATTAGGGTTTTGACTGAAACCCTAGAAGCCCACACTAGTATATAAAGGACCCCTTAGGCCCCAAAAACGTGGACAACACTTCCATTAGGGTTTCCAGCCGTTTTTGGTGCCTCCTTTTCTTCTCCTCTTCATCCAAGTTGCATATGGTGTTTGTGACTCCATTAGAGGTACTACACTTGTGGTACTTGCTTTCAAGAGCTAAGGAAATTCAAGGAACTAGTTGTTATTGCTATATAACAACAAAAGGTATGTATTCTAGCTTTATATATGAATTTCGAAAATTATAGTAGCATGCCAGGTTTCTTTTTGTGTTCATAAAGCTGTATAACTAATAGTGAAAACATAGATCCAATACTAGGGTTGCATGCACACATAGGATTGTTTGTATTAAACCCATCACAAAGGTCTACCAAGATTGTGTCTTGAGGTTGTTCGAGGAACGTTCCCTAGTGGACTTGGTTCCCATATCTTTATGGGGAAACAAGGTCATTATTGGTATGGGTTGGCTGTGCCCCAATGAGGTAGTGATCGACTGCGCGCATCAGTCAGTGCAGATTAGGACCCGTAGTGGGGGAGAGCTGGTGGTTCAGAAGAAAGGCCACAACGAGGATCAGCTTTATGTTCGGCAGCGAGGGCTAGACGCTACCACCAACACAGTTGCGTAGGTTATGTCGCCTATGTTATGGATACCTAGGAGGCGGGTAGGGCGACAGTGGGCGATGTGCCTGTATTACGGGAGTTTGAGGACGTATTCCCCGAGGAGTTGCCCAGGCTACCTCCAGAGAGACAGGTGGAATTGAGAATCGACCTGGTCCATGGTGCGGCTCCGATAGCCAAGGCACCGTATCAGTTGGATCCTCCTGAGATGCAGGAGTTGTCTACACAGCTGCGGGAGCTGTTAGACAAGGGATTCATTTGACCGAGCAGTTCACCCTGGCGAACCCCGATTCTGTTTGTGAATAAGGACGGGTCACATCGGATGTGTATAGATTACCGGGAGATGAATAAGGTGACGGTGAAGAACTGTTACCCACTCCCGAGGATCGATGACCTCTGTCACCAGCTTTTGAGAGCATCTTGGTTCTCTAAGACTGATTTGCGTTCAGGGTATCACCAGATGAGGGTCAGAGAGGAGGATGTGCAAAACACTACCCTTTCGGACCCTTTATGGTCACTATGAGTTTGTGGTGATGCCTTTCGGGCTCACCAATGCTCCTGCCGTATTCATGGATCTCATGAACCGTGTGTGCAGGCTGATGCTGGACCGGTCTATAATAGTTTTCATCGATGACATCTTGGTATATTCCAAGACGCACGAGGAGCACGAGGAGCATCTGCATGCGAGAGGTTCTGGAGATTTTGAGAAGGGAGAACTTGTATGCTAAGTTCTCCAAGTGTGAGTTCTGGTTGCACAAGGTGCAGTTTCTTGGGCACCTTTTCAACTAGAACAGGATTTCGGTAGATCTGGCCGACTTGGAGGCCATGATGAGATGGGAGGTTCCGAGGTCTCCATCTGAGATTTGGAGTTTCCTAGGATTAGCCGGCTACTATTGGAGATTCATCCAGGATTTCTCCAAGATAGTCGTACCCCTGACCAGGCTCACGAGGAAAGTCGTGGTCTTTTATTGGGGACCTGATCAGCAGGCTACATTCGAGACATTGAGACAGAGATTGTGCGAGGCGCCAATCTTATCCCAGTTAGAGGGCATGGAGGATTTCATCGTGTATTGTGATGCGTTCATCTCGGGTTTGGGTGCAGTATTGATGCATAAAGGGCATGTCATTGCTTACGCTCGAGGCAGCTGAAGCCTCACAAGGCGAATTACCTGACGCATGATTTGGAGTTGGGGGTTGTTGTGTTCTCCCTCAAGATTTGGTGTCATTACCTCTATGGGGTTCGTCGTACGATTTACACGGGCCACAAGAGCCTGAGGTATCTCATGGACCAACCAAATATTAATATGAGGCAGCGTCAGTGGCTTGATGTGGTAAAGGATTATGATTGTGAGATCCTCTACCACCCAGGAAACGTCAATGTGGTGGCCGACACGCTTAGCCGCAAGGCAGCGCCAATTAAGGATATCTGTCTGAGGATGACAGTGGTGACTCCGCTTTTGGAGCGGATTCGGGAGGCCCAGCAGGAGGCCATGAAGGAGGAACATTGGAAGAGAAAGCGGATTGTGGGGCAGGTTTCCTCCTTCGACTATGATAGCCTGGGATTACTGATACTATACTGTAGGGTGTGGGTGTCGTACCACGGGGGTGTGCGCCAGGTTTTGATGGAAGAGGCACACAAATCTTGATTCTCCATTCATCTCGGGGCGACAAAGACGTATAGGGATCTTTTCCTGGACTATTGGTGGTCCTACATGAAGCGGGATGTAGCATGGTACGTGGAGCGTTGCTTGACCTGCAGGAAGGTCAAGGCCGAGCACCAGAGGCCACACGGCAAGATGCAGCCGTTGAAAATTATGCTGTGGAAATAGGAGGACATTACGATGGATTTTATCATCGTCGATCGACTGAGCAAGAGCGCTCATTTTATTCCGATTCAGGAGAGCATCTCGGTCGAGAAGCTGGCTGACATCTATATCAAGGAGGTGGTTGTGCGGCACAGGGTGTCAGTGTCGGTGATTTCAGACAGAGATGTTCGGTTCACTTCCAAGTTTTGGAAGAAGTTTCATGACGAGCTGGGTACTCGTTTGCATTTTAGCACCGCCTTCCACCCGCAAACAGATGGTCAGAGTGAGCGAACCATCCAGACTTTAGAGGACATGTTGCGGGTGTGTGTCTTAGACTTCAGAGCTAGTTGGGATACTTACCTTCCGTTGGTTGAATTATCGTACAACAATAGTTATCACGCGAGTATCGATTGTCCTCCCTTCGAGATGTTATACAGGAAGAAGTGTGGGACCCCGATATGTTGGGGCGAGGTTGGCCATCGGTTAATGGGGAGCACCGAAGTAGTGATCAAGACGACATAGAGGATTCAGCAGGTCCGAAGCAGGATTTAGATTGCTCAGAGCCGGCAGAAAAGTTATGCCGATAAGCGCCGATCAGAGCTGGAGTTCCAGGTTGGGGTTATGGTTCTCTTGAAGGTGTCGCCATGGAAGGGCGTCATCCGATTTAGGAAACGGGGCAAGTTGTGCCTGAGGTACATTGGACCTTTCATGGTCCTAGCCAGAGTGGGCAAGGTGTCGTATAGGTTGGATCGACCAGCCGAACTCAGCCAGATCCACAACACTTTCCACGTCTCCCAGCTGCAGAAGTGTCTGGTGGACGACTCAGCAATGGTATCCTTAGAGGATATTCGGGTCGATAACAGCCTGAATTATATTAAGCGGCCAGTAGCGATCCTCGACCAAAAGTTGAAGGATCTGAGGAACAAGAGGGTGGACCTAGTGAAGGTGCAATGGCAGCACCGGAAGGGCTCGGAGTGGACTTGGGAGCCGGTGTATGAGATGATGGAGCATTAACCAGAACTTTCCCAGGAACGAGCAGTAGACTTCGAGGACGAAGTCTGAAATAAGTGGGGGAGATTTGTAGCACTCGGTTCCTGCCATCACTCGTCCCTAATGCTCCTAAAGACTGTCCATAGCAAACCTTAAGTGTTTTGGTGCAAGAACTAAGGCTTTTGAGTGATTTTTGTGGATTTTTACCTCAAGGAAGCAGGAAGAGCATAGAAGGATCAAGAGGAGGCTGAAGGATTCGAGTTTGGTTCATCATTTGCAGTCTTTGAAAGGTATAAAGTCTGTACTTTGCTTGCTTTTTTGTTAGATCCCTTTTTGGGGAAGATTTAGGGCTTTTAAGCCATATTAGGTGATCAACCATGATTTGCAAACATGGTTAGGGGTCAATACTTCGGATCTAGCACTTGGGACGAGTCACAAGACAGATTTGGGTTGCTTTTGCACCCAAGGAAGGCCCCATGCAACAAAAGTGCCATTTTAGAGCCTTTTTGTCTCAAAAGTCCCATGCATGCATGTAAAGTTCGTAAGTTTACGTTCTATATCGAGCTTTGAGGATTGGATCTATCATTTGGACAAGTATTGTACATCAGAAATCGAGGATTTGGGTGTGGATGTTATCAACTCAGCGAGTCAGTTCTTGGGACTCGACGAGTCCAAGGCTTTGATTCCCATATCTGTTGAGGGTCAAAAGAACTCAATTGAGTGTTAGAAGGGTTGTAGCAGGACATAAGGAGTGACCTAATGCATTGGACTTAGTTTTAGACCTGGAGTTCATAGGACTCAACAAGTGCTAGAACAAACTCGGCGAGTCTAAGGCAATCTTCTTATGTTTGAAAATGAACTCGATGAGTTGTTCATAAAACTCAGCGAGTCAAAGTCAGGACTTGTTCATCAGATGAAGGTTAAATCGACGAGTTGTTCATACAACTCGGCGAGTCGGATGAAGGTTCATTGATGTTCGTAAAGAAGGGGAACTCGTCGAGTCGTTGCCAAAGTCGACGAGTCGAGTCATGGATAAGGACGAGTAAAGGGTAGGGACTCGATGAGTTGATGGCCCAACTCGACGATTCGGGTCAACTGGAAGTTGACTTTGACTTAGACTTAGTTAGGGGTAAAATAATCATTTTACCCTAAGAGTAGATATCAGATTCTGACTGAGTGTTTTGTGGGGATTATAGCCGGAGGATTTCGTAAGCAGCAGCAGATAGAGGTTTCCCGAGCAGATTATCAACAACTACTCATACGAGGTGAGTTACCTTCCAGTAGGGGTGGGTCTAAGGCCACAATGTCGGCCCACCAAAGAGGAATATTTAGGAAATAATTTCCTTTGTGATAATTATCTTGGTCTGGTTATGTACCTTAGTTATGAGATTTATTTGTATGATATGTAATGTGTATAGTAGGGATCAGTTTCCCTGACAGTGGTCCTTAGGACCGAAGGGTAGGTCAGTACCCCGATATGCCTGATCGTATGTTTATATCTTTATGTTGTATGCTAGTAGTAGGGGTGGAATAGTCCTTAGTTACCGGTTGAAAGATACCGATGATGGTTACCGGTTGAAAGATACCGATGATGGTTACCGGTTGAACGATACCGATGATGATTAAAGGTTGAAAGATACCGATAGAAGTTACTGGTTGGAAGATACCGACGATGATTACCGGTTGAAAGATACCGTTGATGATTACCGGTTGAAAGATACCGATGATACTATATGGTATGTGATATGATGGGGGAACTCACTAAGCTTTATGCTTATGGTTTCTGTTTTGGTTTCAAGTACCTCTTCGTCTAAGGGGAAGGAGTCGGCAGCGTAGCATCGTGTCACACACACACATGATTCCTCATCGGACTTTCTAGGATTGTACTCTGATTTTCATTATTTTTGATGTCATGGTTTTGGACACAACATTATGATTTTGTAATGTGTTGCTTTACTGACAATGTTATGGTAAAATGTTTTAAAAATTATTAATTTAAAAATGAAATTTTCGGACTTCAATTTTGGGATGTTATATATATATATATATATATATATATATATATATATATATATATATATATATATATATATATATATATATATATATATATATATGGTTAGGTTCATATGAGACAACTATATTTTGTGAGACACAGAGATGCAATCGTAGACACTCATTTTGTAGATAAAAAAATATTTTTAAAATGCAAAATAATTGAAAATTTTTAAAGTTTTTTTTTTAGTATTATTTTCGTCATTTATTTTTCCAAAAAAAATTAAATAAATGAAAAAAAAATACCATTTTTTTAATATCTGTAAAATATTCTATTAAAATATTAGAATAATTTACATATTAGACAAAAACTAGTAGAATACTAGAATATTATAAAATTCTAAAAATCACATTAAAATATTTACAGTTTAATATTATTTTAGAATATTTCACGTATTTTTCAAGAAAACATATGTAATTTTTATTTATTTTTTTAGGTAAATAAAATGACAAAAATAATAATTTTCCAGATTTTTTATTTTATAATTATTTTTAAATTGCATCTCATGGTCTTACAAAATTAATATGGTCTCAAATGAATTTAAACACTCATATATATATATATATATATATATATATATATATATATATATATATATATATATATATATATATATATATATATATATATATATATATATATATATATATATATATATATATATATATATATAGGGTTAGGTTCATTTAAGACTACCTATATTTTGTGAGACCGTGAGACGTATTTTTTTTTTTTTTTTTTAAATTTTTTTTTAGTTAATTCATGTTCCGAAAATAATATTTAAAAAAAGAATTTTTTTGATTTTTCCATTTATTTTGCATTTTAAAATTATTTTTAGAATATGTACATTGTAATATTCTATTTAGAATATTTCACGTATTTTAAAAAAAATAGAATTTTTTTTTATATTTTTTTAGTTAATTCAAGTTCCGAAAATAATATTAAAAAAAAAGATTTTTATATTTTTCCATTTATTTTGCATTTTAAAATTATTTTTTAGAATATGTCAGTGTAATATTCTATTTAGAATATTTCACGTATTTTTCAAAAAAAAAAACGGAATTTTTTTTATTTATTTTTTATATTTTTTTAGTTAATTCAAGTTCCGAAAATAATATTTAAAAAAAGAATTTTTGGATTTTTCCATTTATTTTGCATTTTAAAATTATTTTTAGATTTGGTCTTACGGTCTCATAAAATTAGAATAGTCTCAAATGAACCTCAACATATATATATATATATATATATATATATATATATATATATATATATATATATATATATATATATATATATATATATATATATATATATATATATATATATATATATATATATATATATATAATAAAGTTGATACATTTGTTCGGCATCATTATCGTACCACTAAATTATATTTTATTTTTATGCTGGTCTATAAAAAGAAAAAGAAAATAAATTATATTTTATAGTTCCAAGATATGCTTTGTTGCATAGGTTGATGAGTGTACAAGTTAAGGAAGCAAACAAGATCAAATGGCTTTCATTTTAAGGGTTCAAACTTCAAACTTATGAGACCGTATGTGGATGTGGACCATACGTTATACAATTATTTATTTTGGAAAAAGTGTTTAAGGTGCGTGCACAGTTTTTCTGGTACATGTATGACCTAGTAATATAAAAGTTAACTTTCTACATTTGTTGCTACTAAACTACTCTAAATGGTATCTTTCTTTAACCCTAATAACAAATTAACAATATTCTATTGGTGTCAAAATTATCATTTTAGAGTACATGATATACAAACAATTTAATTTTGATTAATGATGATTCAATGCATGACTAAGGACACGTTGATACAATGAGTCGATATAGAGTTTTTTTTTTTATTTTTTATTTTTTATTTTTTATTATTATTTAATTTAATTTAATTTAATTTAATTTGGCTTGTATATCACTATTAGAAGAACTGTTAGGTGTTAACAATGAGTTTTAACCAACAACATGAAATTGATTAATCGGTTGTCGATTTAATGACTTTATCAACGAAATGTTAAAAAATTGTTGGCTTTCAATTTAGTAACTCCAATCCGTTGTTGAATTTGTAGCTATTTGGCAATTTTAAAGATAGTTTTCTAGTGTTTTATAAACTTCCAAGTGCTACTTATATATATTTGTGATGGTACGGAAATTAGATATAAGATCCTGACATGATACAAAAACGACATGATTTTTCTGTGTATGAATTTTAGAAATTTGTGTTTCGTGTCGACATAAATTTTAAATTTTTGTTTCGTATCTTACACATATCAAACACAAATTTATCTTTTTAAATACGTATAGATGCGATTTTAATTCGTGTTGACACCCGATATGTATAAACACATATAGACACGAATTAAATTTGTGTTTATTCATGTTTTCATGTAACATGATTTAAAATGTGTATATTTGTAGCGTGTCACGTGTTACATTAATTAATTATGTGTATTGTTCATGTTTAATACCCAAGATATGTTTTATAATTCATGTCATGTTCGTGTTTATTAAATTTGTGTCGTAAAAAATCATGTCTAACACATGTACACGACCTGCATACATGGATTGCCAAGTTAGGCACCATCGACTATTCTTCAATGTTGTCCAACCAAATTGAGTGTTACTTATTACTGTTTTTCACTTTATAAAAGTCTATTCGTAAAATTGAATCGTGATCACAAAAATCTTACTAAAATGTAATAGATATAAGTTTGGAATATGAAAAGAGAAGCAAATAAAAAATTACAATAAAAATCACAACTTAATACTAATTAATTCACAGCTTAATATAGACAGTTCAAAATTTAAACAGAATATTCACATCTTAACGCTACCAATTCATAGTTTAAAACATAAAAATAACATCTTAATACAGAATATTCACATTTTAATATACAAAAAGTATGCATTCATAACTATTTTATCAACTTAAAATTCTTAATACAATCAATTCATAAGTTAATGCACAAAATTCACAACTTAATGCAAATAGTTCATAATTTAATATACAAAATCCACATCTTAATATAGTCAATTCACAATTTAAACAAAAAGTTCATAGCTTAATGCATTTAGTTCACAACTAAAAACAAATATCATAACTTAATACATAAAATTCACAACTTTATACAATAAATTCATAGTTTAATACATAAAAAAATATGCATTCAAAGCTTAATAACTTACCAAATTTCATTGAGGCATTTCATCAAACACCATGTATGCATCTTATTTTCAAAACTTCTTTTTGTAAACACCAGGAGACCATGCACACACGGCATATTTAACCTGAAAATGCATAAACACATCAGATTTGATGTTGATTTAGTGGTATTTCTACCAAAGATAAAAGAGACGGAGATGGAGATGAGTTAGAAGGGAGGATGAGACAACGCAAAACAGATCTGGTAAAAATCCAAGAACAATTTGCCGATGATGGAACATATCAGAGAAAAAACAAGTTCAAGAATTCTGGAACAAAACAAGTTCAAGATTAGCACCTATAGGTTGCGATGATGACTGCAATTTCTGATTTGTGTTGCTCTGACGACAACACCAACGGTGGGAGAACAGATCTAATGTAGATCCAACGACGGAATGATGAAATAGAAAGAAAAGACTTTGTAAAATAACACCAAATTCTATGATCTACATCAGATCTGATCAGATCTTGTGTGAGTGAAGACAGAGGCGGTCTCCAGTGGTCTACTGAAAAAAGAAGCAGATCTGCAAGTGGTCGGACATTTGGTGGCGGCAACGAGCTTCGTGCTCCATCAGATCTTTTATTCTAGCAAAGAGGATCGCAGAGTTTTTCTCGTGCTTTATCGGATTTGAACATCAGAGATCTAGAGAGGAAGCACAAATCATAAATATGAATGTATAGTTGGTAAAGATCTGGTGTTTCGATAGTGATAGTTGTAGTTTGATGGTGATGGTAGTAACTGGAAACAATAGTTACATATCTGGTGATTCTTTGGTGTCGTTGGCAACATTAATTCACTGGATAGGTGATAGAGGACAAGCAACAATGATGATGGTAATCTTCGGAGATCATAGATCTAAACCAAATAAGGTGAATTCATTGGAAAGCTTCAGATCTGAGAGGTTGAATGTGTTTGGTGAGTTTTCTAATGATCTAAAGTGATTGTATAAAAGCGGACAATGGAGGAAGGTGACGACGATGGTAGGTAGCGATGGTGGTAGGAGGCTACCAGTTGTAGGTAACGGTGGTAGTAGGTGGTTGAGTTGGTGGGAGAGTTTGAGAAGGTTTGGGAGATTTTCTGGCAAAAGTATTTGAAATGTCCTTAACCTGATCTAAATGATAGATATTATATAAAAGTTCTTAAAAACAAAACTATGCCCTTATTGGGTTTTTTTTGTCATTTTTAAGAAATTAAAAAAAATCAAAAAACTTTAAATAGACAAAAATAAGCTAAATATAAGTGGTTCTTAGAGTTTTTAACTTTTAGTAGTTCTCATTTGACGGTTTACCTCCCTCTCTCTCTCTCTCTCTCTCTCTCTCTATATATATATATATATATATATATATATATATATATATATATATATATATATAAGTGGTTCTTAGAGTTTTTAACTTTTAGTAGTTCTCATTTGACGGTTTACCTCCCTCTCTCTCTCTTTATATATATATATATACACACACACACACACACATACACACATACAGAGAGAGAGAAAGAAAAAGAGAGAATCATTTGAGAACTCATAGTTTTATGAGAACCCAAAAACTAAAAGTGAAATTTTAGATAAAAAAATACAAGGCTTTGATCAATAATGACATGATTGTAATTATAACTTAACTTAATGGCAATTTAGCTTTTTCTCAATACACCTTGGGGGTAAATATGGTATAAAAACAACATTACAAAAAGTCAATGAAATATAGATTACCAATTTATATAGATTCCCTAAATTACTTTTATATATATATATATATATATATATATATATATATATATATATATATATATATATGTATATATATATATATATATATATATATATATATATATATATATATATTGCATATCACCAACTATTACCTCTGCATCGATCTCCTCCATTGTCCCTCACCACCTCTACCTCAGTCTACGATCAGCGATGACTCCAATATGATGTCCTTAATCTCCATATCATCTACATTGAATCTGCCAACCAAGAGACCGACGTCGTTTGTGTTCATCTTCGATTGCAGTTGTAAACCGTCGAACCCTAAGTTGTTTTGTGGTGGATCGATGGAGTATTTATCGTCACATCATACAGAAATAGCTCTCCATTGAAATACATACATTGAAATTGAACTCAGTAGCATTGATGCAACAGAGCAAGTTTTGTTATAAGTTCCAACTCTGACTCTTCGCTCTACTCCAGATTCTTCATGTTCTTTGTCGGCCTCTTCCCTTTTCAGAAACATTCTCACCACTCCGTATGCAATGCTCGTCACTTGTAACAACTAAAAGCTCATCTTATAGTGCTCACTCTATAATCGTCACTTCTAGCTTGCAACTCAGTTAAGGTTTCGGATAATTGTCACTTGATAAAATTAGCATGATAATTAAGAATTTAAGACAATGAAATATTTCTTTTTTGATATTTTGAATGATATGGAAAGTAATTTACACTTATTGATGGCTCGAAACATGGCCATAACTCTAAGGACTCAAGCACATTCCCAGTATATGACTCGTCATCTGGCAGCTTGAATCTGATCGAGCTCATTGGACGATCTGGTTGCAAGAAAATTTGCAATTGACATCGTTTATTTGTAATTCAAAAGTTCTGATTAAGAAGTCCACACTACCACTGCTTTCCTCTCTCTCTCTCTCTCTCTCACTCTCTCTCTCTCTCTCTCACACACACACACATACACTCTCTCTCTCTCTCTCTTATTTGTTTTATCCTATAAGTTCTGAAACATCCCGAAAATACGATCCAAAATTTTCGTTTTTAATTCATTAATAAAACCATAAATAACATCATCAAATAAATATAAAAAAAACATGTGTCTCAAAAAGATTTCATCAACTGTCAAAATATCGTAATGTCATCTCAAATATCAGAGAAAATATCCCAAGATATAGATTATGGTGTGTGCCATGCAATTATCCCGAACCCTTCCCTTTGCTAGCAGAAGTACCTGAAACCAAAATTAAAAACCATAAGCACGAAGCTTAGTGAGCTCCCCCAAACTAACACATACCATACACATAATATAACATATAACAAACAACATAACTTTAGGACTACTCCCAGCTGCATCGGGATGAACCCGACATCGGCTTACCCGCCATCGGACTCCTGTCCGGCATCGGGCTTACCCCGACATCAAACAACATCTGACATTGGGCTTACCTCGACATATACACTGCATAACATATATCATAAACACATAACATACATCGGGATTGCCCCAACATCGGACCAAAGGCCAGAACACATAACACATAACATATAAACTGGAATACACCGGACATAGGCCCAGAACACATAACAAATAACATGCATGAATCACAAAGACATCAAGCAAACATAACTACTTCTCGGGACCGCCACAGAATCAGATCGAAGTCTGGGAAACATACTCTACATCGGGCTAGCCCCGACAACGGACCAAAGCCCGACACATACTAACATACATAAATAGGCCGACCTTGGTGCCTTCGACCCGTTCCTACTGAAGGAAGACTCACCTCTCAATCTGACTGCTGAAAACTCATGTGAGGGTATCTATGACAGCTGCTCTAACGAATCCACAGCTATCATGACCAAAATAACTGTTTTAGCCCTTGATCTAAATTGGACCATGACCTAGGCCCAATCCCTTCTAGTCTTTCCAAACTCACTAATGGCCCATTAAATCCCTCTAATGGCCCTATTTTCTAAATTGGGCCCGACTCCTCAAATGGGCTTTCCTCCCAAGGCCAAACGTGTCCTTGGTCCATTAACTTACTTCTGGAGGCCCATTTCAGCCCAACATCTGCTAAGCCCAAATATTTGGCCCAAACCAAGGCGCAATGTTGTAAAGCCCAAAATTTGAGATTACGTTGAGCATACTCTCCTGTACGCATATGCGTATAGCTTACATGGCTTGTACGTTGCGCGTACTGGCATGTACGCCCAACATACTACTCTATTAAGCCATTTTCTTCAAAACCTCTTAACCCCTTAAGACATTACATCTAGACTACAGATCTGAGTCCAATAATCCGTCTTAACCCATAAAGTCGATCACTTGGTGGCTTGCAACCCACCAAGTGAGATCACACTTGGAAAAATAGCAACTAACTTCATGGAAATGGCTAGATCTAATGCACAGTTACAAATGGGCCTTAAAGATTGAAACATTACTACTTAAGGGACACTTTTAGCTCTGAAGGTGGCAACCCTAAGCTTAAAAACAAAGTTGCATCATAGAGATCCATTCTTTGGACCTAAAAAGGTCCAAATCTCCATAAACCTAGATTGAAGATTTTATGAGGAAAGTTGGAAGCCTTATATGTCCTTTGAGTGCTAAAAGATGAGATAATCCCAGATCCTTTAGCTTAAGATACTCAAGTTCTTCTTCTCCAGTTTCCCTTCTCTTCTTTCAAGCTCTTCTTCACCAAACTAAGCTTCAAATGGCCATACATACACAAGAATGGAATGAGAGAAGATATTAAGGGTTTCTGAGTGTGAGGGGCTGGTAAGGAGGCCATGGTTAAGCTATAATGAGGTATTTATGTGACTTACACCCTAAAAATTAGGGTTTTGGAATCTGATCGCGTACGCTGAGCATACTCCTTGGTACGTTGTGCGTACGTGCATGAGTCCTCTGAATCTAATGCGTTTCTACGCCCCGCGTACACCAAGGCTACGGCGAGCGTACGAATTGTGGGCGGCCCAAGTCCTTAGCCCACTTGCTAAAGTCCATTCCTTTAATCCTTCTATCTACATTTAGCCCAACAAATAAATTAAGAAATGTTTAATAAATAATACCTCAATGACAGTTGTTACAATTGACCCCCACTTGAATCAGACTTTGTCCTCGAATTTCGCTGCATCTGGGAACAACTCCGGTTAGTGCTCCTCATTGCATCCTCAGGTTCCCAGGTCCACTCTGAGCCCTTGTGGTACTGCCACTGCACTTTCACCAGCTTCACTCTCTTATTCATCAACTCATTCGTCTTCCTATCGAGGATAGCCACTGGTGTCTCGATGTAGTTCAGGCTGTTATCCACCTGAATATCCTATATAGGCACAACTGCTGACTCATCCACTAAGCACTTCCGCAGCTAAGAAACATGGAAAGTGTTGTGGATCTAGCTGAGCTCTATCGGAAGATCCATTCGATATGATACCTTGCCTACCCGAGTTATGACTCTGAATGGGACAATATACCTGGGGCCCAGCTTGCCCTACTTCTAGAACCGGATGACACCCTTCTAGGGTGACACCTTCAGAAGTACCATGTTACCCTCGTGGAACTCTAAGTATAAATGCTGCTTGTCAGCATAACTCTTATTTCAGCTCTGAGCAGTCTGGATCCTGCTCCAGACCTACCAGAACCGCTTTGTGGTCTTCAGTACTATCTCCGTACTCCCCATGACCCTCTGACGAACCTCAACCTAACAGATTGGCGTCCTACACTTCCTCCCATAGAGCTTCTCGAAGGGAGATCGGTCGATGATAGCGTGGTAACTATTGTTATACAAAAATTCTGCTAACGGAAGATACGTATCCCAATTGCCACCGAAATCCAAAACACATGCACGAAGCATGTCCTCAAGAGTCTGAATCGTCCTCTCGATTTATCTTTCGGTCTATGGGTGTAAAGCGGTGCTGAAGTGGAGACGAGTACCCATCTCATCATGAAATTGCTTCTAAAATATGGAAGTCAAACTCACATCTTGGTCTGACACCACTGAGACAGACACTCCATGATGTGCCACTAACTTTCGTGCATAAATCTCGGCCAACTTCTTGACCAATATGCTCTCCTGGATCGGGATAAAGTGAGCGCTCTTGGTCAACCGATCCAAGATGACCCATATCGAATCGACCCCACGTGCGGTCCTGGGAAGCTTAGTCATAAAATCCATAGTGATGTCCTCCCACTTCCACACGGGAATATCTAATGGATGCATCTTGTCATGAGGCCTCTGGTGCTCTGCCTTGACCTTCCTGGAGATCAGGCATCTCTCCATGTACCAGGCTACATCCTGCTTCATGCAGGTCCACTAGTAATTGGGTCGAAGATCTCTGTACATCTTCTTCGCCCCAAGATGGATGGAGAACATGGACTTGTGGGCCTTATCCATCAATATCTTTCGTAGTCTACCTCAGTATGACACCCAAACCCCTCCATGAAGTGTCAATAATCCACGACTATCGCAATCAAAGGAGGCTACCTGGCCTATGATCCGCTTGCACTTGAGGTGCTCGTCCTTTAGGCCCTCGACTTGTGCCTCTCAGATCTACTCCAACAATGGAGTAATAATTGTCATCCTCAAACAAATGTCTTGGATCGGGGCCGAGACCACCTTGAAAATCAGGGCGTCGGTCACTATGTTGGCCTTGACCGGGTGGTAAAGGATCTCACAATCGTAATCCTTCACCACATCTAACCACTAACATTGTCTCATATTCAGATTCGACTGATCCATGAGGTACCTCAAACTCTTGTGGTCCGTGTAAATGCAAGGTTGTAGAACTCGTTACTCGGTACCTGCTCGGCCGACTACCGAGTAGCGAGTACTCGGGAGTACTCAGGAGTACTCGGGGAGTACTCGGATTTGGTAATTCATGTAGTAATATTTTTAGGGAAATTATATATGTCAAAATAATAAGTTAAAATCATAAGTTGATTGAAATATATAACAAAATTAGATACATGTGAATACACAAAAACTAAAAAAACAAATAATGGTCTCACTTCGTGAATAATTACTAAAATTTAAGATATATATGTAGTAATAATCACATGTGTGTATGTTCAATAATAATAAATCATTAAGTATATTATACATATTAATCACCGAGTTTTACAACATTGCTCAGTTCAGTAAGGGGCCGATCGGGGAGTACTCGGGATTCTGTAACTCGCCTCGGCAAGGGGCTGAGTAGCGAGTACTCGGAGGAGTAATCGACCAACTCGGCGAGTTTTACAACACTGTGTAAATGGTACAACGGACCCCGTAGAGGTAATGCTGCCAAATCTTGAGGGTGAACACCACAGCCTCCCATCTTTAAATCGTGTGTCGGATAGTTAGCCTCGTGAGGCTTCAACTGTCTCGAAGCATAGGCTATCACATGACCTCGCTGTTGGATTAGGTGTCTAAGCCTATAACTATTTTGGTATTTACTTGACCCGATTATGAGCATGGTCCTTTTGGGTTGCCTTCATCATAGCAACTGATAGGATGAGTTATGGAGAAAGAGCATTAATTATGATTTATTAATATATTATGTGAATAAAATATTAAAAGAGAAATTATATTATTTAATAAGTATTGATCAAGAATTAATTTAGAATTAATTTTGTGATCAAAAGAGATTAATTAAATCAAGGGGACTGATATTGTAAATAAGAGATAATTGCAATTGGGCTGATGGACCACCTTGGAATAAAGGTTGGACGAATTCTATGTGAAACCTATAAGGAATTCGTCCAAGGGATATTCTAGAAGGAGTCAATGGGCTGCTTAAGACTTAAGCAGTCATATTAGGCTTTCCACCTAAAAACCCTAACAGCCATAAGTATAAATAGACCCCCTAACATAAGGATTTCAACCTATGCTTCTTGGTGCTACCCTAGCCAATTTCCTCCCCTCTCATAAGTCATCTTGTTTCTAGTGGTGTTTGTGACTCTATTAGACTAGGTGTGTTGATCGGGTAATTTTTTCGGTTTTTGGGTAATTCGGGTCATGCAATTCGGGTTTTTCATGTTAAACAAAATACTCATTTCCCGACCCAAATTAAATTCCGGCAATTCGGGTTTGGGTAATTCGGGTATCGGGTCGGGTTTGGGTAATTTGAGTATTACCCGAAATATATATATATATATATATATATATATATATATATATATATATATATATATATATATATATATATATATATATATATATATTGCATTTCACCTAAAAATAAATTTAATGAAATAAATACATCGTGTTTTATTAGTCTTGTTTATATAAACAAACAAGACATAAGCGAAGTTACTCAAGCTTTGAACATTGAGATTTTTTAGTCAATAATACCTGAGATATGAAGTATTTTTTTTAACAACTTGATCTAATCTAATAAGATGTTAAAAAAAAACAAATACTTAAAGATCTTAATTTAAAAGTATAAAATTTAAGATAATTGTAGCCATAAGTTTTGCAATGTTTTGAAGTGTCATCAAGATAATGAGTTTGTTAGACGCAATAAAAAATGTAATCTAGAAAACAGTTAAGTTTTAAAGAACATGATGATATATAAACAATTACTTTTAATATTGTTAGTGTTATATTCTAATAATAAAAGAGATTCATGTTTTACAATAATGATAGTTAGTTTAAGCATGTTCAAACACCTGCTACATAGTATAGGCTCTAATTTTGTTTTTTAATAATTTGTGTAATTCGGGTAATTCGGGTATACCCGAAACCCAAAAAACGTACCCTTTACACGACCTGAAATAAAATCGGGTTACCCGATTACCCGATACCCGAAAAAACCGGGCGGGTAATTCGGGTATCGGGTATTTTCGATAGGGCTACATTAAAGATGGAACACTTGGGGCACTAAGCTTTCAAGAGTCAAGGACTTTGTGGATTCTTCATGTTATTGCTACATAACAAGTAAGGTAAGACTCCAAACCCTTATTTACATATGAATTTCGTTCTTAGACATGTTAGATTAGGGTTTATGCTTTGGAAGATTTTTTTTGCATGTATAAGTTGAGGAAAACCTAGATCCAAAGCATTAGAGGTGCATGTACACCATATGAATGATGTTATACTCAAAGACCATCAGTGATATCAGAGCCTAGAGTAGTTTTTCTGTTATATGATGCAAAAGTTAAGTTTTCAAAGTGCGTTCACCTAGTGAACACAGTTTGACAACACATTTCGAAATTTGTGCCCTAATTTGATTTGGATAATTACCATAAATTGTTTTTCCAAATAAAAATAAGAATTTTCAATTATGGTAAGTGATATCCTAATCAAATTAATGGGTAATTGTCAATTTAAGATAATTACTTGTTTTATAAGATAAAAATTAATTATTTGTATTTTGATTTGAATTATCTTGTAGGAAAAAAAATTATATTAGGTCAAATTATTTGATAATTATTAATTATATGATATTTAATTATTTTTCAAATTTGATCTAAAAGATATTTTGAAAAGTTTCAAAAATTTCCCTCAAGTTTTGGAATTTATAATTTAATTAAAATGTATTAATTTTGAAATATTAAATTCTAGAACCCTAGTGTTTTGAAAAGTTCAAATTACACCCTTATGATTTTTTTAGATTAATTAAGTGTTTAATTAAAAGAGAAAAATTAATGAATCCATAATAATATGGTTTAAGATTAATCAAATTAAAAGTTTAATTTATTAAAAGATTAAACCACCTAGTATTTTAAAAGTATAGAATACACCCTTATACTTTATAAAATTAAAAGTCTAATATTATATATATAAGAGTAAAGAGTTAGTTTTACCGTTAGTAGGTGTGACAACCCGATATTTCTTCCGTTCAAACCGTTAACAAAATATAAATCAATTTGGAATTTATTTATGCTCTTGCCAGCATTATCTCGGGTCTAATTAAATATTCTAAACTCAGTGCAATCGAGGTTTGGGCCCAAGAACGAGTTTTTCCAAGTCAAAGCATAACATCCATGCCAAACACCCCTTCGAGAGGAGTGTACGGTCGCAAACTCGAGTTTACGGCCGTATACCCCCCACCTCACCCTTTGGCCGAAAACTCACCCCATATTTAAGGGATGAGTGGCCTTCATTCCACACTTTACACATTCCAAAGACTTTCTCTCTCTACAATTATCGATTTTGCTCAAGGATCCTAAAAAATGTAAGTGATTCTTCACTTTGATTGTGTTTCAATCTCTTTTCTAGTGTTAAAAACCATGTTTCATCCCATTTAATCTCATATTTATCTAGATTTTCTCTCTCACCAAAAACACCAAGAAAACACACTAGTTCTTGGTGGTTAAAAACCTCATTCAAGCCTTCTAAGAGTAAGTATGTACTCCCTATGCTTGATATCTACTAAAAATAATTGATTTTCACCTAAAAATCGACCTAAATCTTGAACACAAAAGGGGTTTATAGCCATAAAACATGTGTACAGACGTACACCCTTCATTGGCCGAAAACTCCAGTTTTGGTCAATTATTGGTCTTAAACTCTTAATAAAACTATTCATGGACTTAGAACACTTCCAAGAGGCTAGAAAGGACCCCGGAACACTAAAATTCACATCCTTCATCAAGTGCTTACAACCGTAAACTCATGGACCACAAACACTTGGGCCATAAACTCATGGACCGTAAACCCTGTTGGGCTGCAAACCCGTGACCGTACACTCCTGATTACGGCCGCAAACTCCCATCTTCAATCACGTGTGATTCTAACACTTAATTTCAAGTGTTTCGTAGTCCCTAAGGTGGTTTATCTCCATAACAAATAGTGTTATTTCCTCATCTAATACATATATGTGCTTTTATATGTTAAATAGGATTCGTTTGTGTCCAAGGAAGTGTTTGACACCCAAAAACTCTTATTGATTTACACTCGAATCCCACGTCAAACTGTGAGTTCATACCCCTATGATTTTATAGTTTTTAAAACTTTTTCAGGGGGAATACAAGCCAAACACAAGGGTTTTCATAAGTTAAAACTGATGCAATTTCAACGGTTTTACATCAAATATCTAGATACTTTATCCCTTTTGTAATATGCAGAGCATAAGGGACGTTTTATAAACTTAATTGCATAGTTTTCAGAACAGTACATGAACATAACAAACCAGTCAAACTATAATAGGTATAGTTTGGGGATTTCATTACTAGTTTTACAGATTCAAACTACGTACAAAGTCAAACATATAAACTATGACAGATTTAGTTTATTCAATACTGCATACAGAAAACAAGAGTATTTTAGTAAATAATTATTTTGCGCATAATTATTTATACTCTACACCGTATACAAACGATTTCAAACATGAGAACAACAAAACAACACGTAAACTAGTTAATACAGGATTGTAAGGAATCTCTTCATCGTACCCTTCGGGGTACTGGAAAATCCTCTACATTTAGTATAACCAGAGTCTCCTGGAGGGAGAGCGTTAAATTTGTGAACAAATCTATTCGGTACTGACAATCCCACACCTGAATTGTTAGCTACAGTTAGCAGCCATGCCTAAGGTGACAAATTTTGTAACATACGACGCCTGAAGAAATGTTGCGGAAGTCATCAGTCACATTAGCATGGCTATACGAACTTACAATAGTATAACTAACCTTTGATTATGGGATTTCCTTCTTCAATAGTTTTATTTTAATTAATAAGACTACCTACTTACTACACTGGAGGGTATTCCAGGGATTCAACCTTTGTTTTTTTTAAGTAATAACACTACCTTACATACTGGCGGAAAGCCAGGGTTTTCAATCGGAACATGTTTTCATACTGGCTGAAGCCAGGGTTTTTGAACAGAACTTACATCACTTACTGGTGGTAGCCAGGGTTTACAAACTCAGTGACTAGTTTTCAATATAAAAACATGCTTATGAACTCACCAACTTTATGCTGATACGTTTTCAAAACCTCTTGTATTCTCAAGACAACGATAGACAGATACCTTTGCTAGCTTTTGGAGAAGACGAAGCATTTTGGAGTCTCATCTTTATCTTTTGCTACTTTTGATGTATACAAACTGTGTTTTCAAACATATGTAAATATTCATATTGTAGTGTAATGGTTGTGTTTACTTTGATTGCTATGATACGATTAGTGTGATACTACGCATGACGTCACCTGCCCCCAGACGTTTCCTCCGTCTCTTCTGACGGTTCGGGGTGTGACAGTAGGCCTCATTCACTAAGTTGGTCTATAAGGGGTGTTTAAGGAAGCGGCCTGTAAAATGACTACCATTAGGTATCCACTCTTACCTACCACACTCTTGACTAGTGGAGGGTCGTTAGCTGAATGGGTAGGATAGAACACAACCTTCCATTATAATTATAATGAAATATGAAGTAACTAAACACTTTTACAAATTCCCAAATCTTAGTTACTTTAGGAAAAATTTGGAATTGGTTCTAATCCATGAAATTGCACATTGCACCTTGTTGGTTGTTAGTGGAGCGTGTGTGGTTAACCGACACACTAATATGGGACCAATGAAGGATGGGAATGGGTTTCTCGTAAGATTAACATTGATGAATGGGGTGTGTGTTGTTAACCGGCACATTGATTGGGTGGTGATAGACATCGATAGTACCAAGCTAATTTACACGGTTATCCACATCTTGTTTGTGATCCTCGGCATCCCAGTCACAAGCTTAAAGGACATAATCGAGATTAAACATGTCATTAACAATTTCAATGAATCTCAAAAGATCTAGGAGATTCAAAACATTTAAAACCTAATTTTCTTTTCGTTTTTCATGGTGGAAGTTGGTAAATAGTCATTTACCTACCTTCAAATATTTTGCAATTGGATTACGACATCCCTCTTCCTAATTGCATAATATTGTGTTGGATCCTAGCCTTGATATTTCATTTAGCTGTTATATCAAGGATTCTTATCAACTAACTTGAATTTTCTCCTTTTTTGTAGATGTCAAATGACTATGGTCTTCCCGAATCCTTTGGAAAAAGCTTTCCAATTGAAGGTGATGTTCCATGATTGGATTGTAGAAATGGAAATCATGCTTCATTTCCTCCACATCCTCCAATAGTTCTCCCTGACCCACATGTTCGAAGACTTGAAAAGTTCACTTAAACCATACAAATTAGGGTTTTAGAATCTACTCATGTACGCTGCGCGTACTCCTTGGTACGTTGCACGTACATGCATGTGTCCACCGTAACCAATGCGTCTCTACACCCCGCATACACCAAGGCTACGCCCAACGTACGACTTATGGGTGGCCCAAGTCCTCGGCCCACTTGCTAAAGTCCACTCCTTTAATCCTTCTATCTACATTTAGCCCAACAAATAAATTAAGAAATATTTAATATATAATACCTCAATGACGGTCATTACAAGTTCATTCCTTGACTTTGTTTCATTTTGTTTTTTTAGTTTTTTCTATTAGTTTCCTCTAATTTTCATTTGATTAGTTGTTATATAGTATTTCCTCTAATGATCACTCTCTTATACCTCCGTCCGCTGCACCTTCATCATCGAAAATACATCTTTCGTACACATCAATCAAAATTTTCGGAGAATAGTAGTCCAAATATGATCCTTGATGATAACAGTGGCTTTCAACTTTTTGATCTGCCTTCTTCTTGACGACATATTATTGATATTTTTACAGGGTTTGATTTTCAATTTTTTCTGCAATTGATCTTTGATATGATTTCGCTTGTTCCATACTTTCATTCTTATTCTATCCTCAATTTATTAACCTTGACTCTATTTGACGAAAATATATCTAATTATATCTTACATTTTATTTTCTTAGCCGCTATTGTTTTGGTAATTGATATTTGGTGCTATCATGTTTGAATATGTTGTATGATGATATTTGTGGGCTCAACACACCTGATTACATTACTCCGGATCCTCATCGTTGCTAGTCACTCTAGGATGCAATAAGGTAGTTTTGAAAAGGAAATATAAAGTCTTTTTGTTAGTGTTAGACTTTTTTATATTGCAATTGAATCATTTTCTACTTTTATATAGCTGGAAGTGTTGTCATTCCTAGAAGTTAAAGTATGTTAAAAGCAAAAGGTAGATAGAAGGTTAGTTTGTTGGCTGACATGAATTTTGTATGTGAGATTTGAATAGTCATCTCTATTGCATCAATTGTCCCGTTCTATTTGCAATCTAATATCCTACCAATTTGCATTGGAACAACATTTATGGAGCTAGAAGATCATCAAATAGAATAATCCTCCTTGTATGAAGAATAAAACATCAAGGACGCTTCAGATAATAATATTGATCCATTCGGTGATCTGAGATCAAAAGTGCTTCCTAAACTTAAGTCTTTATTGTATGATCTCTTTCATGTTTACTTATAACATTTATTATTACCAATATTACTTGATATATTTACATATGAATATAACATAACATATATTCACATGTGAATATACTTATATATGTTATACACATTGAATCTTACATGGTATTTACATGTGATTATTATATGATATATTCACATATGAATATACATGGTATTAATCTTACATATGAATGATATATGGTATTCACATGTGAATATTACATGATATATTCACATGTGATTATTATATAATATATTCACATATTAATATAATGTAGTGCAATCACATGTGAATATACTTGACAAAACTGCAAATTTAGTCCTTGTGGTTTGCAAAAAACCTTGGATAGGGTCCAAAAAGTTTCCGACTTGCATGGAAGGTCCAAAATCAAGGTTTTTCTGAGTTTTTGGTCCAAAAAAACTTGAAATGACGGTTATACCCTTTTAATTTCTATTTTGTATTTTTTTAATTTTTCAAATGCTATTTTAATTTACAAATAAAAAGAAAAGAAATTAATTATCCCCAACACACACGCACACACACACACACACACACACACTCTCTCTCTCTCTCTCTCTCTCTCTCTCTCTCTCTCTCTCTTTCTCTCTCTGAAACGCAAAGTAAAAGGGGACATCCTTCTTAGTTCTTCATTCATCCTCCATCTTCCTCTTCAACGAATTCACACATGTATCTTCATATTTCCTTCTTAACAAACGTCTTTTGAATCGATTTCTGATGCAAACCCTAAACCTAAAATCGATATGTGTATATATACGACTAACTAGATGAAATTCTTTTCATATCTTCATCTCAAACCAAAATTATATAGATAGATATAGTGATGATGTATTTAAATCGAAATTCTTTTGATCTGGAAAAAGAAAAGGATGATCAATATGTATGAACAACAATAAGAATGAAGACAAAAAAATACATTAAATCCAGAATTCGACATCAATTCACATTCAACGAATCCACACATATATGGGTTGCTCTGATGAATGCTTTGAGGTCAGTTTGATGGGCGGTTGATGCTCCTCTACCACCGGGATCAACGAAGCTTGGATCTGAAGTTGTTGATGTGTCGTCAATGGTGCTCATCGATTCTCGGGAGGTTGGAGATCCATAGTGTATGTTCACTAGTAAGGACAATGTGTCCAGGTGCCTTAAATCGCTTGATGGACAGATCTAAACCAGAATGCCCTAAAAGAAGAACGATGAAGAAGACCCGGTTCATTACAGATCAAAGGTTGGTGGCGTCGGATACTAGGGTTTTTCCGACAAACATAACAGATCTTCATCCACCTTCACCATGAACACAAATTGCAGGTGGAGAAGACCTAATTCATTGGTTCTTCACTTTTCTTGGAGGATAAACATTGTTATTGGACCTGCGTGGAGGGGAAAGAAAGGGGGCACATCTTGGGTCTTAAAAACTTCAAATCAATATCAATCTGAGATTGAAAAACAATTACATTCATGTTTTCCCTTTTTCTTTCCCTGATTGTCAAGTTGAATATAGAAGGGGAAAAAGATGTTGAAGAAGGGAAACAAAGAACGATAAAACCGTGGTGCAGAGAGAGAGAGAGAGAGAGAGAGAGAGAGAGAGAGAGGAAGGGAGAGAGAGAGAGAGTGTGTGTGTGTGTGTGTGTTCGGGATAATTAATTTCTTTTCTTTTTATTTGTAAATTAAAATAGTATTTGAAAATTTTAAAAAAATATAAAAAAGAAATTAAAAGGGTATAACCGTCATTTCAAGTTTTTTTGGACCAAAAACACAGAAAAACCTTGATTTTGGACCTTCCATGCAAGTCCAAAACTTTTTGGACCCTATCCAAAGTTTTTTGCAAACCACAAGGACTAAATTTGCAGTTTTGTCGAATATACTTATATGGAAAAATCTACAGAAAAGTCCGAACTTTAGGAAAAAGTTTCAATAAAGTCCTAAAAGTTTTTTATTTAATAGAAAAGTCCTGATTATTTAACATTTGGCCTAAATTAATGGAAAAAGTCATTTTTATATTTTAATAGCAAATAGCAGATTATATGATTTTCTCAAAATAATGAGACTTTTCTGTTAAAAAAAATTATATGATATTCATATGTGATTATTACATGATATATTTACATATGAATATACATGGTATTCACATATGAGCATTACATGATGTCAATCTTACATATGAACATGATATATTTACATGTGATTATTACAAGATATATTTACATATGAATATAACATAACATATTCACATGTTAATATACTTATATATGTTATTCACATGTGAATCATGTATACAATATAATAAAACATGTGAATTTTTCTTAAAACATTATTCTGCTTTGAATTTTAATGTTTTGGATTCATATATTAAATAAATGGCTCAATGAGATAGTCCATCGTTTTGGTTGTTATATAAACCGAAGAAAATATGGGAACTTCTGTATGAAGAAATGAAGACATTTTTGAAAATCCGTAGCACTTTTTCCGTTTTTATATTTTATCTTGTATCAAGTAAAAGAATTATACTATTATCTTTACAGATTATTAAATAAAAATGTTTTTTTTACTTACTTACGAATATTACAGAATAAGAAATGTGCATATATGTACTTCTAAATATTTATATACTAGGAAATATGTGTATATGTATGTGGAACTACATGAACTTTAATTGTTAAAAAAATTACATTTCTTTAAGAAAAAATTACAGGTTTTCAAAAAATTACAGTTTTTTTTTTAATAATGAAAAAACTTTAATTTTCAAAAAATTGAAAAATTTCTAAAAATGATTTTTTAGAACGGTGTTTTAAAAAACGAAATTTTTATGATTCATTTTTTTAACCAGGAATTTGATTGTTCATTCTAATTTTTAGGAATTTTTATTAATGGTGTAGCACCTGGTTCCTGGTACGCAAAATTTATCTAAGTAATTGTCGTTTTAGCTTTGGACTCGACAAGTTGTAGGTCCGACTCGCCGAGTAGGGACGCGGTCCGGGGGCACACTTAAGTTGGCGACTCGGCGAGTCCATATCCTGGACTCGGCGAGTCATCGCTGCTTGATGAAACCCTAATTACAAGGGTTTTCCCCTATTTAAGCTAGCTTGTGCGACCCAAGCTCGCCCCCATTCACCCTCAGAACCCTATATCTCGTCCAAGCTATGTTTCCTTGTGAGTTTGAAGCATTTGGTGTGTCCTCTTGAAGTTTTGGAGTGGGAAGAAGAGTAGATCAAGAAGAAGAAGAGGAGGACAAGCATCTTTGAGCTATCTCAGTGTGTTCCCTAAGGTATAACTCGTTTTCCCCCTTGTTTTCATGCTTATTGTCCCTTATAGCTCCATTAAAGTCCTTCTTGAACCATTTCCAAGCTTGGGTAGGTTTGAGGGTTCATAATAAGTTGATTAACCTTTAGATCTAGGCATGGTTGAGCTCCAGGAGCTCAGATCTACTGTCTTTTTGGAACCATATTACATGAAAGCCCTAGATCTACCCTTTTGGTGCATTTTGGACCTTAAAACTCTCATGGTTGCCTATTTACACGTAAAGTTGGAAACTTTACGTGTAAATCAAGCCCCAGGATCACGGATTTATGTATGGCATGAGCTGGATTCGAGTAGAATCGACCATATAGTAATTGCATGGTAACGACTCGGCGAGTCGTTCATCGGACTCGGCGAGTCGAGACGTGAGTCCCCGAGTTTTCCCCCTTTTCGTTATGGCGATTAGTGTAGTGAGTCCGGGGTGGACTCGGTGACTTGGAAGCCGAACTCATCCATGAAGGAACTCGGCGAGTCAATGCCCTGACTCGGCGAGTTCAAGACAATCTTCTTAGATCAAGAACAGACTCGATGAGTTGTTCATACAACTCGGCGAGTCACAGCGTAGAGTGTTCTTCGGATGAAGGCGAACTCGGCGAGTTGTTCATACAACTCGGCGAGTAGGATGTAAGACTATTAAGACTTGAGTATAGAGAAAGGGACTCGGCGAGTCGGCAAGCCAACTCGGCGAGTTTGGTCAACTGGCAGTTGACTATGACTTAACTCATGACTTGTTAAGGGTAAATGGATAATTTACCCTGAGGGCGGTTAGCAGTATTTGACTAAGTGTTTGGTGAGAATTACATCCGGAGGATTTCCGAAGCAGCAGCAGCAGCAGACAGACTATTCCCACACAGATCAGCAGCTACTACGAGGTGAGTTACCTTCCAGTAGCGGTGGTTCTAAGGCCACAATGCGGGCCCACCAGTAGGAGATGTATGATAGATGATTGTCTTTGTGATATCATCTAGGTTTGCTACTACATGATATGTTATATGCTAGCATGATATGTTATATGTGATAGTAGTAGAGTTCGGTTGTTAGGACCGAAGGGTAGTTAGACACCCCAGATACGTCTGACAGCATGTGATTATATGTTTGCATGCTGGCTTGTTATGTTATATGCGATAGAGGTAGTAAGAGGGGACCAATCCTCGAGTTCGGTTGCTAGGACCGAAGGGTAGTTCAGGAACCCCAGATATGTCTGATAATATGTTATGTTATGATATATGTGATAGTAGCAGTAGGGGTGAAATAGTACCCGAGGTTCGGTCGTCAGGACCGAAGGGTAGTCAGCACCCCAGAATGGCTTGACACGGGTAGGTCGACACCCCAGAATGGCCGTACCGGGTAGGTCGGGCACCCCAGAAATGCCTGGCAATATGTATGATATGTGATTGTATGGTATGCGGTATGATGGGGGGACTCACTAAGCTTCGTGCTTACAGTTTTCAGTTTTGGTTTCAGGTACCTCTTCTTCGAAGGGGAAGGAGCTGGCGCGGTAGCGGCCCATCACACACATGTTTCGTATTCCGCATCAGGAGATCTTCCTGGGGATTTGTACTCTGACATTATTATGTTTTATGAGATGTTTTCCAGACATGTGATATCTTTATAAAATGTTATGATCAGTAAACGTTTTAATTCGAATGTTTTGCTAAGTATATGTTTTCAAAAATGAACTTTTTGGCTCATATTTTTGGGGCGTTACAAGTTGGTATCAGAGCCCTGGTTTGAGGGATTCGGACACACCTTCGGGGGTGTTTGAACTCAAATCGAGGGATTAAAAGATTTTGGAAAGAGAAAATGTTTTCTAAAAGGCTAAGTAAAGGGTTTTAAGAAAGAACAAAGTGTGTGATGTACGCGACCGGCCGAGCTCAAGTAAGTATTCCCCAATGTACCCATACAAGTTTATTTATGTTTATCAGTTTCTGTAGAACAACATGCTAGAATAGGACTAAGGATCTAGGAGTGATGCCTTATATGCCTACTTTATGTGCTTCAGTATATGAAAGAGTTGCATGCTAGAGTTGAGTAGATAGCAATAGGGTAGCCTGTTTAGGTTATTCATGATAGTACGAGTTTAACATTGTATGCTAGTTCAGTTCTGTCTACGAGGATAGAGTTGCTTGAGATTGTTTTCCTTATGTCCAATTGTTGCTTGCTTTGTGCTATGTGGGCTTTGAAGTGATGGGAGTTAGCTGTTAGGTGAATATGTTAAAGTCACATGTGATCAAGGTTTAATAATCTCAGAGTATTAGATTTGACTCTATTGCGTAGCTCTTGTTTGAGTCCTAACCGTTGTAGGGATGAGTGCCTTACTCGAAGGATTATCCGAGCCTCATCACATGTGATTGTATTCAGGTAATAGCTAATTGCCATCACTAAGAGGCCTTCAGCAGCTGAGGACTGGGTTGGGTGGGGTCAGAGGTTTCCTAGGGTAAGCCTAGGATAAAGAGTAGCAGTGATCATCAGTAGTGGAAGGGACCTGGTTGAGTCGAGGCGGTCTGTGGGGAAGGTACGGATAGATGTCGAAGGTAGTATGGGCCCGTACTACTGAAAGCAGAGGATCCGTACCCGAACCGAGGAAGGCTAAGATAAGACCAGGGAACTTGTAGTGGGTGGGATCCCTCTAGGGGTATCAGTATCGCTAACAGTTGTTATTTCTTTGTATTTCATAATGGTGGTACTACGCCCGAGGCCAACAGTTGGCAGTTCAGGAGAGGGATTGGGTTCGGGATCAGGTTCCGAGCCAGTAGATGAGAGGCTGCGCGAGTTCATCGCGTCTGAGATCACCAGAGGTATCCTTGAGTCGACCCCCATTATCTTCGAGTCGATCAAGGAGGGGATATTGGAGATGATGGAGGATCGCCTCCGGGCATTCAGGAGTGACATGGCATCTGGCCAGTCGGGATCTCGCACACTGTCCTTCAAGGACTTTCGGGGCAGTGGTACGCCGGATTTTCATGGGGCGAAGGACCCCATAGCTGCCAGGCGATGGATTGCCGACATTGAGTCTGCACAGATGATTAGATTCTGCCCTAAGGGGTCGAAGGTGAGGTTTGCGGCAGGGTGTTTGTGTGATCGATCTAGGGATTGGTAGGAGTCGGTGAGCGACTCGTTGGGAGCCTCGGCTGTCGAGGCTATGTCATGGTCGGAGTTTGCGACCAGGTTCAGGGTGGAGTTTGCGCTGGCTGTCGAGCTTCAGCAGCTAGCCAGAGAGTTTTTGGACATGAGACAGACGATGGAGACTGTGGCGGAGATCACCACCAAGTTCCGGGAGAGGGCATTGTTAGTGCCCCAGTATGCGGGTGATGAGGACATGAGGAGGACCCGCTACCATGACATGCTCCGAGCTGATATTCGTGAGCATGTCAGTTTTTCAGGTTGCCCTACCTTGGACTCTATGATTGCCAGGGAAAGGGAGAGAGAGATAGATTTGGAGCACGTCCGGAAGAGGAAGACTGAGGAGGGACAGATAGGAGAGGCTTCGGGGAAGAAGCCCAAGGGATCGGATGGTAGGCCGAAGGGCCAGTCAGGACCGAGCTGCTGCAGGAAATGCGGCAGGCCTCATGAGGGGGCATGTAGATTGGGATCGTCGGGATGCTATAAGTGCGGAAAGGCGGGGCACTTCAGCAGGGATTGTACCGCCCCTGCACCTGTGATTCAGACATCGGAGTTGTTGTGTTTCCACTGCAACCAGAGGGGCCACAAGAAGGCCAATTGCCCCCAGTTGACATCACCAGTGCCGGTTAAGGCGCCAGCTCCAGCTACCCTGCGGATTACAGATGGCCGGCAGGGCAAGGCAAAGGCTCCAGTGGTGAGGAGCTGGGCATTTCAGCTGACTGCAGAAGAGGCACGCGCCGCACCCGATGTGGTGACAGGTATGATTCCTTCCCTCTACTCTATTTTATGATGTTATGTTATTGATATGTGCTCTGTGTATATTCATTAGGATCGTTCCATGTGAACGGTATCCCAGTCCAGGTGTTGTTCGACTTGGGTGCTACCCGATCGTTTGTTTCCCTTGCGCTTAGCAAGAAGTTCGCTGAGTCCTCGGGCATGTTGGATTGCCCTTTAGAGGTAGAGATTGTCGATGATCGATCGGTGCGAGCATCAGCAGTGTTCAGGGATTGTGTTTTGAGGTTATTTGAGGAGCGTTATCTGGTGGATTTGGTTCCCATACCGTTGCGGGGGAACAAGGTGATTATAGGCATGGATTGGTTGAGCCCTAATGGGGCGGTGATAGATTGCGCACAACAGCTAGTGCGGGTCAGGAACCGAAGTGGGGGAGAGTTGGTGATCCACGGCGAGAGGCCACAACATGGACCTATAGTATGTTCAGCAGCGAGAGCTAGGCACTACCTTCAGCAGGGATGCGCAGGTTATGTCGCGTATGTGATGGATACCCGGGAGGCGGGTAAGATGTCGGTGAGCGAGGTTCCGGTGGTGCGAGATTTCGCAGATGTTTTTCCAGAGGAGCTTCCTGGGATACCTCCGGAGCGACAGTGGAGTTCAGGATTGACCTCGTTCCTGGTGCGGCTCCAATAGCCAAGGCACCGTATCGGTTGGCTCCTACTGAGATGCAGGAGTTGTCTACGTAGCTACAGGAGCTGTTAGACAAGGGATTCCTTCGACCGAGCAGTTCACTCTGGGGAGCCCCGATTCTGTTCGTGAAAAAGAAGGACGGGTCGCATCGGATGTGTATAGATTACCGGGAGCTGAACAAGGTAACGGTGAAGAACCGATACCCACTCCCGAGGATTGATGATCTCTTTGACCAGCTTCAGGGAGCATCTTGGTTTTCCAAGATCGATTTGCGTTCGGGTTATCATCAAATTAGGGTCAGAGAGGAGGATACGCAAAAGACCACATTTCGGACGCGCTATGGCCATTATGAGTTCGTGGTGATGCCGTTTGGGCTCACCAATGCTCCTACCACGTTCATGGACCTCATGAACCGCGTATGCAGACCGATGCTGGATCGGTCTGTGATAGTTTTCATTGACGACATCTTGGTTTATTCCAAGACACAGGAGGAGCATGAGGAGCATCTGAGAGAGGTTTTGGAGACCCTGAGGAGGGAGAGCTTGTATGCCAAGTTCTCCAAGTGTGAGTTTTGGTTACGCGAGGTGCAATTTCTCGGACACCTTGTCAACCAGAACGGGATTCTAGTCGACCCGGCGAAGGTCGAGGCCGTGATGAGATGGGAGGTTCCTAAGTCTCCATTCGAGATTCGGAGTTTCCTAGGATTAGGAGGCTACTATTGGAGGTTCATTCATGATTTCTCCAAGATAGCCGTACCCCTGACACGGTTGACTAGGAAAGCCGTGGTCTTTCGATGGGGGCCTGAGCAGCAGGCAACGTTCGAGACTCTGAGGCAGAGATTGTGCGAGGCGCCGATCTTAGCCCTGCCAAAGGGCGTGGAGGATTTTGTGGTATATTGCGATGCCAGAGAGTTTTTGGAAAATTAATTAAATTTTCAAAGTAAAAATTCAAAGTATAATTAGTTATTTTTATATAAATTATTAATTAAGAGATATTTTTTAGTTATATAAAATTATAGTCGTTTATTCAAATAAATACATGAAATTATATCACCCTATAATCTTTATTAATTTAATTTTATTTTTTATTCTAATATTATTTATTTAATACGATTAGAGTGAAATTTTGAAAATTTGAAATGGAGAATTAATAAATTGACAAGTAACATGACATTAATTAGGAAGCCTAATAGGGTGACACATGCCAAATGAACTACTTATTTATTAGTGTGTGTGTGTGTGTGTGTATACACACACATACATACATACTATCTTATAAAAGAAATCTCATTATTTCGATAAATAGATTGAATATAATACTATTATTTATTTAAGACATCCAAACCATTAAGCTAATAGTACAAGTAACAACCAATAAAATAATATTGATTATTTAAATTAACCTTAACTAAACCAATTTTACAAAAAATGAATATGTATAAGTACACAATGTTGATCTTATTTTCTTTTTGACCGACTTCTTATCTTTCCTTCTTATCATGCACAATTGCACTTTTAAAATTAAACTAGAATTCCAGTTTAATCCGCCTAACTTGAAGTTTATCGAAGCGTCACTCTCTCATACTCTCTTTCAAAAGAGAGCCACCAGACACGACCTTATTCATCACATTTCTATCCTCACCTCCTCACCACCCAAAACCCTTGGAAGAACCATATCATACGTCATCCAACATCGAAACTCAGGGCACATCTATTTCACAACGCCTCTTTATAAACCATATCTCTACTAGAAACCCTACCGTAAGCAACCACCGTCCGCCGAAAACAATGACCTGATCTGCTGGAAATGAAGACACCCACCGATCAGGTTCTATAACTCATTATATGTTGATTGCACCTCAGTCTCTCTCTCTCTCTCTCTCTCTCTCTCTCTCTCTCTCCCCCCTCTCTCACTCTCTCAAGCAGATTTGAATTTATGTTTCTCAAGCTCTTAGCCTCAATTGATGTATTCAATTTTTTTTCAAGGTTTTGAATGCAAACGTTCTTTCAACTTATTGGATTCCACCATCTATAATTTAATGATGGAGTTCTGTTGATGATCTTCACTCGAGCAACAAGCAAGACGATGATGACGATGGGGAGGTAAAGCATAACAATAAATTATTGGACTTGAGGCTAGTTCATGCTTTCTCAATTCCTAATTTGATTTCATTTTACGTCCATGTTCTATTTTAGTTTCAATCTCCCAGGTTTGTTTACCTTCTTCTCTTACACACGTCAATTCCTAGAAACAGTTTAATTTTATTTTGAATGATGGCAATCGTATGTTACTTTTTTTGATTTTAGGATGAAGATAATTAAAGTGGCCGATAGAGGAAAATTGTAAGTGACAATGGTTCTTTAAGAACGTATTTGTTATACTAGGCCAGGTGTTTGTGAAAATGCATTCAATTTCTATTTTAATGCCTACATAAACCCATTTTAAGGTATAAGTTTCTTGGCTCTCACTCCCAAACAAGATAAAAACCTAATCTTCATTCATCCCTTTGTTGGATTGGATGTCTAAGCCCATAACTATTATTGGTATGTATTTGATCCGAGAGTAGTATGGACCATTTGGGTTGCATGGCATCGGAACAACTGGATAGACTAAAGGAGAAAAAAGGATACTTATGATTTATATTAATATATTATAAGTTCTAATATATTAATATGAAATCATATAATTTAATTAGTATTGATCAACAATTAATTTAGAATTAATTTAGTGATAAAAAAAGGAACTAGTTGAAGAACCCATCAAAGTATTTCTCTTCTTCTCAGGTTGTTTGATAAAACACCAAAATAAAAACGAAAATGGGTTAAGAACTCATAAGAGTTTCATTCTTCATGACTTGCTGAAGAACCCATCAAAGTATGAACGAAAAAACGGATCTGATAATATCTTTTAAAGCTTAAAGTTGTTCAGATGAACTAAAACGAAATATCACACCATATTTGAGCAAAAAAAACGAGACAGATCTAAAGATCTGAACGAGAAAAGCTCAACAGATCAAGAGATCTGGACTAAAAAGTAAGCATATCAAAAGATATGAACGATGGTTAAACAGATCTAAAGAGATCTTGGCAGGATCCAAACGGGTCTGATCAGATAAGAGATCAGAATGAATAGATATGAGAAAACCTGATGTGGAACTCAACAGATCTGAACATATCTAGGAAGAGTGAGCTTGAAACTGAGTCTTTTGCTACTTGCTCGGGTCCGGGATGGTGCCAGACCTCCTGCAGTTCTTCTGGTTTTCTACTATAGCGGAGATCTGCTAGTCATAATCAGAGAGATGAGTTAGAGCCGTCCCAGGGATTCTGCCCTGGGAGCGGACTCCGACGATCAAGTTATATCAGCTAAGAGATCTAAGATGGCCCTCCATAGCTGGAGAGAACCATCTTGGAGCTGGTGCTGGCGGTAGTGGCTGACAGCGGCGGGTGACGGTTAAGCCACCTGACTGGAGTATAGTGTGGCAGCTGAGCCAAGGGGAAGGTCCTTTCAATTGGAGGAGGTAATGTTCATTAGATATGGGACAATTAGGTCAGGAATTGGACCAAGCCCCATTCAAGCCCAACTAGCAAGGAGCTGCGCAAGGCCTCCCGGAGGTGCCGGGCAGGGCTGGCGGGGCGCGCCCAAACAGGGCTGGCGAGCATGCACCAGGAGAGGATGACAAGGGGGTGCCAGGTGAGGGAGCGCCTGGGCGAGCCGGCAGGAGAGTCCCCAGTAGGGCTGGCAAGGGAGTGTCAGGCAATCTAGCAAGGGAACGCCAGACAGGGCTGGCAGGAGTGCACTAGGCCAGGCTGGCATGCTAGAGCAGTCTAGGCCATGCCAGTGGACCATATCTCATCACACACACACACACACACACACACATATATATATATATATATATATATATATATATATATATATATATATATGGATTTTATGTTGGAATGGTTCAACTTAAGCAAATTCTACATATATTGCGTTCTCAAAATTTGATTATGATTACGACATCCCTCTTCATAGTTGAATTATGAAAACATGGCAAATAAAAAAAATATTGTAGCAAAAGACTGGTCTAGAATCATGTCTTTACTTGAGACATCATGAATCGTGTCCCATATGCTTTGGGTATAGGATCGATTGCATGTGCTATAATAGTTCTCATTTCTAAATTTTCCAAATGCCTGGGGGCATTAAGACGGGAAAAGATCTAGAATTGGATACGACAAAAATGATTAAGCAATTATCAAGGACAATCTAAGGTTTACCAAAGATTGGTTTCTTAGGGACAGTTGGAAGTATAGTGTTAATTTTGGAAGGACCATATTGACATATTCTGAAACGAGACAACTCTTGTTCAGAAGTGATAGTCAAAATGGAAATATGGAGATGTCTCCATAGGTGGAAGTTATTAAATATGTGTAAGATTAGAAAACTTAATGCAAGAAGGATTCTCAGAGCAATGTATTTTGAATATGAGACTTTGTTTCCATGGGATTGATCTCCATTGGAATACTCTGTAATGTCTATTGACAAGTCTTTGTGACTTTGTGCATAATCATTACAAGAGGATCAATGCATATAAGTTTAAAATCTAACAAATTTCGGTAAATGGCAGGAATTTGGAATTCTTACATTTGCGGTAAGGATTTGGGATTGCGAAATGAGAATCATTGGAATTATGTTCAATAGATCTATTCCACGTAATAAAGATCATAAACAAACATAGTGTGTATACTTGGTGTATGGAATAACTAATGTTTGGACAAACATAGTGTGCATACTTGGTGTATGGCATGACTATTATTTGGATAAACATAGTGTGAATGCTTAGAGCATGGCATGACTATTTTTTTGATTTAAGTATACAGTTGATTAGTTGAAACATTGTACAATGAATATTGTGTAATCAATATGGTGATAAATAAAAGGTGTCCTATTTATATTCATAAGTTTTGAGACCATATTGGATTCGATTATTCTTGTGTTTCACTTTTCATGTTTTGACTTCCAGAATAACTAGGTCATTCTTCCCGTATGAATGGGTTATTCAAACCATCCACAGTCGATAATATATTGGAAGTAGGTATTAAGGCAAGACTGTCATGAAGTTGGTTTGTAGATGTCTAAGGTGTTGGACATAGCCAGAGTTGCTACAACATTCATGAGTCCTCATAAGTTTCGAGTATTGGATTAAACCCATGCTCATTTGTATCACTTCATGGATTTTATCACAAGTGATCATGAGACGATAATATCTTATATTCTTCAAACCTAGAGATATGAGTTGTTGACTATGAGTTGGTTATACATTGATTGCACAAAAACGCATTGGTAACACGATGTTATAAAATGTGCCTTTGTGTATGATTCAACAAGTAGTAGAAGAAGCATATGACTCAAAGTTTATCCATTCATTTTACCCTTGGAGGGATAAAAGCGATATCTGTGGGCCCCTCGATGATTTAGTGATGACACCCCTAAGTGCTTAGCCAAGCCTGGACTGATTTGATTTGTTCACTTAGTCAGTCTTCATAAATCGGAAATCAGGAAACAATAAATAGATAGAGAGAATGATTATAATATATGTCTCAGTACATATGATATCTAGAATGGAGGAATATATGATCCCTTATCTAATGGACAAGTCATTGACTAGGTCAGAGTTCGACAGCGACTTTAAGAGCAACGATTGCTAGTTGGGATCTTGGAGTCATACGCAATAATAGTTTTAGACTTATGTAAGTGGGAGACTATTGGATTAGATGTCTAAGCCCATAACTATTATTGGTATGTATTCGACATGAGAGTTAGCATGGTTCATTTGGGTTGCATGGCATCAGAATAATTGGATAGACTAAATATGAAAAAAGGATACTTACGATTTATATTAATGTATTATAAGCTCTAATATATTAATATGAAATCATATAATTTAATAAGTATTGATCAACAATTAATTTAGAATTAATTTAGTGATAAAAAAGGAACTAGTTAAATATGGACTCTTATATATATAGGATGTGCCAAGTTCATTTAGGTTGGGCTAAACTTGCATGGATAGTCCATTGAGTTTTTAACCCATGGATCCTATGGAAATGAAAGGTCATGGGTATTAGGGTTTACATGAATGTAACCTTAAATCCTCCATACTATATAAAGAGGTCATTGGTTCATGAAATTGGCACTAGTGCATAGAAAAGAGGGCAATGCCGATTTCATAGGAGGGAACCTAAGTATCCTTATTATCTAGTTATTCTAAGTGATTTTGGTGTTGAGTGATTCCATTTGAGGTGCAACACTTGGGGCACTAAGCTCTTAAAGGTTCAAGACTTCAAGCTCCATCAAAAGGTATGTCATTCTACTAGATTCTTGTATTGTATATACTTCATATTATGCTAGTTAGGATGAAACCTGGGAATATAGAATATTTGCATGTATAATAGAGAAAACATAGATACAAGGTTTATAGGGTTGAATGTACACCATAGGAGTGTTAGAATACTCAAAACCCATCACCCTGTAGATGTCTGTTTCTGGACATCACTTTGTTGTTTTTTTCAGCCAGAAACTTAGAGGTAAATTCTTCCTTTCATATATTATGTTGTTACTATACTTTCCAAGAATTACTTTTGCTTACTTTAATGGTCAAATTTGATTCTTAAACTTGTTTTGTTGATACTTAAGATGAATTCAGTTCTTTGACAGATTGCTTCTACAACACAAGATTTGGCTCACTTCTATTCAGGAGATGGTACAATGCTCATTTCATACATTTCATTTTTAGTTGAGTGACCTTGAGACAAAAAAAATCATTTCATTTATTCATGGTACCATTCAGTAGATGATAACATGTTCATTTCTATGTGGACTTTTAGATATGAATAATATAGCTTTGAATTTTATTTTTATAGTTTTCTCTATAGCTTTGATTATGGATATGAATTTTATATCCGGGTTAAAAAGTTTGAATTTATTTTTTAGTGCTAGTTTTTTTTGTTTCTATGTTGTATTGATTTGATATCCATTTTTCATTTTATTGTTTCAATATACATATCGATGAACAATTTGAGTATTTTAAGTTGAGTGAAGCATATGACCTCGAGGAATAAGCTTCGATTTGATGTTGATATTTCATTTTGTTTCTTTAATTTTTGTTCCCTTCTTAAAGAGTCTTCTTATGTCCATGTTACAATAGTCAATTTCGGGTCAAGTCAAAGTCAAACAATGTCAATGAGTCAAACCGGACGACTCAATTAACCCTTGTATATTAGAGTTTACGTACAACTCGCTATTTGAATGAGCAAACATCATTTGGAAAATTCGTGTGCTTAATTTTTCTTAGCCTTGATAGTGCTAAACAATGAACCAAAGAGATAAAACATTATTGCACACTCATCGGGAGTGTGTAGGACACTAAAACATGGCTTAACGAGGTTTACGGACCTTGCATTGCGAAGCTGAATGCTCAAAAAGGTCATAAATGGAACCTCTCTAAATCTCTTTCACTCTATCTGTCTCTCTCTCTATTCGGAATCTCTCCCAAATCTCTCTCAAAAGTTCCCGTAACTTTTCGTAATCATTTGGGCCATCCGGACCCTTAACCGGGTCAAAAATCGCTTAAAACAGGGTTAGAACGGGTAAAATACCCCAAAAGACCCGAAACCCCTTTATAGGGTCGAAGCCTCTTAGGGCTGAACCCTATTGGACCAAAAGTAGCATGAACAAGGCCCATGGGTAGCTGCAGCCATCCAGCCGTACCCACCGAGCCAAAGCCTAGAGTCGCAGCCGTCAAGCCCGCAGCCACCAAGCCCAGAGTCGCCGAACCCAGAACCAAGCCCCCGCTTCGATCTCGCCTTCGGACCGCAACCCCCCTTCTCCTCGGATCCGCACCAGCAGCCAAGTCACTCTGATTTTAGGTTGCTGAGAGTGACACCTCGCCCAGACTTTCGATTTTCCATCTTTTTACCCGGTTTTCAACCACGACTCCATTTTAAGCCCGTTTTTCATCATTTTAAAACGGGATTTTCACCCAAAACTTTATTTTAACATATTAAAACCCATATGTCTTAATTAATGACATTTTTAATGCAAATCTTATCCAAGATTTAGTGGTTGGAGTAATTAAGGTGGAGTGTTGACCTTGATTTACTTTATGACACAAGCAACCACCCCCCCCCCCCCCTCACCCTCTCTATGGCCAGCCACTCCTCCCACCTTACCTTGTTCATGTCAAGGTACTTTATTATCATTTTTCCAGCCATTCCCACGTTTTAGATCTGGAACAACTCCCTCTCTCTCTCTCTCCTCATTCTCACTCACTTCTCTCATTTCCACCAAAGATCAAGCCCACTTTTCTCTCAAATTCTCTCACACAAATTCGAGATTTTCAAGGCATTTTCCAACTTTTCTCCTTCATTTACTAAGTATCATCGCCCTCCTTACGGTTATTACATTTCCTTTTACTCAAATCATTGATTCGTTACACAAACTCCATCAATAGGGTGTTAGATTCTCGAATCTTAAAGCAATCCTTCAAGTGTTCTTGAGTTGAACACTTCTCTCTTTCAACATCCATCCACTGAAATTACACAAGGTGAGTTCATACCCCTATATTTTTATGCTTTCTTGAGTTTGACGAGGGGGATGGGGGGAATACAAGTTAAAACACCAAGAACACCACTAAGTTCTTCTAATAGCTTTCATCAGAAAAGTTGGGCTCCATTTCCGGAATGTTTTGATCAACTTAAACATTTTAGTTTTCAAAACTATTTTAGGTGTAAGTAATTCCAGTACTTAGCTTTAAAAGGACTACTTGCACATCTCCATACGATTTGTATACAGTTTATGGTGATTTTTACAAAACTGCGTATCATTTCAAGAACCAATCCGGACCAGTTTGTGATTATGGACGTTTTCACCTAGGTTGGAGGTCACTAAAAATCATGAGAACATTTATGAACAAACTAGACTCGGTTTCCAAACTCTCAGAATTTATGGATTCTAATTTGGACCTTTGATGATTTTTCTACAAATTTTCTAAGAACAGTAATAGAAAATGTTAACAATAGAAAAATGCTATCAATTTCAATTCACCTTCTAACATGTTGAGCTAGGTGTGTATTTTTATGGGGGTTATCTGTTATTGCAATATATGACATTTTATCTTAATATATAGACATACAACAATTAACAAATGGATTTTTGCTATATAAAGCATGGAAAATAACAAACTGTTATAATCAATGTACATCCATTACATACAAACTGTGACAACCTGAAGTTGTTTCCGTTATTGTAACCCATTCCGTTAATAAACTCGTCGTTTCAAATTTGTTTCCGTTTCGTTATTAAATTAAGTCATAAATTTGAGATTGCTATTATGACTTAATGGGTGTCCAAACGTGTTTAGAACTCATATTAACACTCCATATTAGTAATCGGAAAATTTTTAGAATCGACCATATCGGGTTACAACAACTTAATCGGGTGCGATCAAAAGCCACGTCTAACGTCGGTATCGGGTAGAATTCAACCATGTCCCAAACTTAGAACATATTTAAAGCCCAAAAGAATTCCTTTTGAAGCTTTTGCACTCTCTCACTACTCTCTCTCTCTAACCTCTCTCATCAAATCCAAGCTTTAGGTCCAAAATAATCAAATTTAAGCTCCATTTCATCAAGGTAACCTTCCAAACTTGTTGTACAACCTTTCTAGCTTCCAAATCAAGGTTCAAACTATGATTTAGGACCATAAACATGTTTTTACGGCCCTGGAATGCTCTTGGGCCATGAACACATATAAGTTGGGTTTTAGAGCCCAAAAACCCTTCCAAACCACCTTTGGAGCTTAGATATGGCTAAATGGATTAATGGAACGGACTTAGAACACCTTAAACTTAAATTTTGGGGAGTAACCATGAGTTTACTGCCTAAGAACATGCTTGGGCCGTAAAATCATTTCCATGGGTAGTAAACTCAATTTCAAGTGTTTAAATGCCACTTAAACACACCAATAGCCTTGGATAAAAGTCTAGAACCAACCACAATCGATTTAGGGTCCTTAAACATGATGAAAACCCTCCCTTTAGGAGTTCACGGCCATAAACCCCCCAAGAGTGGGTTCCTGGGACGTAAACTCACATACACAAGTCAAATGATGCCCTAAATTCATTCTAAGGCTTGTAAAATTGGTTTGAATCACATATGCTTAATCTAGGGCCACCAAATCATTAAAAGAAGGAGTGTATAGGATCTTACAACCATAAAATCCTAGTTCACGGCCGTAAACTCCCTTTGATGGTACTTTTGGTGGTTTAACTCATTCCTATGCCTTAGATTAAATCATAGCAACCTTCCCCAAGTGTTCATTGACCATTTAGCATCATAAAACCCTCATCTATGAGTTCACGGCCGTGAAATCATGTGGAGTTGGTCTTAGGGCCGAAAACTCCATAGGGAGTTTACTCTTGAAGAGTAAACACATTATCCAAAGCCCTATACATCCGTAGATGTCACCCAGGTCACTCCAAACACTTGATTTGAAGTGTTTTCTCGTGTTGGAGTGTATAGTCATATCTAATTAGTGATTTAAAGTCTAATTAGATACATTTGTATATCATTTCACATTACATAGGAACCTCGCGCGTTATCAAGCCCCGAACTGACACTTAGCATCCAAATCGTCACGTTATCTTGTCTAGTGAGTTCATACCCCTACCCTTTTTCAATGTTTTTCACTGTTTTTAGGGGGAATAAAAGTAAATTACAACTTGTACTCAAAACTTGTTTTATTTGTGTTGTGTTTCATATTACATATGCTATTAACACTAACAATCATAACAGATAACCGTTTGAACTTGCAGAACACACTATCGTATTATTTGTGAAAAACGTTATAAAATGTTGAACTTTATATTTTTATAAATGGTTTTCCACATTATAATAGTTAAAAGCATAACATTTGAACTTTGGACATGAATTTAGTACATTGTTTTGTCCTCGGTAACACTCCATAGAGATACACGAGTGGAGGATCGTCACTTGTAACAAGATCATTTTGTATTATTACTAATAAATTTGTTATTCCTATAAATTGGAGACACATCCTCGGTGAACACTCCACAGAGATACGCGAGTGGAGGATCGTCACTATAACCAGAATCTCTTAGATAGGGAGCATGACTTGAGTGTATAGATCAATACGCGGCTGACTACCCCACACCTAGCTGCTAGCTACAGCCGAACCGAAAGGTTCAAGGGTGAGGAAAGTCATAAGGTGATGTGGACTACATATTGTCATATCTAGTCTATCGTATGGTTATGGAACTCGCAATTTGGATAATAGAGATTTACTTGTTAGTAATAATGGATTTAGTTACTAGTTTATTTTGTACTTATTAGTTTTATATACGTGGTAAAACTAATACATTTCAGTGTACATCTTTTACATTACATTTCAGATTGGTAAACTAACATACACTTCACAAGGATAACCAGGTTTTCAATATACATCTTTTACATTACATTTCGGATCGGTAACCAACTTTTAGGAAAATATGGGATTTTCCTGGGATAACAATTGTACATAACCAGAATCGTGTAACAAAACAGTTAACTAAACTTTACATATAAGAAAATATGGGATTTTCTTGGGTTGGTAACTTTTTCAGAAACCGAAAGGAAACTTGTACGCTTTCAGAAAACAAAACCGCTTATGAACTCACCAGCTTTATGCTGATTTTTAAAATGCTTGTATTCTCAGGTCCGCATTAAACAGGTACCCGGTGACCCTTTTGACGAAGACGGAGTGCGTTGAAGACACGTTTTAACTTTTGGTTATATATACTTATGTATAACACTTGTACAACTTTGCTTTTAAACAATTGTAAATTTCATATGTAATGTAATGGTTGTTTACTTTGCTTACTATGTGCATTGGTTATGATATTTAATATGAAGTCACCTCCGCCCCGGAACGTTTCCGCCTGCGGTTTTGGGGTGTGACAGATTGGTATCAGAGTCGTTGTTTATAGTGAATAAAGTATACCAAACCTTACATGGTATAAAACTATAAACACTAAGGGGTCTAAGTGCTCTGAACTAAAATTATACTTCAAAGTATAAGTATTTTCAAAAGTATACAAGTATACCTAACCGTCAAGATCCGTAACTATAGGTAGAACAAAACATAAGTAAATGAGTGTTGTACGCTACGGTTAAACCTGGGCAGTTATGTAGTCGTGTCTAGGATCAATATAGCCTGGCCAACTATATTCATTCGAGACACGGCCAACATGTGTTTGGGAGTGACTGTGGTGTTCAGCAAGCCTAAAACTTACCTTAATACCCCAAACATCGAACCATGGTCGTAGCGAATCATGAAATACTATGGGAGTATTTCTCGCGCCAATCCTTTGTAGAAATCCCCATTCAAGTGTTCCTTCTTGAACATTCCTCTAGCGATAAATTGTCTGCTTTGATAACTTTTTCCTGCTTTATCGCTTATTCGGAATATGTATCTATCATATCTCTTAATTCAATTCGGAGGACTTATCATCCTCTCTTTCCTGATCTTATTAGATCGAGATGCCTCCAAGAAAGACACCCAACTCAAAGACCAACAACCCTCCGCCACCACCTCCTCCATAAATTGATCTTGTAACGCTTCAGGCAGCTGTTACTGCCGCAGTGACAGCCGCCATGTCACAAATGAACCCCGGTAGTTCAGGAGGTGGTCCCTAGCCCCAAAACCAGGAAGGTAGCCAGGGACACCGAAAGGAGGGTTCCTATAAAGATTTCATGAATGCAAAATCCACATCCTTTGATGGCACTGGAGGTGTCATTTCCCTTACCCGATGGTTCGAGAAAATCAAATCCATCTTTGAAATCTGTGCCTGTTCGGACTACGACAAAGTAAAGTTTCCCGCCTGTACCTTTATCGATAAGGCGCTGACTTGGTGGAACGGCCGAGTCAAATCCTTGAGCCTACCTGTAGCCAATGCTATGGGATGGGAAGCCATGAAAGAACTTATTCTAGCTGAGTATTGCCCTCGGGGCAAAATACAGAAGTTAGAGCACGAGTTGTGGAACCTGAAGATGAAGGGTTCCGATATTGCCGCATACACCTCGAGATTTGATGACCTGGCGCTGCTATGTTCGGGATTGGTTACCCCGGAGAGTAAGAAGATAGAGAGATTTATTTGGGGACTCACTCAACCGACTAAAGGAAATGTCTTATCTGCGAGGCTGGATACATATGACAGTGCCAAAAGTTTAGCCCAGACCCTGATTGACCACAGTGATGAGGTTAAGGAGACAACCACCACTCCTGAAATGACCAAGAGGAGTGGCGAGAAAAGAAAGTTTTGGAAGAAGAAGAAAGGCCAACCTTCTCAAGGATCCTCAAAGAAACAGCAGACTGTAGCAGTCAATGCTGCTACTACCGCTGTTGCTGCTGCTTCTGCTGTGGGATCCACAACACAAACACCTACTAGTAGGTATGCTGGTAACCTTCCTCTGTGTGAAAAGTGTAAATACCACCATAACCCCGGCCCCTGCAGTGAGCTATCATGCACCAACTGTGGTAAAAAGGGGCATATGGCCCGATTCTGCAAGGCACCAGCCCAATCTGCAAATCAATCTTCTGGAGCAGGTGTTGGTCAAGCCTGTTATAATTGTGGAGAAGTTGGGCATTTCAAGAGAAACTGCCCCAAGAAGGTGACAACTGATAATATCGGGAGATTCCTAGCCATGGGACGGGAGGAGGCAGTCGCCGATCCCACCGTTGTTTCGGGTACGTTCCTCCTTGACAACTCTTACGCTAGTATCCTTTTCGATTCTGGTTCTGAACATAGTTTTGTTAGCCATTCATTGAAACGTCTTCTTAAAAGTAATCCCCAACCATTAACTGAAACATTTACCGTCGCGATGGCTAACGGTGAGAAAAAAACACTAGCGACATATTCATGGGTTGTACCCTTACCCTGAACGATCATTCATTTCCCATCGATCTTATGCCAGTCTCCATAAAGAGATTTGATGTTGTCATTGGCATGGATTGGTTGAGTCCCAATCATGCTGATATCTCTCACAATCTATGGCGATAAGCTTAGTTCCAATCTTCGCATCATTTCCTGCATCAAAGCTAAAAAGCTTCTGTGGAAGAAGTGCCAAACATTCCTAGCCCATGTCATTAATGAGAAACAGGAAGTTAAAGACCTTTCGAGCATCCCCGAAGTCTGCAACTTTCCTGATGTCTTTCCCGAAGAGCTCCCACGAATTCCTCCCGAACGTCAGGTCGAATTTTGCATTGACCTAATTCCTAGAGCTACCCCCATAGCCAAGTCTCCATATCGTTTAGCTCCAGCAGAAATACAGGAGTTATCTAGCCAACTCAACGAGTTACTCAGCAAAGGGTTCATCATACTAAGTTCCTCACCCTTGGGAGCCCCGATTTTGTTTGTGAAGAAGAAAGATGGATCCTTCCAGAGGTGCATCGACTACCGTGAGCTAAGCAAGTTAACCGTCAAAAACCTATATCCCATTCCGTGAATAGATGACCTCTTCGATCAACTTCAAGGAGCCAACTATTTCTCGAAGATAAACTGTAGGTCAGGGTACCATCAGCTACGAGTTCATGAGAGTGATGTTTCCAAAACAACTTTCAGAACTCGGTATGGACACCACGAGTTCGTAGTGATGCCCTTCGGTCTAACCAACGCACCGGCAATGTTCATGGACCTGATGAACCAGGTGTGTCGCCCTTTTCTGGATAATTTCATCATTGTGTTCATCGATGACATACTTGTTTACTCCAGAAGCGAAGAAGATCATAAACAACACTTAAGATCAGTGTTGGATACCCTTAGATCCGAGAAGTTGTACGCGAAATTTTCCAAGTGTGAATTCTGGATCCGGAAGGTGACTTTCCTCAGTCATGTGGTAAGCGAGGAGGGTATTCATGTGGATCCTTCCAAGATTAAAGCGATAGAGAATTGGTCGGCACCGAAAACACCCACAGAAATCCGTCAATTCTTGGGTCTCACCGGCTATTATCGGAGATTCATCCAGAATTTTTCCAAAATCGCCAAACCCCTAACCACTCTATCACATAAAGGTGTACCCTTTTGTTGGAGTGAAAAGCAAGAAACAACATTCTAGACATTAAATCAAGCCTTGTGTAGCGCACCTATTCTTTGCCTACCCGAAGGGACAGAAGACTTCGTTGTCTATTGCGATGCGTCTAATCAGGGCTTAGGCTATGTACTTATGCAAAGAGGAAAAGCAATTGATTATACCTCAAGACAGCTGAAGGCACACGAGGTCAACTATACCACTCACGACTTGGAGTTAGGAGTCGTAGTCTTTGCACTGAAGATTTGGAGACATTATCTCTACGGAACCAAGTGTACGATCTTCACTGACCATAAGAGCCTGCAGCACATTCTCAATCAGAAGGACTTAAATATGAGGCAACGATGATGGGTAGAGCTTCTTAGCGATTATGAGTGCAAGATTTGCTACCATCCCGGCAAGGCCAATGTGGTAGCAGATGCCCTTAGTCGAAAGGAAAGTCCAAGTCGTAAAGTGAGGACACTGACGATGACTATCTATTCCCATTTATCCATACAAATCCGAGACGCCCATATAGAAGCCCTCAAACCCGAGAACAAATCAAGCGAAGCCTTGAGGGGAATGGATAAGAAAATTGAGATCAGAGGTGACAGAGTCTACTGTTTCATGGACCGAATTTGGACCCTAAAGTTCGGAGGATTTAGGGAAGTTGTCATGGAGGAAGCACACAAGACCAGATACTCTGTTCACCCGGGTTCTGATAAGATGTACTTGGATCTTAAGAAACAATACTGGTGGCCGAACATGAAAGTCGAGATCACTACATTTGTGGGCAAGTACTGACTTGCGCTATGGTGAAAGTTGAGTACCAGAAACCCTCGGGTCTGCTCCAGCAGCCCGAGATACCCGAGTGGAAATAGGAGATGATTACCATGGATTTCATCACCAAGTTACCTAAATGTCCGAGTGGGTACGATACCATTTGGGTAATTGTCGATCGTTTGACAAAATCCGCTCACTTCATTCCGATTAAAGAATCGTTCAAGATGGAAAGACTTACGCGGATCTACATCCAGGAGGTAGTTCGATTGCATGGTGTACCTGCGTCCATTATCTCTGATCGAGATAGCAAGTTTACCTCCAGATTTTGGCAGTCTCTCCAGAAGGCTCTTGGAACCAAACTAGACATGAGCACGGCTTATCACCCTCAGACCGGCGGACAGAGTGAGAGGACTATCCAAACCCTGGAAGACATGCTTAGAGCACGTGTCATCGATTTCGGAAAGTCGTGGGACACACATTTGCCTTTGATCGAGTTCTTGTACAACAAAAATTACCACACTAGCATCAAGGTTGCTCCATTTGAAGCCCTTTACAGTCGCAAGTGCAGATCCCCTCTGTGTTGGGCCGAGGTAGGAGACACGCAGCTAGCCAAGAGTCGATTTCCTGACAATGCTCTCACTGGTCATGAAATCGTCCGTGAAACCACCGAAAAGATCATCCAAATCCGGGAACTATTGAAAGCTTCACGAGACCGCCAAAAGAGTTATGCCGATAATCGATGGAAACCTCTGGAGTTCCTGGTTGGAGACCGTGTCCTATTGAAGGTCTCGCCCTGGAAAGGCATGGTACGCTTTGGAAAGCATGGGAAACTTAATCCGAGGTACATTGGACCCTTCGAGATCCTCTCTAGGATCGGTCCGGTAGCCTATAAACTTCGATTACCTCACGAGCTTAGCAACATCCACCCCGACTTTCACGTCTCGAACCTTAAAAAGTGTTTATCCAACGAAACCCTCGTGATATATCTTTATGAGATCGAGATCAATGAAAACTTGAACTTCATGGAGGAACCGATTGAAATCATGGATCGAGAGATCAAATGCACGAAGCAAAGCTGCATCCCGATAGTGAAGGTTCGCTGGAATGCCAAGCGGGGACCGAAATTCACTTGGGAGCGGGAGCGTGAAGACTCGATGAAACAGAAGTATCCAAATCTATTTTCAAATCCATGATTTGTATCTTAATCTTGAATTTCGGGATGAAATTCCCTCTAACGGGGGGATAATGTGACAACCTGAAATTCTTTCCGTTATTGTAACCCATTCCGTTAATAAACTCGTTGTTTCAAATTTGATTCCGTTTCGTTCTTAAATTAAGTAATAAATTTGAGATTCTATTATGACTTAATGGGTGTCCAAACGTGTTTAGAACTCATATTAACACTCCATATTAGTAATCGGAAAAAATTTAGAATCGACCATATCAGGTTACGACAACTTAATCGGGTGCGAACAAAAACCACGTCTAACGTCGGTATCGGGTAGAATTCCACCGTGTCATGAACTTAGCACATATTTAAAGCCCAAAAGACTTCATTTTTAAGCTTTTTCACTCTCTCACTACTCTCTCTCTTTAACCTCTCTCCTCAAATCCAAGCTTTAGGTCCAAAATCATCAAATTTAAGCTCCATTTCATCAAGGTAACCTTCCTAACTTGTTGTACAACCTTTATAGCTTCCAAATCCGTGTTCAAACCCTTCCAAACCACCTTTGGAGCTTAGATATGGCTAAATGGATTAATGGAACGGACTTAGAACACCTTAAACTTAAATTTTGGGGAGTAACCATGAGTTTACTGCCTAAGAACATGCTTGGGCCGTAAAATCATTTCCATGGGTAGTAAACTCAATTTCAAGTGTTTAAATGCCACTTAAACACACCAATAGCCTTGGATAAAAGTCTAGAACCAACCACAATCGATTTAGGGTCCTTAAACATGATGAAAACCCTCCCTTTAGGAGTTCACGGCCATAAACCCCCCAAGAGTGGGTTCCTGGGCCGTAAACTCACATACACAAGTCAAATGATGCCCTAAATTCATTCTAAGGCTTGTAAAATTGGTTTGAATCACATATGCTTAATCTAGGGCCACCAAATCATTAAAAGAAGGAGTGTATAGGATCTTACAACCATAAAATCCTAGTTCACGGCCGTAAACTCCCTTTGATGGTACTTTTGGTGGTTTAACTCATTCCTATGCCTTAGATTAAATCATAGCAACCTTCCCCAAGTGTTCATTGACCATTTAGCATCATAAAACCCTCATCTATGAGTTTACGGCCGTGAAATCATGTGGAGTTGGTCTTAGGGCCGAAAACTCCATAGGGAGTTTACTCTTGAAGAGTAAACACATTATCCAAAGCCCTATACATCCGTAGATGTCACCCAGGTCACTCCAAACACTTGATTTGAAGTGTTTTCTCGTGTTGGAGTGTATAGTCATATCTAATTAGTGATTTAAAGTCTAATTAGATACATTTGTATATCATTTCACATTACATAGGAACCTCGCGCGTTATCAAGCCCCGAACTGACACTTAGCATCCAAATCGTCACGTTATCTTGTCTAGTGAGTTCATACCCCTACCCTTTTTCAATGTTTTTCACTGTTTTTAGGGGGAATAAAAGTAAATTACAAGGAATACTTGTACTCAAAACTTGTTTTATTTGTGTTGTGTTTCATATTACATATGCTATTAACACTAACAATCATAACAGATAACCGTTTGAACTTGCAGAACACACTATCGTATTATTTGTGAAAAACGTTATAAAATGTTGAACTTTATATTTTTATAAATGGTTTTCCACATTATAATAGTTAAAAGCATAACATTTGAACTTTGGACATGAATTTAGTACATTGTTTTGTCCTCGGTAACACTCCATAGAGATACACGAGTGGAGGATCGTCACTTGTAACAAGATCATTTTGTATTATTACTAGTAAATTTGTTATTCCTATAAATTGGAGACACATCCTCGGTGAACACTCCACAGAGATACGCGAGTGGAGGATCGTCACTATAACCAGAATCTCTTAGATAGGGAGCATGACTTGAGTGTATAGATCAATACGCGGCTGACTACCCCACACCTAGCTGCTAGCTACAGCCGAACCGAAAGGTTCAAGGGTGAGGAAAGTCATAAGGTGATGTGGACTACATATTGTCATATCTAGTCTATCGTATGGTTATGGAACTCGCAATTTGGATAATAGAGATTTACTTGTTAGTAATAATGGATTTAGTTACTAGTTTATTTTGTACTTATTAGTTTTATATACGTGGTAAAACTAATACATTTCAGTGTACATCTTTTACATTACATTTCAGATTGGTAAACTAACATACACTTCACAAGGATAACCAGGTTTTCAGTATACATCTTTTACATTACATTTCGGATCGGTAACCAACTTTTAGGAAAATATGGGATTTTCCTGGGATAACAATTGTACATAACCAGAATCGTGTAACAAAACAGTTAACTAAACTTTACATATAAGAAAATATGGGATTTTCTTGGGTTGGTAACTTTTTCAGAAACCGAAAGGAAACTTGTACGCTTTCAGAAAACAAAACCGCTTATGAACTCACCAGCTTTATGCTGATTTTTAAAATGCTTGTATTCTCTGGTCCGCATTAAACAGGTACCCGATGACCCTTTTGACGGAGACGGAGTGCGTTGAAGACACGTTTTAACTTTTGGTCATATATACTTATGTATAACACTTGTACAACTTTGCTTTTAAACAATTGTAAATTTCATATGTAATGTAATGGTTGTTTACTTGGCTTACTATGTGCATTGGTTATGATATTCAATATCAAGTCACCTCCGCCCCGGAACGTTTCCGCCTGCGGTTTCGTGGTGTGACACAAACATTTGGATAAACTATGGTAAGTATAGTTTATGTACATTACTACTACTACCCTTGTTTTGATGAACTATAATAGGTATAGTTTATGATACATTACATAATACATCATTTGAAAAAGGGTACATTCATGCAAAGAGAATTCTCATTACACAACATGTAATTGAGTTAATCACTTTGTGAGGCATTCACTTCAATTTACCAATAAGTCTTGTATTGTAACTAGAGTCTCCTGGAGGGAGTGCGTGATAGTTGTATATAGATCTATATTAGGTCTATCAAACCAACACCTTAACTGCATGCAACAATTACACCGACAGGTCTGGGGTGACAAGTGTCATAAAATTTCTGACGCCTAAAGAACGTCGTTTCAGGCCAACTAGGTCATAGCATGGTTATAATAACTCACAGAAAGTATTAACAAACATAGGAATTTACGGGAATTTCATTGAAATCAAAAGCGTTTATGTTGATTTAAACTTGCATTACTTACTATAAGTAAGAAAGGTTACTTATACATTTCTGTCTCTAGATATTAGACTACATTACACCTTTTAAGGAAAATATCGGATTTTTCTAGAAAAAACATTACATTTACAAGAGAAAGGCTTTTATCAATTCAAATCAAAAGCTTATGAACTCACCAACCTTTGTGTTGAAACTTTTTCAAACAACTTGTATTCTCAGGAAATCACTAAACAGGTAATCAAGTGCATTTTGAGGATGGGACGTTAAGGCGTCAAACGTTTCCCATGAAGTCCTCCACTCCCGGACATTACATTTACAAGAGAAAGGCTTTTATCATTCATACAATGACGTAACACTACTAATTATATATATGTTGGTTGTGTTTACTTTAATCACTATTGCAAATGTTGTTATGATTCTATACATGAAGTCCTCCACTCCCGGACGTTTCCGCCATCCTTGGTTTGGGGGTGTGACAGATTGGTATCAGAGCACAGTTTATAGTGAATTAAGTATATCAAACCACATAAGATATACAAGCTATAAACACAATTGGGACTAAAAGTCTCTGATTTTAAAACATTTTTTTATGGGATATACTTTTAGAAAATAAATAGTTTTCTCGTTTAAAGTATACATACATGCATTACATACTCGCGTAGTGTCATAACTAGGAGAACATAAAGTAAAAGAAGAGGAGTTGTTCACTATGAGTATGCCTTAGTATATGTGAATCAAGTCTGGGAGGGATATAGCATGATCAACTATATATGTCCGAGAAGTGACTTACACATACCGGGGGATAGTCGTAGTGGGCAACAAATCTAATAACCTAACTTCACTCTACAAAGAATGCTCTAAGAACCAAATCTAAACACTTAAAATACTATAGGGGTATTTGTATGTTACTATAGCGCAATATTATTATTATTAACCGTTACATGCTTCTTACACCCCTATTCTCATATAGACGACATGGCATGATTTCATCTACCAGGAGACCCATACTTTCTCAATCAGGGAAATGATGGCTGGATTGAAGAAAAGCACGAGGAGCCGATCGAAAAATATCCCAAAGAGGATCCCGAAGAAGATCCCGAAGAGAATCCCAAAGAGGAACCCGAAGAAGATCCCGAAAAGAATCCTAAAGATGATCCTGTAGAAGAACCCGAAGAGGAACTCGAGTAAGAACCAGAGGAAGAAGAAGAAGAGGAAGACGTCGAGGTAGACATGGATGAGGATGAAAGTGAAGAAGAACCATAGGTCATCAATCCTCCCTATATTGCCAGAGTTCCCGCCAACCGATACGACTTCTTCGGACCCGTACCTCGATGGCCAACCACAAATGAGGGATGGAGTCGCCGTCAATGACAACGATCACCTTATGGAGGTCAATGAGGTTTCTATCAACTCAGCCACGGAGGACCAGCCGATAAAGCCCTCCTAGTCATGAATCAACAGATAACGATTATGGATGATCGCGGTAGGATGATGACCGATCAGATCCGAGAACTAAGTGTCATCATAGAGTCTACCACTGCTCGCACCAGAGACCTAGAACGAGACTCCCACTACAGAGATCAAATCATTTAGGACCTTCTCACTGTTCGAGCAGAAGCAAGGGAGTATCAGGAAAGATACTTGGCACTTGTGGAGAGAATGGTTGCAACCGAATGGAGATTAGAAGAACTGCAAGGCGCATCGACATCATCCCAAGCTCCAGCAGGGAAGGATCGTCGTGAGTACGACTCATTACTACTCACACATCTTCGTAGTATAGGTTTATGAGCATGTGTTGGTGCTACTCTTTTGTATGTAGGTTGACCCTACAACTAAGTGATTACATTATTCAAAGGGCTTTTGTGCTGTCAAAACTATATTTTACATTGATGTAATGTAGACCCTTATGAGGTCAAATTTTCTCCAAAACGATATGTACTAAAAGTTTATCAATGAATTTGACATGCATTTTACTTCATTGGATGTTGACATGAGATTTTACTATGTGGTATTACAAACAATTTACAACTGATAACTCTAAGATTTCTAAGTGTACCTCATTGTTATGTGTAATTAAAGAAGTAATCGACCTAGAAATGGTGAGTCCGCCTTAGGACCTGTTCCTTGTTTGGTTGTGGACTTAGGGTAGACTCATTAGTATAAACAACTTAATAAAATATTAATTACACATAACTGGGGCACATCGAGCGAATCCTAGGAGTGGGTCAGACGTGGAACCGAACACATGACTCCGTTTGAGTCACCACTATTTAATTCGTAAGTTTAATTGCATAAACTTTTTCTTTGAATTACTTGCTAATGCAATAAAGTCGGGATATAATACAAATGAGATAAAACAAGTAACACTCGACTCGTTATTGCTATTGAAGTCTTAACGACTTGTCATTTTAAAACTTATGACAAAGCTATGCCGCCAAGGAAAGACCAAGACCTTCCAGTAGCGCAACACCACCTCCTTCGCCGCCACCTCCACAATTTGATCCGACAATGTTCTAGGCTGCAGTAGCAGTAGCTGTGGAGACAGCTATGTCGCAAATCGGCACTAATGGCAATGGAGGATCTGGATCTGGTGTTGCATCCTCTAACCAAGGTGACAGTTCGGGGTGCACAAAGGAATGCACCTACAAGGACTTACCAAATGGCAAACCCGATACCTTCAATGGGAGCGGGGGCGTCATCACACTGATGCAATGGTTAAAAAGGACTGAAGCAGTCTTCGAAATCTGTGCTTGTCCTGAAACAAACAAGGTCAAGTACGCGTCATTCACTTTCACCGGTAGGACCCTCACTTGGTAGAATGGCCGAGTTAAATCACTTACTCCAACAGTGGCTAACTCCATAAGCTGGGAAGACCTTAAAGCGTTGATGCTAAAGGAGTATTGCCGAGGGGTGAAATACAGAAACTCGAAGAACTATGGAACCTCAGAATGTCCAACACAGACCTTGAAACTTACACTGCCTGATTCAATGACATAACACTCCTCTGTCCAATAATGGTCACTCTAGAGGAGATAAAGGTGGAACAATACCTCTGGTGGCTATCATCCCAGATTCAAGATAGTGTACTGGCCTTAAAACCCGCTACCTTTGAAAGTGCCAAGGAAATGGCACTATAACTTATCGATCACAGGGCCAGCCGTGGTACCGTGATCCCCACCACTGACCAAGAAAAAGGAGGGAACAACAAGAGGAAGTTCTGGAACATAAAAATATAAGCAACCGGCACAGGACCCCGCCAAGAAGCAACAGACTGTGGTTGTCCGTGCTGCCACTACTGCTACCACTCCAGCACCACTGAAGCAATATGCTGGAAATCTCCCTAAGTGCAACAAGTGCAACTTCCACCACACTGGTGCTTGTCGGGAAATGCACTGCAAAAACTGCGATAGGAAGGGGCATACCGCTCGTTTCTGTAAAGCGCCAGCACGAACGATCAACCAAGTTGCCAATGCAGGGGTAAGCCAAACCTGCTATGGATGTGGTGAAGCAGGACACTTTACGAGAAACTGCCCCAAATCACAAGCCCCTAATGCTGGTGGTGTAGGGAGAGTCCTGGCGATAGGACATGAGGAAGCAATCAAAGATCCTACAGTGGTTACCGGTACGTTTCTCCTCAATAACTCTTATGCATGCGTACTTTTTGATAGTGGAGCGGAGAGGAGTTTTGTGAGCCACCAATACAAACAATTACTTGAACAAAACTCACAATCACTAGAATATACATACATATTAGAAATGGCAAATGGAAAAGTAGAGCGTACTGATGATATATACTCAGGGTGTACCCTCACTCTAGACAACCATTCGTTCAAAATCGATCTAATGCAGTCACAATAAAAAGTTTCGACATCATCATTGGTATGGATTGGTTAAGTTCTCATCGTGCCCACATTCTATGTTACCAAAGGGTCGTTCACCTTAATCTGCCAAATGGCGAAACCCTTCTCATCTATGGTGATAAACCCATTGCAAATTTACAAATCATCTCTTACGTCAAAGCCCAAAAGTATCTCCGAAAGGAATACCGCGCTTTCTTGGCCCACATAGTAGATAAGAAATAGGAGGTGAACGACATCAAAGAGATTCCCGAGGTGTGCAACTTCCCTGATGTATTCCCAGAAGATCTCACAGGCGTACCGCTTGCGCGACAAGTTGATTTCCGAATCGACTTAATTCCCGGAGCTACCCTCGTAGCCAAGGCTCAATACCGCCTACCGCCAGCAGAAATGCAAGAACTATCCAGCCAGTTGAATGAAATGTTGAGCAAAGGATTCATCAGACCGAGCTTTTCACCTTAGGGAGCACCAATCCTTTTTGTAACAAAGAAGGACAGATCCTTTCGCATGTGCATCGACTATCGGGAGTTAAACAAACTTACCATCAAGAATCGATATCCCCTACCCCGAATCGACGACCTCTTCGACCAACTTCAGGGAGCAAGCTACTTTTCAAAAATCGACTTGAGGTCGGGTTATCATCAGCTGCGAGTTCAAGAAGAAGATATCCCCAAGACGGCATTCATAACTCGCTATGGAAATTAGGAATTTGTAGCGATGCCCTTCGGACTAACCAACGGACCTGTGGTGTTCATTGATTTGATGAACTGAGTGTTTCGACCCTTCCTAGACAAATTCGTGATCATGTTCATCAACGATATCTTGGTCTATTCGAGAAGCGAAGAAGAGCACATCCAACATCTGCGACTAGTATTGGAGATTCTAAGAACGGAGAAGCTTTATGCTAAATTTTCGAAGTGCGAATTTTGGCTCCGAGAAATGGGATTTCTTGGCTATGTGGTTAGCAAGAAAGGGATACATGTGGATCCCTCAAAAATCAAAGCAATCAAAAACTGGTCAGCACCTACAACGCTGACAGAAATCCGACAATTTTTAGGGCTCGCCGGTTGCTACCGAAGATTCATACAGAACTTCTCCAAGATTGCCAAACCACTCACCACCTTAACTTAAAAAGGTGTGATGTTTAAGTGGGGAGATAAACACGAAACTGCCTTCCAAACTTTAAAGCAAGCCCGGTGCAGCGCACCGGTCTTGTCTCTTCCAGAAGGAACTTATGACTTCGTAGTATATTGCGATACTTCAAATCAAGGCCTAGGATGCGTGCTCATGTAGAGAGGGAAGGGCATCGCTTACACATCAAAGCAACTTAATACACACAAAGTTAATTATACTACCCACGACCTTGAGCTGGGAGCAGTAGGCACTACCTCTACGGCATAAAGTGCACCATCTTCACCGATCACAAAAGTCTTCAGCATATCTTCAATCAAAAAGAGCTCAACATGCCAAAAAGAAGATGGGTAAAGTTGCTGAATGACTACGAGTGTGAAATCCGCTACCATCCGGGAAAGGCCAATGCAGTGGCCGATGCCCTAAGCATAAAAGAATATTCGGGCCACCGAGTAAAATCCTTAACCATGACAATCCATTCACACCTGACCGCACAGATCAAGGAAGCACAACTAGAAGCCTTGAAACTAGAAAATGTGGCAAGTAAGGCATTAAGGGGAATGGATAAGAACTTAGAAGTCAAGGATGATGGATCTCGTTATCGCATGAACCAAATCTGGACACCGATGTTTGGTGGATTCCGCGACGTTGTCATGAACGAAGCACAGACGACTTGATACTCCATCCATCCAGGGTCAGATAAGATGTATCTAGACCTCAAAAAGCTATACTGGTGGGCAAACATGAAAGTTGAAATTGCTACTTATGTGAGTAAGTGCTTGACTTGCGCCAAGATCAAAGTAGAATACCAGAAGCCATCAAGACTACTACAACAGCCGGATATACCTGAGTGGAAGTGGGAACGGATAACCATGGACTTCATAACCAAGCTGCCTAAGACATCAGTTGGGCTTGACACCATATGGGTAATCGTAGATAGATTAACCAAGTTTGCGCACATCCTGCCGATAAAGGAAACCGACAAGATGGAGAAGTTAACCAGGACGTACATCAAGGAGATTGTGCGACTGCATGGTGTACCAATATCTATTATCTTTGACTGAGATAGTTGATTCACCTCGTGGTTTTGGTAGTCCCTAAAGAAATCTCTGGGAACTAGGCTTGACATGAGTACGACCTACCATCCACAAACCGACAGGCAGAGCGAGCGAATCATACAGACATTAGAAGACATGTTGAGAGCCTGTGTGATAGAATTTGGTAAGGCATGGGATACCCATTTACTGCTTATTGAGTTCTCCTACAAAAACAGCTATCACACAAGCATCAAAGTCGCCCCATTCGAAGCTCTCTACGGCCGCAAGTGTAGATCACCCTTGTGTTGGGATGAAGTGGGGGATACACAGCTGGCTAGAGGGAAAGTCTCTAATAGCACCCTCACTGGTCCTAAAATCATAAAGGAGACCACGGAAAAGATAGTCCAAATCCGAGAAAGACTAAAAGTATCTCAAGATCGACAAAAGAGTTACGCAGATAAATGACGCAAACCTTGGAATTCCAAGTGGGCGATCGTGTGCTACTAAAAGTTTCCCCTTGGAAAGGAATGATACGTTTTGGCAAATGCGGGAAACTAAATCCAAGGTACATCAGTCCATTCGAAATCCCTACGATGATTGGGCCAGTAGCATACAAACTTCGATTACCTTAAGAACTTAATAACATACAATGATACCCGTTGATGAAATTGAAGTTAATGAGAGTCTCCATTTCTTGGAAGAACAGTTGAGATTATGGATCGGGAGGTCAAAAGAACGAAACAAAGTCTTATTCCCATAGTGAAGGTTCATTGGAACGCTAAACAAGGACCCGAGTTCACCTGGGAACGCGAAGATCAAATGAAACAAATATACCCGCATCTCTTCCCAAACTCTTGAAGTCCCGGTCAGAAGGTAAATTTCGGGATGAAATTCCCTCTAACAAGGGGATGATGTGACAATAGTCTATTTTGGGTCAAGTCAAAGTCAAACAAAGTCAACGAGTCAAATGCGGACGACTCAATTAACCATTGTATATTAGGGTTTACGTTATGTAATTACTATACAACTCGCTATTTTAATGTGAAAACATCATTTGGAAAATTCGTGTGTTTAATTTTCCTTGCCTTGATAGTGTTAAACAATGAACCAAAGAGATAAAACACTATTGCACACTCATCGGGAGTGTGTAGGACACTAAAACATGGCTTAACGGGGTTTACGGACCTTGCATTGCGAAGCCTGATGCTCAAAAAGGTCATAAATGGAACCTCTCTAAATCTCTTTCACTCTATCTCTCTCTATTCAGAATCTCTCCCAGATCTCTCTTAAAAGTTCCCGTAACTTTTCGTAATCATTTGGGCCATCCCGACCCTTAACCGGGTCAAAAATCGCTTAAAACAGGGTTAGAACGGGTAAAATACCCCAAAAGACCCGAAACCCCTTTATAGGGCCGAAGCTTCTTAGGGTCGAACCCTCTTGGACCGAAAGCAGCATGAACCGAGGCCCTTGGGTAGCCACAGCCATCCAGCCACAGCCACTGAGCCGAAGCCCAGAGCCGCAGCCGTCAAGCCCGCAGCCACCAAGCCCGGAGCCGCCGAACCCGGAACCAAGCCCCCGCTTCGATATCGCCTTCAGACCACAAACCCTTCTCCTCGGATCAACACCAACAGCCATGCCACTTCGGTTTTAGACTGCTGAGACCGAGACCTCGCCCAGACTTCGGATTTCCATCTTTTTACCCAGTTTTCAAACATGACTTCGTTTTAAGCCCGTTTTTCATCATTTTAAAGTGGGATTTTCATCCAAAACTTTATTTTAACGTATTAAGACCCATATGTATTAATTAATCACGTTTTTAATGCAAATCTTATCCAATATTTAGTGGTTGGAGTAATTAAGGTGGAGTATTGACCTTGCTTTACTTTATGACACAAGCAACCACTCCCCTCACCCACTCTATGGTCAGCCACTCCTCCCACCCTACGTTGGTCATGTCAAGGTACTTTCTCATCATTTTCCTAGGAATTCCCAAGTTTTAGAGCTGGAACAACTCCCTCTCTCTCTCTCTCTCTCTCCTCATTCTCACTCACTTCTCTCATTTCCACCAAAGATCAAACCCACTTTTCTCTCAAATTCTCTCACACAAATTCGAGATTTTCAAGGCATTTTCCAGATTTTCTCCTTCATTTGTTAAGTATCATCACCCTCCTTGTGGTTATTCATTTCCTTTTACTCAAATCATTGATTCCTTACACAAACTCCATCAATAGGGTGTTAGATTGTAGAATCTTCAAGCAATCCTTCAAGTGTTCTTGAGTTGAACACTTCTCTCCTTCAACATCCATCCACTGAAATCACACAAGGTGAGTTCATACCACTATATTTTTATGATTTATTGAGTTTTAAGGGGGGGGGGGGGAATACAAGTTAAAACACCAAGAACACCACTAAGTTCTTCTAACAGCTTTCATCAGAAAAGTTGGGCTCCATTCACAGACTGTTTTGATCAACTTAAAAATTTTAGTTTTCAAAACAATTTAGGTGTACGTAACTCCAGTTCTTAGCTTTAAAATGACTACTTGCACATCTCCATACGATTTGTATACAGTTTTTGGTGATTTTTATAAAACTACATATCATTTCAAGAACCAATCTGGACCAGTCTGTGATTATGGACGTTTTCACCTAAGTTGGAGGTCACTAAAAATCATGAGAACATTTATGAACAAACTAGACTCAGTTTCCAAACTCTCAGAATTTACGGATGCTGATTTGGAACTTTGATGATTTTTCTACAAAAATTTTAAGAACAGTAATAGAAAATGTTAACAACAAAAAAATGCTATCAATTTCATTTCACCTTCTAACATGTTGACCAAGGTGTGTATCTTTATGGGGGTTATATGTTATTGCAATATATGACATTTTGTCTTAATATATAGACATACAACAGTTAACAAATGGATTTTTGCTATATAAAGCATGGAAAATAACAAATTGTTATAATCAAAGTACATCAATTACATACAAACATTTGGATAAACTATGTTAAGTATAGTTTATGTACATTACTACTACTACCCTTTTTTTTGATGAACTATAATAGGTATAGTTTATGATACATTACATAATACATACATTTTAAAAAGGGTGCATTCATGCAAAGAGAATTTTCATTACACAACATGTAATTTCGTTAATGACTTTGTGAGGCATTTGCTTTAATTTACCAATAAGTCATGTATTGTAACCAAAGTCTCGTGGAGGGAGTGCGTGATAGTTGTATATAGATCTATACTGGATCTGACAAACCCACACCTTAACTGCATGCAACAGTTAGACCGGCAGGTCTGGGGTGACAAATGTCATAACATTTCCGACGCCTGAAGAACGTTGTTTCAGGCCAACTAGGTCATAGCATGGTTATAATAACTCACAAAAAGTATTAACAAACATAAGAATTTATGGGAATTTCATTGAAATCAAAAACTTGCATTACTTACTATAAGTAAGAAAGGTTACTTATAGATTTCGGTCCCTGTATATAAGACTACATTAGACCTTTTAAGGAAAATATCGGATTTTTCTGGAACAAACATTACATTTACAAGAGAAAGGCTTTTATCAATTCAAAACAAAAGCTTATGAACTCACCAACCTTTGTGTTGACACTTCTTCAAACAACTTGTATTCTCAGGAAATCACTAAACAGGTAATCAAGTGCATTTTGAGGATGGGACGTTAAGGCATCAAACATTTCACATTTTGTCAACATATTGTAATTGATATGGAAACATGTAATTCATACAATGATGTAACTCTACCAATTATATATATGTTGGTTGTGTTTACTTTAATCACTATTGCAAATGTTGTTATGTTACTATACATAAAGTCCTCCACCCCCGAACGTTTCCGCCATCCTTGGTTTGGGGGTGTGACAGTCCAGGCTTCATCCAACATAACATTTCACAACTAATGGAACTATGTGTATGTGTCCAGGAAACCCCTATCACTATGTTCTTAGTCTCCTAATGTTATATGTTCATGGGGAATTCGACAAGTGGAGCTATGATTTTATAGGTAAGGTTGTATGGAAGTGATATTTGGTTTATGAAGGGTAAATTTGTCATTTTTTATTAGGCTGCTAGCTATTCTTACATTGAAAATTTATTGAAGGGAATTATACTAAATTAATTATAATGTGTTTTTCTTACCATTTATCCGTTAGGCTGCTATCCTTGGGTTTCCATCTGTTTGTTGAAGGATGGACATTTCCTCTCATGGTACACATGCTAATGTATAGTAATACAAACAAAGAATAGGAGAAAACAGTTTCAGTAAACCACTACCCAATTCATACCATGGTATAAAAGGAAATTTACTGTTTTTCTTGGTTGTATCTTAGATTTATGGTGGGTTGAAGATGAAATGTTCTTTCATTTGTTCTTCTTTTTACTTTCATATTTCATCCATTATGTTCCTTGACATCCATTTTTGTTTTGCTTCTGATTTCACAATGACTTTTCTCTTTTTATTTAGTAGGTTCGGGCATAATGGTCAGAGATAACTAACAGGTAAACCCTTACCATTTGATGTTTTGATTTTATCCTTGGGTCTCCAACAATAAGGAGGTAAACCCCTTACCATTTGTAGTTTTTGACTAGCACGTTTACTTTTATCCTTTTCATGGTTCTACTCCAGGTTCATGAATCCTTCCTTTGGTGAAGGAGGATACAAAGAATCTAACATAAAGTGCTCATCTTAAGGTGTTATAGGTTATAGTTTGCTCTTTAGATTACTGGCTCATTAATTTGTGCATTGTTGAATGGTACTTAAGTCATTATACAAACACATGTTTTCTTTTCTTTTTCCACCACTTTTTGTCTCTAATTTATGCTTGATTTAGTCTTATATGTGATGGGTTTTGAGCATTGTAACACTCCTATGGTGTACATGCAACCCTAGAAACCTTGGATCTATGTTTTCTCTATTATACATGCAAATTTGATATTCCAAGGTTCTCAACCTAACTAGCATGTTATAGGGTACTTGTAATATAAAAGCTTGGTAGAATAACATACATTTTCTTAGTGGTTGATTGCTTGGAGTTATGAGAGCCTAGCACCAATAATGTGGATGCCTCAAGTGGAATCATAAATCACCAAAGCACCTTGGAAGACTTTACAGAATGGAAAGCACACTAGAAATCAGCCACCCTTTGTTCTCACACACACTAGTTCCATTTCATGTGCCAAAGACCTCATTATATAGTATGGAGGATTAGGGTTACATTCATGTAAACCCTAATACCCATAACTTTTTATTTCTGTAGGATCCATGGGTTAAAACTCCATGGACTATCCATGCAAGCTTATCCCATCCTAAATGAACTTGGACCATTCTATATACATATATATATATATATATATATATATATATATATATATATATATATATTGTGACATCCCCATTTTTACGGCCAGAAAAGACCGATTTGTTTATGCTTTGTTTTATAAAATCAGAGTAATCTTTTAAAGAAAATGGTTGCGGAATTTGTTCCCAAAACAAGATAAGATAATAACTTATCAAAACATTTCTCAAAGAGAATGTATTTTCATTTAATAATAAAACCTCGGGATGTCATGTTCCGATACAGACATATAAGCATAAACAGAAGTTACATTTAATTACACAATTGATTTATATCTCCTTTAAATCTCTCTGTGAAATATGTCTTCATATTAATACCTGTGATACAAAGAAAACTGAGTGGGTCAGGCTTGGGAACCTGGTGAGCATATATGGTTTTCATCCCATAATGTTATATCATATATTTATAAATATAGAACATTCAAACTTGTACAATTTCACCATATAAAGGCAACTCTTATCCCACCCCATCGATCCTCACAACGACACGATCTAAACTCTCGTATCTAAAATTTTCCTCTTTACCTGATCCCTACTCACGGATCTAAAACTATCCTCTTCACCGATCCATACTCACGGATCTAAAACTACCTGATCCATACTCACGGATCTAAAACTAACCTCCTGATCTGATCCATACTCCCGGATCAATAATTGTACTCAATCCATACTCCCCGAATAAGCACAATTAACTATACCCTAATCCTGATCTGATCCATACTCCCGGATCAATAACTGTGCCCAATCCATACTCCCGGACTAAGGACAATTAACTTAGTCTTAATCCATACTCCCGGACTAATAACAAGTTTTATCTCTTTACCTGATCCATACTCCCGGATCTAAAACTAACCTCTTGGTCTAATCCATACTCGCTGAATAACTAGATCAACAACAACAACATCGGGGCCTCTCATATGTTTATCACACATCAACTATCTACCCATGTTCTACCCAATATATTAGTAGATAAAAATATATATTTTTATACATAGTTTAAAACCTGTATAACATTCTCATTCAATACCTATTCCACATAATAGATGAGGCATACCCACATAACATGTATTTCATAGAGAATAAATCAGATCTATGAGATAGAAGAAAGTGAATATACATTCACGCATATAATAACAAAATATACACATAACACGTATTTTATACTAAATACTTAATAATTATGCGTTAGAAGAAAGTAACCACACACTCACTTGATTAGAAGATGATCGGACAGCACTACGACTTGTAGAAGTAGTATTCTTCGGCAGATCTGGAAGATCTTTACAAAAACCGGACTCCTCGCGGGCAGAGCTTCGGCTCGGGAATCGCACTTCTCGGGATCTCCGGGGCCTCGAGACTTCCTTCGGGGCTCGGGAATGATACCGGGGCTTCAGGATGTTTCTTGCACGAAAAACGATGCAAAAACGCGAGAAAACGGGAAGAAATGAGCAAACTACTCGGCTGCCCTCGACACCCTTTTATAGGGGGCTGGAAGCCCATTTACGCTGACTCCCCCCATGGATAATATCGGTTAATTTATAATTAAATTAAATATCGAAAATATTTAATAAACTTCAAAAATTCATATCATCCTCATACGAACTCCGTTTTCGACGTTCTTTATATCCCCGCGTAGGTGAGACTACGATCTACAACTTTCATTTAGACTCCATCGGCTAATTTTGAATTTATTTTTATTATTTATTTTTAGTAGGCCGGAAAAGGAAAATTCCGTTATAAAATCATAACTTCTTTATCCGACGTCCGTTTTCGCCTATCTTTTTATCGTTTTACTCCTATTAACGAGACCTTCGATTCTCATTTAGATTGTTTTGGCTAAAAACCGCTCGGTCTCAAATCGAGCATTCGGGCTGCATACCGCTAAGTCGAAACTTCGAAAAATCATAACTTCCTCATACGAAGTCATATTTGGGCGTTCTTTTTATGCACGCTCATGGTTTAACATATTCTACAACTTTCATTTAGATTTATAAGGCTAAATATCACTCTAACGTAAATTCACATTTTACGTCGCGCTGTGTCGTGCCGGTTCTGTCGCGAAACTTCGACAGGTCATAACTTCTTCGTTATAACTCGGAATTCGGCGTTCTTTATATGCACGGAAACCTTGTAACATATACTATAACTTAATTAAGATTATTCCTTCAAAATAATCTTCCATAAAAAAGTCATTTTTGACGCTTAACGTCTCTAATTGACTAGCCCGGATCTACGGGCGTTACAATTATCTCCCCCTTAGGATGATTACGTCCCGGAATCATCAACGAAATAGGACTTGCATAATGATTCCACACGTTATTTATTCATCCTAGGTAATAATCGTAACTTCTATGTTTCCTCGAAAGAGTATTTAACTCTATGGCTTTCTTGATCGCAGAAGATGCCCAATCTTGCATCGGCTTATCGTACTATGTTGTACTTTCAATCGTAACCTTTAAGTTACCAGATAAGTCCTTATTGTGGACTCCTTCTTCTGCTCAAGATAATTACTTTCATTTATCTATTGTAACAAATCGATGGGTCGTGCTCTATTGACCTCTCATCGCACGATGCGACGCTTAGACTCGGTCTTTAATGAAGTTAAATTCCAGGATGGAATATACCTTTCTTCATATTCTAATGTGATATAATCACATTTCAGCATGTAGCATTTCTACCTGCAAACTTCTTTTAACAACGAGCGCGACACTATCAATCGCATTAACTTCAACCTTTTGACTTAAGTCAGATGTTACATCTAACTTGGTCCTCTAGACCACGTAACATACTCCTCGTAGTCGAACTCAAATTTAAATATGACCACTAGGGTCGGAACAAGAACCATATTACTAGTCATTACCGAAACAATGGTAATGACATACCAGAATAAAGTGGAATCAATTACTAGCTTCTTGGTAACCTTGTGACTTTCCCTGATCCAAGTGCGAGTCCTGTGCTTCCGGTAGTATATGCATCTATGACCTTTCACACCTACTCATACTCGTCCCAAGTATTGTCCCGCAGTCGACCAAGTCACCATACAAAAAAATCAGACAATCATTCAACACATCAGTTAGCAAAACTAGGGTTTATATTAATTCCTTGAAAAGATTACACAAAAGTTCAAGTTCACCCTATACTACGCCTCTAGTAGGCTACACTTCCTGATACAGACTTTATATATGGACATGAAGTCTTCATCCTTGAATCCTCGCATTGTTTTCTGCTTCATCGAGGATCATGTGGAATGCTCTTGGCTTTGGTGGTGCATTTGGGTTTATAGCCTCTTCTCTTCTTGGGCAGTTTTGCTTGAAGTGTCCTTCTTCACCACACTTAAAGTAGGCTTCTCTTTTGTTTGGGTATTTGCTAGCGTAATGACCAGTCTTCCCGCATTTGAAGCAGTTCATTTCTTTAGAGCATTCCCCAATGTGCTTCCTTTTGCACTTGTCACACCATTGTGCTCCTTTTTCGAGCTTCTTCGAATCAGACTTCGAAAATTTTCTCTTCTCATCGGACTTTGAAGATCCTTCGATCTTTCTTTTCTTGCCCACCTCGATTCTCTCCAGACCCCTTTCCTTTAACTGGATCTCCACATTTCGGTGAAGTGCAACCCAAATAGACCATGTTGGGTCGGGTCAAGTACATACCAAATATAGTTACAGATATAGACACCTTATCCAATAGTCTCCCACTTGGATAAGTCTGATAACTATATTGAACTATGAAATGGCATTTTAGATAAGTGATCATATAATCCCTTGCTCTCAAGATATTAGCCGGAAAGATACATGGAATAACATCGTACTTATTGTCCAACAGTTTGTTTCCCGATTTCCGATTTGTTTGACATAGAACTAAACCGAACACATCAAGTTGGTTTTGACTGGGCCCAACACATAGGTCAAAAAAATCATCGAGAGGCGTAGATATCGCTTTTAATCCTCCAAGGACTAAAAGGAATAGATAAAATTCGACTCATATGCTTGTTCTACTACTTGTTGAATCATACACAAAGGTACGTTTTATGCCATCAAGTTACTGATGCGTTTTCGTACAATCAGTCTATAACCAACTCATAGGAAACAACTCATATCTCTAGTTTTGAAGACTTATATGATATTATCGTCTCACGATCACTCGAGATAAATTCCATGAAGTGATACAAGTGATCGTGGGTTTAATCCAATACTCAGAACTTATGAGCACTCATGAATGTTGTAGCAACTTTTGTTATGTCTAACACCTTAGACATATACAAGCCCAATTCATGACAGCCTTGATTCATACCTACTTCCAACATATGACTGACTGTGGAGAATTTGAATAAAGTAATTATTCTGCAAGTCAAAACATGCAAAATTGAAATAATAACAAACAAGTGACACAAGATAGCAACAACTTATGTATAAATAAACAACAACTTTTATTTAATCAACAAATGTCAATTACATTTTACAAGTTTCAGAACTATTTAATCTGTAAAACTAATATTGTGCTTCAGCTCGATGCGCCTCGCATGCTGCAAACGCCTAACCCTAGTCAGTCCCCTCGTGAGGGGATTTGTTGGGTTCTCTTCTGATGATATCCTCTTTGGCACAATGAGTCCTTCTTCTATCTTATGTCTTATGAAGTGATATTTTATGTCAATGTGTCTGGATCTGCCATGATCTCTCGGTTCCTTAGCTAAGGCTACCGCACTATTGATGTCACATAAAATCTCCATAGGTTCCTTTATAGCTGGTACAAATCCAAGGTCTCCAATGAAGTTCCTCAGCCATATCGCCTCCTTTTTTGCTTCACTTGCTGTTATGTACTCTGATTCACATGTCGAATCAGCTACCGTCTCCTGCTTGGAAATTTTCCAAGTAATTTCTCCTCCATTCATGGTAAAGACCCAGCCCTACTGAGAGCAGAAATTATCCCTATCAGTCTGGAAGCTAGCATCACTATACCCCACTGCTCTCAAGTCATCACTCCCACCAAGGTTAAGGACCCAATCCTTAGGCCTCCACAGGTACTTAAGAATGTTCTTCACCGTAGTCCAGTGAGCCTTGTCAGGGTTCCCCTGATATCTGTTGGCCATGCTAAAAGCAAAGGGCACATCATGGCGGGTACAAGTTATAAGTTACATGATTGAGCCAACAGCGGAAGCATATGGCAATCAACTCATCTCAGCTTCTGTACTCGGACTTTAAGACTTGCTCAGTTTGACATTATGCTGGATCGGTAATTCACCTTTCCTAGATATCTGTATGTTGAACCTTTTCAACACTTTGTCCACATAGGTGCTTTGACTAAGTCCAATTAGTCTTTTACTCCTTTCTCTCAATATCCTTATCCCTAGGATATATGTAACTTCTCCAAGATCCTTCATAGCGAAACACTTCCCAAGCTAGGACTTAACCTCCTGCAAAGTTGGCATGTCATTTCCCATGAGTAGTATGTCATCCACATACACTACCAAAAAACTAACTATACTGCTACTAGCTCTGACATATACACATGACTAATCCTCACTTCTCGAAAAAAAAAAAATCTTTGACTTTGTCATCAAATCATGTTTTGATCCATAAATGGATTTCTCAAGCTTGCACACTCTATCAGGGTACTCTTAACTGACAAAACCTTCTGGTTGACTCATGTAAACATTCTCAGCCAACTTTCCATTAAGGAAATCGGTTTTGACATCCATTTTCCATATTTCATAATCATGAAATACAACAATGGATATCATAACCCTAATAGACTTAATCCTTGTTACTGGTGAGAAGGTTTCATCATAATCAACTCCCTTAGTTTGAGTGAAGCCCTTCGCAACTAGTCATGCCTTATAAGTGTGCGCTTTCCCATTCATGTCGGTCTTCTTCTTGAAGATCCACTTGCACCCGACCATCTTACGACCCGGTACATTATCAACGAAGTTCCAAACTTAATTGCCATACATGGACTGAATCTCACTGTCCATAGCCTTTTTCCATTTAGCAGACTTAGGGCCTGCCATGGCTTCCCTATAGCTGTTAGGTTCATCCAAATTTACCAGTGTACTATCACTGATAAATGTATCACCTTCCGCAGTAATATGGAAACCATAGTAATGCTCAAGTGGATTCCTAACTCTAGTGGAACACCTCAGAGGTACATACTCGTCAATTGGTTCAACAAGAGTTTCCTCCTCAGGTTGATTGCTAAGATTTGAGGTTCCTTCACCTCCTGACTCTTGAAGCTCTTCAAGGTCAATTTTCCTCCCACTGTTTCCTTGGTTTATAAATTCTCTCTTGCGAAAGACCCCTCTCATTGCCACAAAGACCATATTCTCACTAGGTCTGTACAAGAGCTAACCAAAAGATTTATGTGGGTAGCCGATGAAAATACACCACTGACTACGAGGTTCGAGCTTGTCCTAAGTCTCACGTCTCACGAAAGCCTCGCAACCCCAAATCTTGATGTGGTCTAAATTGGGAACTTTCCCAGTCCACATCTCGTGAGGTGTTTTGGCATCTTTCTTGGTATGGACTAGATTAATGATATAGGCGACAGTCTCTAAGGCATACCCCCAGAATGAGATTGGTAACGAAGCTCGACTCATCATGGAATGAACCATGTGCAACAAGGTTCGGTTGCGCCTCTCAGCCATACCATTAAGCTGTGGTGTTTTTGGGAGGTGTCAATAGTGAAACAATTCCATATTCCTTAAGATAGTCAAGGAACTCTGTACTAAGATACTCTCCTCCTCGACCGGATCGGAGCATCTTAATGTTTCTGCCCAGCTGATTCTCCACTTCCTGTTTAAACTCTTTGAACTTTTCAAAGGTTTCTGACTTATGCTTGATTAAGTAGACATAACCATATCTATTGTAATCATCATTAAAAGTCACATAGAAGTGGTAAGCATCCCTAGTGGCGGTTCTAAAGGGTCCACACACATCTGTGTGTATGAGGTCCAACAAACCTTTACCCCTAGCACAAGTACCAGTGAAGGGTGATTTTGTCATTTTTCCAAGCAAACAAGACTCGCAACTATCATCCTACTTTAAGTCAAATGACTCCAAGACTCCAGCCTTTTGTAGTTGGCCTATGCGCTTCTTGTTGACATGTCCAAGACGACAATGCCACAAGGATTCCTTAACCAAAGTAGTGGAAGAATCGATATGCAATACATTATTTCCTAAGTTGTCTACAACCGACACAATTTCATATACACCATCACAAGGTAATGCTTTAACATAAACAACATCATTATAAAAATCATTAATACCCACCACATTCACTATCAAATGAAAAAGTAAATCCTTGTTTATACCACCCATGAAAAGAAATAATATTTCTCGCCATTTCAGATGAGTAACAACACTTATTCAAATCTAACATTAACCCACTACTTAGCAACAAAGAATAAATTCTAATATTGGTGACAAGTGAAGCTTTCCTATTCCCCACGATCAAGTTTATCTTTTCTTGCTCCACATCCTCACATCTTCATTGGCCCTGCAAATCAGAACATATACAGTTTCGTTTCCAGTGCCCCTTATCATCACAATAGAAGCATTCAGCTTCCTTTGGGTTGGAAGAAGGAGTGACAGAACCACCTTTGGTCCCACTCAAAGAGGAGCCATCAAGAGACTTTCCCTTGGTAACCTTCGAAGGGGTCTTCCTTTTTTTACCTCTACTTTGCCCGATAGCCAGGACATGGGCGGTGTTAGGAGTAGGAGTAGTAACAACTGATTTACCTTTGAGACCACTTTCAACGGTCTTCAAAAGTCCTTGAAGCTTGTTGAGTGTGACCTCCTCCTTGTTCATGTGATATGTCATTCAAAATTAATCATAACAAGTAGGTAAGGAGTACAGTATGATGTCAATAGCCAACTCCTCAGGGAAGTTCACATTCAACTTCAGCAAATGGTCCACATACCTTTTCATTTTCTGCAAGTGACCCGTGATGGATTCACCATCCTTCATTTGGGTTTTTATCATGGAAGAGATGATTTCATACCTCTCTTGAAGAGCACTCTGATGGTAGTGGTCCATCAGGTCCATGTGCATCTCAAAAGGGTAAAAATCCTCATAGGACTTCTCGAGTTCAGCTGTCATTGTGGCCAACATGATACATGCCCAATTGGTAGCATCTCTCGCATGTTCCCTAAAGTCCGCGATCTCCTCTGGAGTAGCAGTAGACTCATCAATTTCTTTTAGCTTCTTTCCGAGGACATATTCCTTGTCCTCATAATGCGTGACCATCCTAATGTTCATGATCTAATCATTAAAGTTCGAACCATCAAAGATGACTCTCCCACAAAGGTTCATGAGAGAGAAGGGGTCGGTATGGTTTGAGCCAGAAGCAGCATTGTTGGAAGACACCTGAAAAGAAGAAAGACAAGTTTAGATTAGATATAGAATCCTTAATAAGACACCCAAATGTAATATTAATGCTAGGACCCAAGACAATACTTTAAAACTTGGAAGAGGGATGTCGTACTCCAAGCTATAAAATAATTGAAGGTAGGCGAATGACGATTCACCAATTTCCACCATGAAAAATGAAACAAATTATTAGGTTTTAATTGGATTGAAACTCCTAGATCTTTTGAGATTCATTGAACTTTTAATGGCATGTTTAAATCTCCATTGTGGCCTCTCAAGTTTGTGACTGGGATGCTGAGGATCACAAACAAAATGTGAATAACCATGCAAATTAACTTGGTACCCTTAATATTTATCACCTAATCGATGTGCCAGTTACCCACATGCACTCCACTTATCTATGATAAACATTAAGTCACCCTTTTCCACTCTTACTAGTCCATGTTAGTGTGCCGGTTACCCACACAAGCTCCACCAACGACTTTGTAAGGTACAAAGTGTAATTTCATGGGTTAGCACCAATTTCAAATTTTCCTAAAGCAACTAAGATTGGGAATTTATAAAAGGTTTAGTTACTTTATATTTATCATTATACTTTTAATGAGAATTATAGTCCTTGTCCTACCCGTTCGGCTAACAACCCTACACCAGTCAAGGAAACGGTGGGTGAGAGTGGACACCCATTAAGCTGTCATTTTATAGGCAACAACCTTATACCCCCTTATAGATCAGCTTCATGAATGAGGCCTACTAACGGTAAGACTGACTTTGTTCTTATACATATATATACATATTAACCATTAATATTATAATAGTATAAGGGTGAAATTTTAACTTTTAAAACTCTAGGGTTTGGAATTAAAGTGTGTGTGAGACTTTACAAATTCCAAGACTTGAGGGCAAGTTTTGAAACTATTCAAGACTTTTCATTTCTATAACTTAGGAGTTTTAATGGTTTTAATGAAAATACTTTTGGAATTCCATAACTTGAGGACAAGTTATGGAGTCCATTAATTGACATTTAGATCAAGAATTACACTAACAAACAATTTGCAAATAATTTCTATGATCTACTAAAACTCATAAGTATGAACATTCATATCAGCAATTTCAAGAATCATATAAACATATATAAAACTTGAAAATTTTGATAATAACCATTGAAAATGGATTAGCATAATCATTACCACATCAAAAACGTGTTTTATAAGTCCAAAACACTTTAAGGTAAGGATTCTAGTCCATTTCCAGCAACAAAACTCGAAAATATGCACACAGGGCATCCTACTCGCTGAGTGCAAGAACCTACTCAATGAGTAGGATGAGTTAACACTTAGAATCCTCGAGTCCCCTCACGGACTCGGCGTGTCCATTGATCAGTGAACATATATTTGACTTTTTCAAGCATTTTGCATCAAGTATAATTAAAACAAGCCTAGGCTCTGTTACCACTGATAGGTTTTGAACATTCTAACACTACTATGTAGGGATGAAATTGGGTCCAAACCCAGACTGGATGGACCTGGAACCGATTAAGAAGATCTTGTAGAATCGAAAACCGGACAGGTATATGGGAACCGGTTCCGGGTACAGTACCGGGTAAAGTGGATCTAGAACCGGAAAACCTGGAAACATCAAAATGGGTAGGTTGGAACCAGATAAAGTGGGTTTAGAACCAGAAAACCCAAAAACCCCAGATTTGTTTCGTAATTACTTACTACTTAGTGGGTTGAACTTCAAAAATTTTCATATTGATATCCTGACTTCGAGGGACTGTAAGTCATTGAATATGAAACCAAAATTGATAAAATTATAGTCTAAAATCATGTACAAACTCTAAACTACACTCTGGAAAAAACCACATGTCAATCAGACTTTAAACGAATGAGATATGCATGTGTTAAAATTTTCACAAAATTGAAAGTACAAAAATAAATAGTTGAAAAGTTGAAAATTTTCAGCTTTGATATCCTGACTTTGGGGGCTGTAAGTCATTGAATATTATATCAAAATGAAAAAATTATAATCTAAAATCATGTACAAACTCTAAACTACAAGTTGGAAAAAACTGCATGTCAATCCGACTTTAAACGAATTAGATATGCATGTTTTAAAAACTTTCACATAATACAAAAAAGCTGAAAAACTAAATACTTCTAACTTTGATATCTCGACTTTGGGGGACTATAAATCAACGAATATAAAACTAAAAATGACAAACTCATAGTCTAAAATCATGTACAAATTCTAAGCTACACGTTGGAAAAAACCGTATGTCCGTTCGACTTGAAATGAATAAGATATGCATGTTTTAAATGTTTCACAAAAACCAATTATGGCCCCTAAAAGTGGTTCTGGTTCCTAACACCGGTTCCGGTTCTTAGACCCGGTTTGCCCGAACCCGATGGACCCAAACACGTATTTCTCAGAACCCAGATAAAGCCAATTTTTAAACCCGAAACCGAAACCAGTTCTATAGATTCCGGTTATAATGGTTCCGGTTCCGGTCCGCTTCCGGTTTCGGTCTGGTTTTCCAGTTTTAAATCTCATCCCTATTCCTATGGTGTATATGCATCCCTAGAAACCTTGGATCTATGTTTTCTCTATTATACATGCAAATTTGATGTTCCAATGTTCTCAACCTAACTAGCATGTTATGGGGTACTTGTAACATAAAAGCTTGGTAGAATAACATACATTTTCTTAGTGGTTGATTGCTTCGAGTAATGAGAGCCTAACACCAATGATGTGGATGCCTCAAGTGGAATCACAAATCACCAAAACACCTTGGAAAACTTGATAGAATAGAAAGCATACTAGAAATCGGCCACCCTTTATTCTCACACACACTAGTGCCATTTCATGTGCCAAAGACCTCTTTATATAGTATGGAGGATTAGGGTTACATTCATGTAAACCCTAATACCCATGACCTTTCATTTCCATAGGATCCATGGGTTTAAACTCCATGAACTATCCATGCAAGCTTAGCCCATCCTAAATGAACTTGGCTCATTCTATATATATATAAGATTCCATATTTAATTAGTTCATTTTGATCACTAAATTAATTCTTGATCAATACTAATTAAATAATATGATTTCATATTAATATCTTATAACTAATAATATATTAATAAATCATAAATACACTATTCTCAAAAGATTATTCATATAAATTGTTTCGGTGAAGTGCAACCCAAATGGACCATGCCGGGTCGGGTCAAGTACATATCAAATATAGTTACGGACTTAGACACCTTATCTAACAATATGTTGGTATGATACCACAACTTGAGGCTTTTACACTAAATGGAAATATGGTTGCTTACAACAAGTAAGGGGATATGAAGAGGTATGATTTGGTCCATAAAAATAAGCATATCAACTTAACATGGCTCTTGATTTTGTTTTTTTTTAATAAATGATTTAGTCCTTTATTTGTAGTTCTCTAATAAAGGCTGCAATTGTTTGTTTTCTGATTAAAGCTTCATATATGAAATCGTTGGTGCGAGTCAACCAAGAGATTGTAGGTGTAATGCTGCCAAAACTTGTTGATTTATTTGTAGTTCTCTAATAAAGGCTGCAATTGTTTGTTTTCTGATTAAAGCTTCATATATGAAATCGTTGGTGCGAGTCAACCAAGAGATTGTAGGTGTAATGCTGCCAAAACTTGTTGATTTATGTTCATTACTGGTTCAACGAGTCTCATCACGTAAGAGATCTAAATCTACATGCTTTCATCTTTTTTTTTTTTTTTGTAATTATTAACAGACATTATTTTTCTAATATATCTGTGAAATCTTTGTATGTATGTATATGTGTAGCAAGTTACAATTATGTATGTAAGCCAGGTTTATAAGAAGACGATGCTTTTGATTCTTGGGATGCTAGAAACCTACCAACAGAAATAACTACACCAATCCTTGTGCACAAAAGTAAGTGAATTGAAATATTTAAACATGTGAATACAAGGGTGAAGGGTAGTTTAGTTTTTATAAATGTTTTTTAGGTGGGAAAGTTCGTTACAGTAAAAGTTAGTTACAGTTGAGTTGTATGAATAAAGTAAATTGGTTAGGGAGTAGTTGCTAATATCTTTGATTGCAATCGATTTTGGTTTACTTTTGGAGAGACCTATCTCTCAAATATGGGAATTCATTTTTTCTTTCTTGATTTTCTATGAAACATGTATCGGTATCTTCCATGATTTATACATTTAACATGGATCTGGCTAGAATAAGCTTCTTTTTCCATTCAATTTGATGTCAACTACATAATCAGATAATTAAACAAGTCAATCATGTTGTCAGGTATGAACCTCTGACATTTTTAACACAAAAACATTAAAAGATGGCAACGTACTTTTGTTAATCTAAAACAATGGCAACAAACTTTTGTTAACCCAAAAATAGCAATGTACTTTCTCCCAAAATAAGAAAATACCATTTGAAGCAAAAACATCAACATACTAATTGTCAAACTGAAACTGATCACTGAATTAAATGTATCCACCACCATATTCAAATTACGACCGATAAAAATATGTATTTGTTTTGTGTTCCTTGAAATATAACGTGTTTTCAAACAAGAACTAATTCCCAAAATAAACTATTTGGCGCTCGTCGCATTACGCAGATATATGTGGTTGTTATGTACCTAATATTAGGTATAAAACCGTAAAAAACTACATAATTTTAACAAAAATCAATCAAATATCTCTACTATATTTATTGTATCATTTATTAGAGCTTATGTTACGTTTTGCATACATTTTTTATTGAGTTTTATAAGGTTAATTTTACACTGCAAACCATATATAAGAATATTTTACCAACTACATATAGTTCGGTATATTGAAACTTATTATAGAAATATTTGGTGAAAGATTAAAATCGTTTATTAAAAACCCGATAAACATCTTCCCATAATCCATTAAAAAAAAAAAAAAAAAAAAAAAAAAAAACAAACAATTGAGGTATACATAAGGTGGGTGTCGGAGAAAGTTATGAAGCTTCAACTAGAAGTCTAATAAAAATAACACGCTCGAAGTATAGAGATATTGGGGATGAATTCTAAAATGAAAAATAATATTAGTTCAAAAGCAATAAGAAGAAGATAATTGGGAAAGAAAATTGGGTTTTTTATTCAAAATGAAGTAAATGGTTCTATACGTAATATTACATACATGACAACCACATATCATTAATTTAGTTTATATAAATTAAATCTACCTGACTATATTTATTTTGTCACATGTTATTTTCTCATTTAGTTGATTACATGTCAATTTGTCATAATTTTGAGATATATTTATTTTCCACTTGTCACTGTCACTTACTTTATTTTTCATTTTAAATATATCATTAATTTAGTTTTCATAAATTAAAACTACCTGACTATTAATTTTAAATTTTAAATTTCAATTTCAAATAAATATACAGTTTAAACATTTATGTTTAGCATTTTGTTATAATTAACCATTTTAATACACGAGTTTGATAACTAAACACAAAATTTTAATTTATTTATCTTTTGCATGTTTTTTTCTCATAATTTCAAAATCAAATAAACTTCTAATTTAATTGTTCCTTTTTAACATTTTGTTTTAATCAACCTCTATAATATACGTGTTTTATATATATATATATATATATATATATATATCAGTTGCAATTTTCGTCATGTTGGTTGTCATCAATGTTATTATTTAATATAAACACATTTGAATGGAAACGCGAATCATGAGAGTTGACACCACCCTGAGTCGTCTATCTCTATTTTATTATACAAGAGGCATTTTTTAAGGAATTTATTCTCTTCGAGTACCTACGAAAACAAATTGAATATGTAATAATATTGCCATAATTAGATGTACACAGTTTACAATCAATTAATCTATTATTTTATCAAGATAAGAATCTTACTTTTTATTTTAATTACTAATTCAGGGAATAAATATATTTATATCCCAAAAAAGAATGATGATAACTTCAGACGAATATGAATATCGTCATTACTAATAGTTAAATATCATTTTTCATTAAATTATATAGCCGTCTTTTTAACTTATACATATATTGAAATGATAATAATTGGATAAAACTATTAATACGCATTAGCGAAATGGGTGCAATTGCGTCACCCTGTGCGTCATCAACCTCCAAATAAAATGGAGTTGCCATATTTTAATTAGTGTTGTGTGTGAATTATAAATGATATTGTATTTCTATTAAATAAATAACAAGTGTTGATATTATTAGAATAAAGAGGTGATCATCAAACCTAAATGGATTATATAACGAAATTATTATAACATCCTTTTCCTCGTACCCAATTTCATAATAACATTTTACACACACACAAACATGTATACCTAGCAGCAATAATTTATTTGTGTCTGGACTTTAACATGATTCAAATAGTTAGATTTGCATGTTCGCGGTATAAATTTACCAAAAAAGTGAATATTTCCTTAAATAGAAAGTGAGGGGTTGTTGAAGAAACTTACATTTTGACCTACCTACCTTCTTCCTGCCTTACTACTCTCCATTTAAGTTGCACCTGTAATTTTGACAGTTTCCACTTTCTATATCTTTTATTAACTTTATCTTTTTTAATTTATGTACAGATTTAAAAAACCGAAATTATTTATTTACCAAAATATTTCTGTACCTCATAAAAATTGTGAAAAGTTTTGTTTGGATAATATTATATATCAGCCATACTCATAAAAATTATGAAAAGTTTTGTTTGGATAATATTAAATCATAACGTTTTAATATGTGCAAAAAACTATAACTAATATTTAGGCTTGATATATTAGTTGAAAAGCTAGTTATATTTCTATAATTAACTAAGGGGTATATTTATTTTTATTTTTTTTAAAACTAGTCTAAATAGTTTTTTTAAAAACTAGTCTAAGTAAAAAACTAACTTATAAGTTAGTTTTTGGTTTGTTAAACATGACAATATAAAAAAGTTCAAAAACTAAGCTAGCTTAGCAGCTAACTGTGATGCGCCAAACACAACACTAATCCAAAAATACCTTCAGAGTTCACATTTCTTACTATTTTATATTATTATTAAGAGGAATCTCCATTAAAGTCAATTATTTTACCATAATTTACAAATAAATCCGAAATTAAAATTTGTTTATAAGTCGTAACTTCTTTATACAAAGTTAGATTTAGACGTTTTTATATGCACACTCTCTCTTTTATGTCTATTACTACTTTTGTTTGGATTACTTAAGATAATAATCAACTTATCTACGATTCACTTTTTACAACACGATTTGATGTATATGGTTGAACGTAAAACTTCGAGGAATCATAACATCCTAATACGATGTCAAATTCAAGTGTTCTATATATCTACGAAAACCGTATTGACTTCTACTACATGTTATAATGTTTATTCTGAATAAAAAGTAATATATATCCACTTCGAATTTTATAAACAAACGGTTTATATTTAATTCTACTATAGAGTGAATAGGGTGTTACAACTCTCCCACACTTACAAATATTTCGTTCCCGAAATCCTATTCCTAGCGCACCTAGAGATCATATTATTGGAGCTATTGACATCAACTAGTGATCTAGCTGATGTTGTTGCATTGATATTTCTCGTAGAACTTCGTTTTCTACGTTAAACGTACTCTCGAACTCCCCCACGAGGTCTTCTAAAATCGCGAATTCGTTCGTATGTACTAATAGAATTTATACTCTACGACAAACGATCACCTTCAGACGTGAAATTTCGATTTGCTCCTTTGACTAGGAACACTCTTGACTCGCTATAAAATGATTAACTAGGGAAACTTATTTATGATTATCCTAAGAAAATCCACCTTCTGGAACATGCCTCTAAAAAAGGCTTATGGTATATCCCTTATAACACACACGAATCTAGATTTTAAGTGGACTCTCTTCCTAGTTCAGTTGTTCCAACATCTTGAATTTTAACCAAAGTTACCATAACGGGTTTACTAGTTCAAAACTCTAGAACCAATACTCTAATATTGGTGACAAACTCATTATAAGGCTTACTCATATTTTAACTTACTAGATTATAATTAACAATAGTCTACGCATAGCCTTCTTGCATGGCTCTACCTACTTTACCTGTATCAAGGTATAACTATTACTCAAGTAATTTGTTTCTATACCTACTCATGACACGTCGTGATACGATCTAACTAATGGGTTTTCAATGTTAGATCTATCTTGTCATCATCCCCATCAGGCACGAAGACTCACAATCAACCCCTAACTGGTCTTGAAGATTCACATTCATTATCTCGTTATCCTAAAAGAACCTATTGATCATGCTTCCTTGATATCTATTACCCACAAAATTTCTCTGCTACTTAAAACTTTTGAGGCTGCAATCGATCTGAAGTCATTAATTTATGTCGTATGGGTGCTAGAGTCTAATTGTCATCCTATATTAACCTACGGATGATATAGTTCAACTATATTATTCTATCAAATCACGCTGACTACTTTAAGAAAATACTAAACAAAGACACGTAATCTACCCTAAATCCTAAAATTGCAAAGACGCATCATTAGATGTATACACGGTCACATTTGAGTATCTTTTAATGTGGCCCTTACTTGGATGAATGTATCTAAGAAACTTACACAAATTGCTTTCAATCTTATGTGTTTAACTATCAACTGAAACCCTACAATCTGAAAGTTTGCATATATTATTGACGACACCCTATGATATTAATGTAACTCTAAATCTCAGGTGAAATACTTAGAGGCTCTTATGGCTTATTAGATTGAACTTTTAGTAACATATTGCAATATCACTTGAATTGACAAGGTGTCTCCAAGGCTGAATTTTTTAGCACTTGATGCTTTCTATTAGTCTACTTGACCTACTGAATTCCTTGTCTAGCAACTCCTATGCTGCAAGGATAAATCTTGCATTCAGTAAGGCATGAACCTATCAGGTTCTCTTATCTACCTTAGTCACACCTGAGAACTCAGTCAACTTCCAGGATTTAACCTAACGCTTGGAATGAAGATCTAACTATTCCTTGAGAACCATATCGAGAAAATTATAACCTATGGGTATTCTTGCAGAAGACTACCTTCTTATTTTACCTATACTAAGAAATCAAACTAATAACCTTCTTACATTAGTGTCGCAACTCTCTTGGGCCTTAAAATTGAAACCAAAAGTCAAACTGCCTTTCACACTTTTGCCTTAAGGATCAAGTTTCCCCACTTGGGTTTGGCCCATCATCTGTTGTTACTCATAACCAATTAAGTCCAAGTTGGCTCTCCTTATATAATTTATAGCTCCTTTTGACTTTGAAGAAACTCTTGGTTGTCATATCCAATGTCCTTTTGATATTCTTGTTGGATTAGTGTCTAAGTCCATAACTATTTTGGTATGTACTTGACCCGATGGTGCATGGTCCTTTTGGGTTACCTTCACCAAAGCAACTTGATTGGAGAAATATATATATATATATATATATATATATATATATATATATAGAGAGAGAGAGAGAGAGGATAATATGATTTATTAATATGTTATAAGAATAATATATTAAAGGAGAAATCATATTTGTTTAATTAATATTGGTCAATAATTAATTAGGAATTAATTTTGTGATCAAATGTAATTAATTAAACTAGAGGGGCTAAATTGTAATTATGTGATAGTTACAGAATATGGTAATGGTTATCCTATATATAGGTTGGACGAATTCAAGGGATAAGATATCCTTGAAATCGTCCAAAGAATGAAGGATAAGGGATTTCTAAGACTTATCTTATGGTTACTTGGTAGGCAAGCAACTAGATAAGGATAAGGACTGAAACCCTAATCCCAACCCTATATAAAGACCCCTAAGGCCTTAGAATTCGTTTACTTGTTCCCAAGAAGTCCTAAGGATGAATTCTAACCTCTCTCCTCTCTCTTTATACCTTCTCCATTTGCTCTTGGTGTTTGTAAGCCATTAGAGGAGTGACACTTGTGACTCTAAGCATTCCAAAGTCAATTCAAGGAGGAATTAGGATTGTTATTGCTACATAACAATCAAGGTAATATTTTAAACCTAATTATATGTTAATATCGATTTCCATATTCTAGAATTAGGGTTTATAGTCTTGGATTCAAAGCATGTACAATAGAGAAACCTAGATCCAAGCATTAGGGTTTGTATGAGCACATAGGATGTCTTATGACCAAAACGCATCAGTGATATCAGAGCCATTGGTTTGGTTTCAATTGTATAAAATTGATATATTAGGGTTTATTGCCAATAAACCCTAAGAGGCTAGGGTTTTTCGAGATTAGGGTTTGCAAACCCTAATTTGCAAGAGTTTGAATAAGATCTTCAAATCCTTTCCTTAAACCCTTAAATTTCGAAATCTAGGGTTTGTTATAATCCCTTGTTTTTCGAAATTTGCCTCCTCCCCAAGATAAGATCCTAATTTTTTGGGATTTGGATTATCCCATATCTTGTAATTATCCTCTAATTGTTATATATGGTAATTCAAGATCTTGCATTATCCATCCATATTTTCGAAATCTATATAGATATTTAAGGGATTAGGATAACTTAAATGTATAAATGGTAATTATCCTCATTATTTAGATAATCCCTTATGATTTAATAATTAAATTAATAGTCTAATTTAAGATAATTGTTAAATCAAGAGTTTTAATATTTAAAATTTTAAATTTAAATGTCATAAATTCAAAATTTTAAGATAGATTAAAACTAAATTGTTTTGAAATGTTTCAAAACTTGCCCTCAAGTTTTGGAATTTAAAAGTTGATTAAAAGTTGATTAGGAATGTTAAATTCTAAAAACCCTAGTTTTGAAAAGTTCAAATACACCCTTATGGTTTTATTAATTAATTAAGGAGTATAATTAAAAGAGATTTAATAAATCCATAAAAGTTTAGGTTAACCATTTAATTGAATTAAAAGTGTAATTGTTAAAGTTAACCACATAGTATTTTAAAAGTATGAAATGCACCCTATACTATATATATAACATTAAAAGTCTAATATTATATATATGTATGAGTAAAAGTCAGGCTTACCGTTAGTAGGCCTCATTCACGAATCTGGTCTATAAGGGGTGTTTAAGGAAATTGCCTATAAAATGACGATTGAATGGGTATCCACTCTTACCCACCGCACTCTTGACTAGTGGAGGGTCATTAGCCGAACGGGTAGGATAGGACGAAACCTTCCATTATAAGTATAATGAAATACAAAGTAACTAAATGTTTTTCTAATTCCCAATCTTAGTTACTTAGGCAAAAGTGAATTGATGCAATTCCATGAAATTACACTTTGTGCCCTTGCGAAGACGTTAGTGGAGCGTGTGTGGTTTACCGGCACACTAAATGGTTCAAGCAAAGGTTGCAAAGGGTGACTTAATGTTTGTCATAGTTCGGTGGAGCGTGTGTGGTTTACCGGCACATCGAATGGGTGATTGTAACATGTGAGGGCACCATGTAAGTTTGCATGGTTATTCACACCCGCTTTGTGATCCTCGGCATCCCAGTCACAAACAAGAGGGGCATATCGAGATTTAAACATGCCATTGAAAGTTCAATGAATCTCAAAGGATCTAGGAGTTTTCATAGATTTAAAACTTAAATTTCTTTTTCGTTTTTCATGGTGGAAATTAGTGAATCGTCATTCACTTACCTTCAAATATTCTGCAACTAGATTACGGCATCCCTTTTCTAGGTTGTAGCGTATTGTGTTGGGTCCTAGCCTTAGTATCTCATTTGGGTGATTTACTAAGAACTCAATCGATCAACTAACTTGAATTTGTTTTCTCCCGTTTTGTAGATGTCAAAGTTCGACAATCATGGTCTTCCCAAATCCCGTGGAACAAGCATTCCACATGAAGATGATATTCCACGATTCGATCGAGGAACAAGAAATCATGCTTCACTTCCTCCTCCTCCTCCAATTGTTCTCCCTAACCCACAAGATCAAAGAATTGAAAGGTTCAATATCACTAAGGCCCTATTGGAAATGAAACATGAAGATGGTAAATCCGTGTGTGCCCACATTCTAGGAATGAAATCACACATCGATAGGTTGATTATGTTGGGTGTGTCATTCCCGAATGAGTTGGATGTAAATTGGGTTTTGCAGTCACTTCTTGAATCATATAATGAGTTCAAAAGAAAGTATTATATGATGGATCATGAAGACAACCTCATTGACCTAACCTACATGCTCATTGCTGCTGAATCAGAAATGATTTGGCGAAGCAATGGAGCGTATTTGTTGGGAGAGTCAACCAACCATGATTCTGAGGACGTTCTAGGAGAACCGACCTGCGTTTGCTACCAAGAGAAAGGGCGTTGGATAGAAGTCTGCCCCAAGAGCCTGAAAATTCCAAAGATGGGAGAGTCAAAGAGTATGACTGCGCTTTAGGTAAAATCCACTATCTAACTTCATTAAGTTCCTATTCATTGATTCAAATACATGATGTGATAAGATTGCATTTGAATGTTTTGCAGGATCGGTGAAAAGAAAGGAAGCTTGATAAGAGAGCAAGATGAATCTAATCGCAAGAGATGGATCTCGATCGCATGGACTTGAAGATTGGATTTTGAGCTTCGATAATTATGATAGAGTTGTTAGAAATTTTCTTTTTACGTAGTTTTCAATAGATTTTGCATTGTAAGGAAAAATGTTTTTCCGCTGCTTTTATAAATAAGATAAATTTTGTTTGACTTATTTATTTATTTGTTTACTTCCTTGCAATGAAATCGTTATGAAAATTGATGTTTGCATATTTCTACAACGAATGGATATGATTCTTAGTTATGTTATTTATGGAAATGTCGAGAATTTACCAAATAGGGAGAGTTTCTCATCGCCCAAAGTTTCAATTGGACTGAAATTTGGAATCACGCAACTTGGTTGCATGGTGAATGAGAAATTTCATATTTGGAAATTAGACAAATTCGTTGACAAAGTGTCAAGTGAAGGACTAGGAGATCGAGTACACAAAGTTGTGTGTTGATCAAGTTCACCATAAGAGTAACAAAGATATTTGTCATGATTTACTAATGGCTTAGTAAATATGATTACACTTACAAGATTAAGTGTAATTCTGAATTGATTAAAGGGTTTAGATCAATAGTAGAACGAACAAGAAGAATCAAGTAGGCAGAAAGATAAAAGTTTCTCCATTCTAAGAAGAAGGGAGAGTAGCTTTTATGCTTTATAATGGGTCTTAATGATTAAGAACCATGTCTCAATTGATCCTATAAGTAAGTCTTAGTACAATTGTATGTTTAAGAAGAGGAATCAAGGATTGAAGAAATGGTTAAATTAAGAAGTCGATCATACTTCGTTCCAATAACAAGTCTTAAAGTTAAGATTGTGGCAATAAGTGACAAGTATTAAGAAGGTTTTAACATTCATCAAATGTGGAAAGTTGTGATGTCTTAGATAAGACAAAGGCCAACTAGGACCAATTTATGAAGTGTTTTGATAAAAGCTACACTAACTCTTGAATATTTGTTTTGTCAAGAAATGGTTATTGACAAGAGAATCTTATATGTCAAGGAGTCAGTGGGAGTCTTAATGGTCTTGAAAAGTTTCAAGAACAAATCAAATAAACCTTATCGATCATCACTAGCACACGAGTTGAGTTTTACAACCTATCGTGTTGACAATATTTTGATTATGTGCTGTTCCAATTGAGTTAATTATGCATGTGAGTCCTATGAGTACTCATTTTGAACGCATAAAAGGCAAAGCACCTTGATCAATGAAAGGTACATTGATAGGAAAAGGGTGAGATGCTTAACTACTTGGAAGACGTGGTGGGCAGTTGTGCTACCATAAGGCAAGAAATCAAGATTAAAAAAAGGCTCGGTCCATATGAGTTTGAATTTGTCGTAAACTTTGGTTTTAACAAATTCACATGGATAGGAACAAATACACCATTTAAATCTAAGTGTCATAAGATTTCCTCCTTTATGAAAATGATTGTGAGGAAATGCTTTCACTAAGAAAGATTTTAAGAAGATAGTGATTGTAAAATTGAATTCTCGAATTCGATCATGGTTACGGTATCCCTTTCCATAATTTGAATTGTGAGGTTTGGCAATTAGTCTTAATTGTTGAGACACACATATGAACTATCTAAAGGCAAAGGTGTATAAGTTCAAGAAGCCTTGATAAAAGATTATCAAAGCACTAAGTATTAGAAACATGGACTTAAGAAATTCAATAGGTATTGTCTCTCTGAAAGTTAAGATGTTTATGAATACATGTCGAAGCTAGTGGGAGCATAAGTGTTATGTTTTATAATAATCATCATGATAGTGGGAGCATAAATGTTATGATTGTATGATTATTATGGAAAGTATTGCAAGTTGGCAATATTAATTATAGAAAACAAGAGTCATTCTTTGCAAAGTTGTAAGGATGGAATAGTTGTTTTGCTATAATTAAGGGAGAGAATATTATGCTTCATTTCAAATCTAAAGGATTAGGTTGAGAAATGTTGATAAATTTAGTCAAAGGTACATAGTGTGTTCTTAAAATTTCGATTATGATTACGGCATTCCTCTTCACAATTCGAATTTTGAGAACATAGCAAATAAAACATTATGCATCGTGTCCCATACGCTTCGGGTATAGGATCGATTGCAAATGCTTTAATGTTTGACCATTCTAAAATTTTCCAAAGGTCTAGCGCATTTAGAGGGAAAAGGGACTAGAATTGGTTTTGACTAAAATAATTAAACAACTATCAAAGGACAATCCAAAGTTCGACGAGGATTGGTCGCTTGTGAGTAGTTGGAAGTATAGTATTGGAAAAATATGGAAATGTTTCCATATTGGATGGACCATATCGACATCATTACAAATAGAAAAGATTGTATTAAGAATGAGTTGTCATGAGGAAAAAATGGAAGCGTGTTCATATTAGGAAGTAAATATTGAAAATCTATGTCTAGATTAGAAACTTTTATGCAAAAGGATGTTCAAAGGAATGTACTTTGAGTGAGAGACATCATATCTAAGGAATTGTCTTGTAACAATCTCCAATAGAGGACTTTGTAATATCATTGACAATAGTCTTTGTGACTTTGGTGCAGTGACATTACGAAAGAATCATTGCATAGGATGTTAGAATCTAGCATATTCTATAAGTACCAAGAATTTGATATTCTTTCACTTATGAAAATGGATTTGGAGTTGTGAAATGAGAATAATTGGAAATGTGTGCAATTTGTCCATTTCACAAAAGTAAGAACTATAGGTAAACATTGTGTGCATGCTAGGTGCATGGGACAAGTGTAATAATTCAAGTAAGAAGTTGATTACCCGAAACGACAAATAATGAGTAATCAATATGGTGATAAATAAAAGGCGTTTTATTTATACTCAAAGGTTTGAGGCCATATGGGATTAGTATTATTCTTGTGTTTCACATTTGCATGTTTTGACTTCCAGAATAATTGAGTTTATTAAGAATAATCGAATTATTCGAACGGGCCACAGTCATTCATATGTTGGAAGTAGATATGAATGAAGACTGTCGTGAATTGGTGTGTGGATTGTCTAGAAGAGTATTAGACATAAGCAAATGTTTGCTGCAACGTTCATGAGTGCTTATGAATATGATTTGAGCATTGGATTAAACCCACGCTCACTTGGATCATTCCATGAATTGTATCACGAGTGATTAGTGAGACGATAACATCTTATATTCTTGAAACTGAGATATGTGAGTTGTATCTTGCGAATCGGTTGCACATTGATAATATGTAAACGCACTAGTAACTTGGTGTTATAAAACATATTGTTGTGTGTAATTCAGTGAATGAGTGAAAGCAAGCATTGTATCAAAGTTTATCCGTTCCTTTTATCCAAAGAAGGATAAAGCGATATCTTTGGGATGGTTTAGTGATGACAAACGTAAATGCTCGGCTGGGCTAGGGCTAATTTGATTTTTTCAATTAGTCTGTCGTCATAAATTAGAAATCGAGAAGTAGTACAAAGAGAATGATTAAAAATCATATCTCATACGATATCTAGAATGGAGGAATATATGATTCCTTATCTAAGGACACGCGTATCTGATAGGATCAGAGTTGACAGCGGCTTTGGAAAGCTACGATTGCAGATCAGGATCTGAAGTCATACGCAGAATAGTTATTAGACTTATCCAAGTGGGAGACTGTTGGATTAGTGTCTAAGTCCATAACTATTTTGGTATGTACTTGACCCGATGGTGCATTGTCCTTTTGGGTTGCCTTCACCAAAGCAACTTGATTGGAGAAATATATACAGAGAGAGGATAATATGATTTATTAATATGTTATAAGAATAATATATTTGTGATCAAATGTAATTAATTAAACTAGAGGGGCTGAATTGTAATTATGTGATAGTTACAAAATATGGTAATGGTTATCCTATATATAGGTTGGACGAATTCAAGGGATAAGATATCCTTGAAATCGTCCAAAGGATGAAGGATAAGGGATTTCTAAGACTTATCTTATGGTTACTTGGTAGGCAAGCAACTAGATAAGGATAAGGACTGAAACCCTAATCCCAACCCTATATAAAGACCCCTAAGGCCTTAGAATTCGTGTACTTGTTCCCAAGAAGTCCTAAGGACGAATTCTAACCTCTCTCCTCTCTCTTTATACCTTCTCCATTTGCTCTTGGTGTTTGTAAGCCATTAGAGGAGTGACACTTGTGACTCTAAGCATTCCAAAGTCAATTCAAGGAGGAATTAGGATTGTTATTGCTACATAACAATCAAGGTAATATCTTAAACCTAATTATATGTTAATATCGATTTCCATATACTAGAATTAGGGTTTATAGTCTTGGATTCAAAGCATGTACAATAGAGAAACCTAGATCCAAGCATTAGGGTTTGTATGAGCACATAGGATGTCTTATGACCAAAACCCATCAATTCTTATCATAGTACTACTGTTTGTGCCCAACACAAGTGATTTTCTCACATTGCACGACCAAAATAGGATAAGTTCATGATAAGCACAATGTTGTCTAGGAACGCACTACACACACGTATAACTAAATATTAATGGAGGACATTACTATATTACTACTAACAACATAAATTTAACATCCCATCTTTATTAAAGTATCATTGTCATACATTTTTTAAATATAATACAGGGTTTTAGCAAAAATATAAAAGCACTATTAATCCCTCTGATGTGAGCACATTCATGCTGGAGCTTTTCCTCGATCAGAAAAACAACCAGCTACGACATGTGGTGTCTCCTTGGCTTCCTTTGTCGTTAGTTGAAAGGCTTGCCCATTGGCCCTTGGAGCTTCAGCTTTTCCTTGTCGTTCAATGGTTATCCTTAAAGTTGTAGGTGTTGGAGCTTGTATTGTGCCTGTTGGGTTTAGAAGAGGACATTCAGATTGATGTGTCCCATATGGTTGTAGTGGAAACAAATATGCACTCTTTGTGCTCCCTTCTTATAGTCTCGGTTGTAATTCCCTCTTTTCCATTCTTGTAGCATATCAAAGCACAATGACCTCCCTTTTAGGATTTCGCATACATGGTACACCGAGGAACCCTCTGTCCCCTAGACCTTGAATCGCATGCTTGAATCTTTTGGTTGTTGGAAGTGATGGAGTTGCAGTTTGCCTCTTTTACTTTCGCTAAGTTTCCATCTACATTTCTCTTCTCCTGGCCTGCTCCTACATCTTTACTAAGTTTTTGTATCGATTGTTCGATACAAACTCATTCATATCAATCTTGAGCATACTCAAGTATCGAGACCTCTATACCTTCTCCGATGAGGCATACTCTAGGGAAAACAAGGCCCTCTCGGTGAACATCTTGGTGATATCAGTCACCGATTCAGTGGTCTATTTGAGTGATAGATATTCTTGAGTGAGTCGCTCCCTCTCTACTGGTGGAACATACCTTGACTTGAACTTCTCAATAAATTGTTCCCAAGTCACCGCACTCTTCTCAATACGTCTTAGTGACAAAGTTCTATCAGTCCTTTGGTCCTAGACATAGAAGATTCTATGTATATCTGAACTTAAGGTTTTCCGGACAAGCACAAGTGTAAAAGCATCCTTCCACATCTGGGATCCATATCATGGCAACAATTGGATCCATGGCACCATCAAACTTAGGGGTTTTGTGTTATTGAACTCTCGATAGGGCATTTCCTTGTCTCAAACCAGTGTTGCAGCAAAAATAGCAGTAGTGGCTGTGACGTCAACAATACTAGAAATAACAACATATCGTTCATCAAACAGGGATATCAATTCAGTCCTAATAGTTATAAACATTTTTGGAATCATCTTTCTTATAACTGTTGATACCCCCACATCTATCCAATCGTGTACATCAGTCCCACTAGGACATGACTTGTTTGTTCTAGAACCAGAACCACTTGCTCTAGTGATCATTACCATACTAAAGATGGGAATAATAACAGATTAATTTGAATTATATAAATAATTCGGGATAATGTTTAAATCCTTTCCAATTCCTTATCAACTTTGTGGTTTTTCTTGATTCCTGTATGGACCCTGTGTTTCCAATAGTACGGACCCATACAATCTTCTACACCTATCCATACCAAATCCAAGAGTTGCCCTAAGGTTTCTATGTCACAACACTCTACTACCGATATGCATTTCGCACACACAACAAGGACCTAATCACTAATGTTCCTAGTTTATTCTCTTAGGATTCCTTCCACTTCACCGTACTATTTGTCAAAGAATAACTTCTACATATATTAACTATATATCTGATGAATACGATTACATGCCTCTAAAATCAATTAGTGTATTGATTGAAAGATCCAACACTATAATGGTTAGACTCAAACGAGAGCTATGAAATAGCGCTAAATCAAGCAATCTAAAACTATTTAATTATGGTAGCATGCAACCTAACGTATTTCTAAAATAACTAATTAATATCCATATAGGTTCTAAGAAACAAATAATAAACAATTGTCTAGGCTATAGGGAATCTTAAGTATCAGGCAATTCTAACTGACCATTCCTGAAAGGATCCCTAGCCTACATACTAACATGTATTTCTATATGTTAACATTTTAGCAGACATAAAAAATATGGATATTTTTGGAATCACTTTCCTCTATGAGCTCCAGCTTTTCCTTTCTCATGATCAGAAGGAGTACCTAAAAATATTTATAATCAACAGGATAAACATGAAGCTTAGTGAGTTTCCCATAATACCATATATCATAATACACATACATTCATACAAACAACGACTCACGAACTTTCACTGATCCATCGATAGATCACGACCTTTCGCAGATCCATCAATAATATGTGTATTTAGACTTACTTCTTTCCGTCCATTTCATCATCAACACACAGGTCTATAGGCTTCTGAGCTTCCACTGCACCTATGGGCTATGTTGATCTATTTGATAGCCGCAACGTGCCAAAAAACAGGTGGTCCATGCCCACAGTCAAGAAGACATGCGTGCCACGTGCACAAATTTTTGTTTTTTTTCTAAAAACCATGTCTCCTTCATACAAGCTCCGTTTTCATGCTCTTTATATTCATGTGTAGCTATCAACGATAAGTAAAACATTCATTTAGACTCCTTTGGCTGATTCTCACTATTTTTATCCATATTTATATATAGGCTTAGACTGTTAAGATGTGTGTAAAAACCATAATTCTCTCATACATACTCCATTCCCGATGTTCTTTACATCGACAAATTTGTATTTATGAGATCTTCAACTCTAGTTTACATTGTTTTGGCTAATAATCAACTGATCTAAATTTCGATTTCTGTGTCGCATACTGTTGCACTGAAACTTTGAAAAATCGTAACTTTCTTTTACAAAGTCAAATTTATATGTTCTTTATATGCACACACTCTATTTTATGGCTATTATGACTTCTATTTGAATTACTTAAGCTAATAAGCAACCTATCTCCGATTCACTTTTTACAACACGCTTTGCCTTATTGGTCTGAACGTGAAACTTTGAAGAACCATAACTTCTTCATACGAAGTAAGATTCAAGCGTATTATATTTCTACAGAAATCATATTGACATCTATTAAATGTATATGATATTTATTTTGGATAAAAAGTAATATATATCTATGTTGAATTTTATAAACAAGCGGTTTATATTGAATTCTATTGTAAAGTAAAAACGGGGTGTTACAGTTTTAAAATTATATCGTTTGCTACTACTTCGCTCGTTGTGTAGGCAATGATTAATCACTAGGGTCTTCTAGTCGATCGGGTAGTGCTGATGGATTAATCAAAGATTAATCGAGACCTATTGATTATTATTACAACACTAGATAAAAACACGATCAATGACTTTTTGTTTTGCAAATGGAACAATGACCGAACCAAACCATTTAGTTGGCTAGCAACAATATTTTTCTTAAAGTTGTTTTCTAAGGATTCCCTAGGATTTACCTAGATTTATTACTTACTTCACACCATCCACACTATCCCTAGTTGTTACCAATCAGTCCCAATGTCATTAGTTCATGTTCAAGTCCACGAGAAACTTTTAATATTCAAGCGGTTTTCTTAATTACATGAGGTTATTGTAAGATCTTGTTGATAACTACTTGCACTGTTGATGATGTGAATGTACACCGAATCTGTTATGATTTATGCTTTAAAATGGAAAATTTTAGGTATACTTTGTATTAAAAAGACATGTGTTACAAGTTGGTATCAGATTTATGGTTTAAGCAAATTAGGAGTTTGGTAGTAGTTTCCTAGAATAAACCAAAGAGTGGAAGAAAGATGTGATTTGACTATACTTTATGGATGTAAGTTAGTCATATTGCTGGACATTGTTAGGGAATATTGTGGCATGCGTGCATTTTGTTTCTTGTAAACTGTATGGTAAAGTGAAGATTTACTTGTGTTGGATAATTGGATGAAAGTAATATTTATATGATTTTGTTATTTCTATTCGAATTAGACTCGAATGTGTGTAATGTTAGAAAAGGATGCAGGGGTAAATCTGGAATTTGGATTAAGTAATTCTTTTTAAGGGGTTACGCACGGCGAACCATGGATATCCGCGATGCGTAGTATTTTATGGATTAGCAATGTACTTTTCTTTTTACGAGACACATATGTAGAGAGAACACGATATGACTGAAAGTAAGATGCTAAAATTAAATAAGGTATAAACACACTATGTATGGAGAATTTAGGCGACATGTAAGAAATGAGTAACAAAAAAGGTATATTCAAATTATTGATGTATTGTTAAATGCTAACATAATTGTAGCATTATTTGAGAATTGGAAATTTTGTGGAAAGTGTTATTACAAAACAATTAGTAATTTATGATAAGAGATCGAGTAATCTCTTGGATTATGAATTAATGTATCTTGATGACATGTATATGTAAAAAGTAATTATCAGAAGAAATATAAAGTCACTTTATAGAGTATGGTATTAGGCTGATTTGTTTAAGGGTTTGTAAGGGACCGAGTACATGGCTTTGTTTGGATGATTTATGTCCAATAAAGGTTAATTTTTTGTGTACATGATTTTTTCTAGGAAGAAATTTCTCTCTAGTATTAATTAATATTTTAGTTCACAACTAAGGATTAATGATTCGGGTAGACTCAAGGATAATGTTAGGGTCACGTCTTGAGGTAACAAATGAATATATCATGGAGGCTAATATTATGATCCTAGAAAAGAAAGTGTAGAATTCGATAATAATAGCTTTTATGCGAAAGAAATGGAGTTTTTAACCCCATATGTAAGATAATGTGCTACTTTTGGGATTCCTAAGTGGAAAGAGATGTGATTTGCACACATAGTAATGAATGTGATTTTGTTAGTGTGTATGATATTTAGTGTATAGGAAGTTCAAGAAGATATTGAGAGTAGCTGTGACATCTCCAAATTCATGGTCATTTTAAAATTTTTATTTATGCTTATTTAAAAATCATATTATCCATTTTGAAGGATAATATTGCGGAATTTGTTCCCATAAAACATGATAAATATATTATCAAAGCATTTTCGAAGAAATGTATTTTGTTTATATTAAAACTTTGGGATGTCATCATCAATACAGAAACATAAGCATAAACAGACCTTACATTCATTTACACTAATGATCTACATCTCCGTTAATCTCTCAATATAATGTAGCTTCGTATCGACACATGTGATACAAATAAACTGAGTGGGTCAGGTTGGTAAACCTGATGAGTACATAGGGATTTCAATCCCACAATGTTATATATATATATATATATATATATATATGTATGTATGTATATATATATATATATATATTAAAACTCACAATATGTATAATTTCACCTCATATAAACAATTTTACCCCACCCCATCGATCCTCACAACGACACGATCCATAATCTCAGATCTAAATTTAACATCTTTATCTAATCCATACTCGTGGATCATATATGTCTAATCCATGATGTAGTGACAAAGAACCTGGTTTGGCATGCGGAATTAAAGTTTGCACAATTGAACATGGTGATTTGGGTGTTCAAGATATGTATTGATTATATATGGTGTTACAAAAAAAGATCTAGATCTAGACTACATAAATAACACGCACTTACACACTCAACTTTTACACCTCTCAAGCACACCTCTATAAGTGGACAAACCCCCCTTATATAGAGGTGTTTACATGTCTCTCTCTCGCTCTCACTAACACATGTGTCAAAAGGCTAATACTCCACATGCAAGTGGGTTTTACAAAAGTCAAACATTTACAAAGTCAATCATGAATAACTTTGCACGCCAACATTCTCCCCATCAAAGTTAGGAATGAATGACCCACTTCAATTCTTCCAAACTCGAGCAACTACGCGGTTCGAGCCTCAAAGGTGACACATGTTGAAACGAACTTCAATCTTCAATTCTTCCATGATTCTTCAATTTGGGCTCTAGGATGTGAGACCATACAAACCGAGCATCAACGAATCATTAACTCCAAATAATCACCCAAAAGTTTCGCATAAAAACACACCCCAAAAATCTTCAATAAAACCAAACCCATTTTAAATACATCACTTCCGAACTTCGAATTGCATCATCTCGTAAGCTTCAAAACTTCAAGATCACTTTGGTCTTCAAATCCGCGTAATATGAAAAATTCAAGTTCGAATTTCCATATAAAATTCTCCCCCTTTTTATAATCGAAATTTGATTATAAAACTCCAAGGAAAAAGAACGTGCTCTATTCCGAATTTTTCATGTCAAAACTCCCCTGTGGCATAAACTTTGTACTTCAACCCGAAAAATCAAAAAATATTCATTTTTAGCTTCGTTCACGGGTTGCCTTTGACAAAATTTCTCAAAAATGGGTGGAAATTGTCAATTTCGAAATTCTGCAGTGACCCCTTGCGCCCAAAACAGCTAAATATGCGAAACTCTCCCCCTTTTCCAAATCTTAGTAAAAAGCATCAATTTGCACAAACTATAGGGGCCTGAAATGCGCTTTCTTCAATTTTCAGCAAAAAAAAAGTCCTTTTTCGAATTTGGGTGCAAACTGCCAAAAATGTGAAGTCTCAGAGACTATTTTTGAAAATTCTGCCTTTGTGCTCAAATCATATGAAGAATCTCCAAAATATACGAAGCTCCAAAAACTTTTCGAATTTGGGTGAAAAGTGTCTAACATACGAAACTTGGGTTAATTTTCGAAGTGACAAAAATTCAAAGGTTCAGGGGTCAAATTCGAAAATTTTCTATTTCCTTTCAATTCATACGAAATCTTTAAGAATCATACGAAGCATATGAAGCCTCACATCTAATCAGTAACCCTTCGTATGAAATTTCTATTCTTTCCCAACCACCCCTTCGTATATAGCCCAAACAACCACCCTTCGTTCAAATTCATCATATCCTTCGACTGATTTGCTTCAATCAAAACCCATCAACATATAAAAAAATCTAATATCAAAATTTCCAATTTCATTTGTCACTTTTGTATAATCCTCAAATAAACATCCCTCAATCAAAAACTTGAATCATTCGACTGTAACAGACTTTCGTTCTCACAATAGTAACGACAAACCAAAATCAAGTATACCCCTTCGAAAGCAAACCCAAATCAATTTCATAGTTTTCATTTAAAGTGAAACGAAAAAGACTTCAGTCGAATATTCAACGATTATCAAATCAACATCAACGATTAGCCATCGAATCCAAATCCTTTTTGGTTTTAGTCGACTATCGATCCTGATACCCAAGCAACAAAAGCAATCGACACAAAATTTTAACTCCAAATCTTTCGATTACAGTTCTTCATTAGCCAAAATCAACAAATACCCCTTTGATTTCTATTCGAAAATCAATATTAAATCCAAACCTTTGCTTATCATAATCCAAAAACATCGAAATCACAAGAACCTAAATGAAGTATCGATTCACTGCTTTGTTCTTAACACAAATCAAGTATCAAATTCGATTTCTCTTCAACCATCCGATTCTAAATTTCAAATCAAATCCATCAAATTTCAACATTAAATCGAAGTCAATCCCAATATCAATTCCAAACCATACGAAATCAAAATAATTTTTGATTTTGACTTTTAACTTTGACTATACGATTCAGTTCAACAGTCGACACATCCGATTCATAACTTGAATCATGATAAAGAGACAAGCAGTACGATGAGAACGATCGAGACTCAAAATCAAGAAATCTATTACAATTTTCAGCCAATCAAACCATGATTTGGAAAAAGAAAATGATATGACTCACAAATAAAGAGTCGATAGTCAAGAACTGGAAAACAAATGTGAAAGCGATAACACATTCTGATTTGGACTAAAACAAATAGTGTTTGATCATTCAATTTCAAATTGGGCTCAAACAATTATCAAGTTTTGGATTGAAAGAAGTTTGGGCTTAAAAACTGGACATGAATAGTAACGACTCACACAAAATGAATCATCAATTGTGCCTAGAAAGAATTAAATGAACAGGGACCATTCAAAACATTTGAAAATGAATCAAATAGAATTAATTAAAACTTTTGATTGGGCTTGATCTTAAAAAAATTGTTGAATCACCAATGGGGTAAAAACATATTAGATTCAACGAAACAAATCGATCAAAATTAAAAAACATTATGCACGAGTTAAATGAAATTAAGAGAGATCATAGAAAGAGACTCACCAAAATTGCTCAAATTGTGACAATAGTTGCCAAACCGAGAACCGCTCTTCAAAAATCACCTTGATCTTGAAGAACCACTCTAATACCAATTGTAGTGACAAAGAACATGGTTTGGCATGTGGAATTAAAGTTTACACAATTAAACATGGTGATTTGGGTGTTCAAGAGATGTATTGATTGTATATGGTGTTACACAAAAAGGATCTAGATCTAGAATACATAAATAACACACACTTACACACTCAACTTTTACACCTCTACAAGTGGACAAACCCACCTTATATAGAGGTGTTTACATGTCTCTCTCTCACTCTCACTAACACATGTGTCAAAAGGCTAATACTCCGCATGCAAGTGGGTTTTACAAAAGTCAAACATTTACAAAGTCAATCATGAATAACTTTGCACCCCAACACATGCTCTTAGATCAATAACTATGTTCATTCCATACTCCCGGACTAGGGACAAATGACTATGTCTAATCCATGCTCACGGATTAATGAAAAATAACTATGTCCTCTCTATACTCTCAGACTAAGGACAAATGACTATGTCTAATCCATGATGTCGGATCAATGACAAATCTTAAAGTTCGACCCTCCGTGTATATCTCACCCACACTTATAAGGAGATATTACCTGATATCCATCTCAATTAATTTAGGTTTGTTCTGTATCCTAAATCATCATCTATTATAAGATATGCTCTTAACATGTACCTCAGGCAATACCAAATGTTTCATACACAAACATATATTTAATACTTTGATTAATACTTGTATTAAAATCATGTTCATGAAAGGGACTATGCAATCACTTTTTAAAGTAATGACTCCAAACTCGGGCAGCGATTCGCTTCTAACAATTTTATTTTCCTTCGACAAATCCTAGTATCATTACAACTATATTTTACTCTAATATTTATTGTGACTAATTATTAGTCTATATTTATGAACGATAATGCTTTATAAGTGTTAAAAATACTTTCGAACTACTATGTACAGACAGTGGCCATACATGAGATACCTGAGGGCAGGACCATTTTGGCATATAAGCTGTTCTGAAATCCAACAACCATATGCGGCCCTTCCAACTAGATTCCACGTACCGAGAATAGTTAAAAGGTATTATGATAAAACATTTTTTTTATAATTTATACTTAGCACATATATAGCTTATAGGTTCATAATAATGATTGTGAACTTAAATATAAGTTATACTTAAAGTAGGGTAAGCATAACTTACTTACTTGGGAGTTTAGCGAAGAACCCGGCTCTGCGTGGGCCGAACTTTTGAACCAACGATTCTTCTTCTCAGGGCCTTCTGGCACTTCGGGACTCACATCTAACATTTGGGAAGTGCTAGGGAATGGGAAAGGTTAAGAAGGATGTTTGAGAGAAAGAATGAGAAATGTGTAAAGAGAAATGAAGAAAAACACTTCTATTTATAGGCTGGGAGGTTATGCATACGTGGGGCGTACTTTGGAGTACGCTGGGTTTACTCGGTATGTGGGGCGTTTTAATCCTATGTTCCACATATGAGGGGGAAGCTGTCAGCTTTGCATGCGAGACCGTGGGGAAAAAGCAAAGGCTGAGATGGTGCCACATGTCTCTCCTCGCATCAGCCTATACATAACTTCTAAATTCATTAACTTTCACATACGAGATCCGTTTTTGTTGTTCTTTATATCCACACATAGGTAGCGATGTAATCTACAACTTTCTTTAGACTCCGTTGGCTAATTTTGAGTTTATTTTTAAAGTTATATTTTAACAGGCCTAGACAGATAAAGTCCGTTAAAAATTCATAACTTTGTCATCCGACATCCATTTTCGTCTGTCTTTATATCGTTGAGTTCCTATTAATGAGATCTTCAATTCTCATTTAGTTTGTGCCGGCTAGAAATTGATCGATCTAAAATTCGGTTTCCGGGCTATGCACTATTATGCTAAATCTTAGTAAAATCATAACTTTCTAATACGAAGTCAGATTTAGACATTCTCTTTATGTACATTCTCGGTGTAACCTATAATACGGATTTTGTTTAGATCCCTAAGGCTAAAAATTAGTTTATCAAAAATTCACTTTTTACGTTACGCGGTGTCGTGCCGGTTTAGTCGTAAAATTTCGATGGGTCATAACTTCTTCATTATAAGTCAGATTTTAGCGGTCTTTATATGTACGAAATCCTTGTGACATATACTATAACTTAGTTAAGATTATTTATTCAAAATAAACTTCCATCAAAAAGTCATTTTTGATGCTTATTGTCTCTAATTTGACTAACATGAATCTGCGTGCGTTACAATTATCTCCCCGTTAGGATGATTATGTTGTAGAATAATCAATGAAATAGGGCTTGTATAATGACTCCATACATTATCTCTTCATCCTGGGTAATAACCATAACTCCTATGTCAATAAGTTGTCATATGGAAAATATAGAAACGTGTCCATATTGGGAATTGAATATTGAAAATCTATGTCCAGATTAGAAACTTTTATGCAAAAGGATGTTCAAAGGAATGTACTTTGAGTGAGAGACATCATATCTAAGGAATTGTCTTGTAACAATCTCCGATAGAGGAATTTGTAATATCATTGGCAGTAGTCTTTGTGACTTTGGTGCAGTGACATTACGAAAGGATCATAGCATAAAATGTTAGAATCTAGCATATTCTATAAGTAGTAAGAATTTGATATTCTTTCACTTATGAAAAGGGATTTGGAGTTGTGAAATGAGAATGATTGGAAATGTGCTCAATTTGATCTATTTCACAAAGTAAGAACCATAGGTAAACATTGTGTGCATGCTGGGAGCATGGGACAAGTGTAATAATTCAAGTTAGAAGTTGATTACCCAAAACGACAAATAATGAGTAATCGATATGGTGATAAATAAAAGGTGTTTTATTTATGCTCAAAGCGTTGAGACCATGTGGGATTAGTATTATTCTTGTGTTTCACTTTGCATGTTTTGACTTCCTGAATAATTTAATTGGTTAAGAACAGTCAAATTATTCAAACGGGCCACAGTCGTTCATATGTTGGAAGTAGGTATGAATGAAGACTGTCGTGAATTGGTGTGTGGATTGTCTAAAGAGCATTAGACATAATCAAATGTTTGCTGCAACGTTCATGAGTACTTATGAATATGAATTTGATCATTGGATTAAACCCACACTCACTTGGATAACTCCATCAATTGTATCACGAGTGATTGGTGAGACGATAACATCTTATATTCTTGAAACCAAGATGTGTGAGTTGTATCTTGCTAATCGGTTGCACATTGATAATATGTAAACGCACTAGTAACTTGGTGTTATAAAACATATTGTTGTGTGTGATTCAGTGAGTGAGTGCAAGCAAGCATTGTATCAAAGTTTATATGTTCCTTTTATCCAAAGAAAGATAAAAGCGATATCTTTGGGCCCCTCGATGATTTAGTGATGACAAACGTAAATGCTCGACCGGGCTAGGGCTAATTTGATTTGTTCAATTAGTCAGTCGTCATAAATTGGGAATCGAGATATAGTACAAAGAGAATGATTTGAAATCATGTCTCATACGATATCTAGAATGGAGGAATATATGATCCCTTATCTAAGGACACGCGTATCTGATAGGATCAGAGTTGACAGCGGCTTTGGAAAGCTACGATTGCATATCAGGATCTGAAGTCATACACATAATAGTTATTAGACTTATCCAAGTGGGATACTGTTGGATTAGTGTCTAAGTCCATAACTATTTTGGTATATACTTGACCCGATGGTGCATGGTCCTTTTGGGTTGCCTTCACCAAAGCAACTTGATAGGATGAATTATGGAGGGAGAGGATTAAATATGATTTATTAATATATTATGATAATAATATATTAAAGGAGAAATCATGTTGTTTAATTAATATTAGTCAATAATTAATTGGTAATTAGTTTTGTGACTAAAAGAGATTAATTAAACTTAAGGGACTGGAATTGTAATTATAAGATAATTGAAATTTGGGCCATGGATTGTCTTATATTAAGAAGTGGACGAATTCTATGGGGAAACCCATTAGAAATCGTCCAAGGCCTTAAGGAAAGGAGTCCATGGTTTGCTTAGGGCTTAAGCATCCAAATTAGGGTTTCCTTATTAGATAACCCTAATAGCCTCACTATATATAAACCCCTTAAGGACCAAAAATGTGGCTAAGCTTTGTTCTAGGGTTTCACACGTTTTTGGGCAGCCTCCATCCTATCTCCTCTTCATCCTCTTGCTCTTGGTGTTTGTGAACCATTAGAGGAGTGACATTTGTGACTCTAAGCTTTCTAAAGTCAATACAGGGAGGAATTGGGATTGTTATTGCTAGATAACAATCAAGGTAATATCTTAAACCTATTCTCATGCTAATATGATTACTTATATGCCAAAATTAGGGTTTATAGTCTGGGATAACTTGCATGTACAATAGAGAAACCTAGATCCAAGCATTAGGGTTTGTATGAGCACATAGGATGTTCTTGATGGGTTTTAGCCATAAGAACTTTCCTATGTGCGCATGCAAAACCCTAATGCTCGGATCTAGGCTTTCTAATTAAACATGCTTTGAATCCAAGACTTCTAATGGCTAATTAGGTTAAATAACAACATTGAAATAGATCTAGAATCATACCTTTGGATTCCTTGTTGATCTTGCTGTCTTGGAGCTTCTAGAGTCACAAATGTCACTCCTCTAATGGCTTAAAAACACCAATAGCAAGAAGGATGATTTAGGAGAGAGGAGAGGGGAGGAATTTGACCAGAGTATCTCTACTTTAGATGGTGTATCGAATTCCCTCACCCCTAGGGTCTATTTATACTTGTAGACTCCTTAAGGATTACAGCTTTAACCCTAATTGGATAACTTAGACTTTAAGTTGATCCATATCCTTTCCTTGATAACCCTATGGATGATTTTGGCTTATCCAAGCCCTAGAAATCGTCCAACCTATCTTGGATAAGGATTTATAGTCTAAAGTGTAACTATCAAACAATTGACAGTTTATACCCTCTTATTTAATTAATCTCTTTAAGTCACCAAATTAATTCCAATTAATCTATGACTTATATTAATCAAATAACCAAATATTATTCCTTATAATATTTACTCTCTTTTAACAAATCATCCATCAAGTTGCTATGGTGAAGGCAACCCAAAAGGACCATGCACAACCGGATCAAATACTTGCCTAATATAGTTGCAGCCTTAGACACTATTCCAACAGTCTCCCACTTGGATAAGTCTAGTAACTATACAAGTACAATTCGGTTTGCAATCGTAGCTCTCAAAGACGCTATCAAACTCTGATCTAATCAATCTTGTCCTTTAGATAAGGGATCGTACAGTCCTCTGTTAGATATCATGCTGACAATCCTATGGAATGGTTAGTCTAGCATTTGATTTCTCGATCTCCGATTTATTCGACATAGAACTTAATCAAACACATCAATTCAGTTCTGACCGGGCCCGGCACATAAGTCAAATCAAATCATCGAGTGGCCAAGATATCTCTTCTACCCTCTTAGGATAAAATTTACAGATAAACTTCGACTTATATGCATTTACTTATTCATTAACCAACTAAACACAACAATGCGTTTTATAACACCAAGTTACTGATGCGTTTTCGCATTATCAATGTACAATCAATTATCAAATAATAAACCATATATCTAGGTTTTAAGACTATATGATATTATCGTCTTGCGATCACCTTTTATATCGTATTCCATAAGGTGATTCCAGCAAGCGCGGGTTTGTTCCAATGCTCAAAACCAGTTCATAAGCACTCATGAACGTTGCAGCAACCCTTGCTATATCTAACACCATTTAGACAATCTACACACCAATTCATGACAATCTTCATTCATATCTACTTCCAACATATGAACGATTGTGGATAATTTGAATAATTCGATTATTCCTAATAAATTCAATTATTCTGGAAGTCAAAACATGCAAAGTGAAACAATAGTTAAACAATTAACATATGACAGTAACTTTACTTATAAATAAAACTCCTTTAGTTAATCATCAAATGTTAATTACATTTATCTATTATACGTTTCTAAATGCTATCTAATCTATACTAATATCATCCTTCAGCCTAATACTCCTAGCATGCTGCAAGTGCTTAACCCTACTCAGTCCCTTCGTAAGCGGATCTGCTGGGTTATCTTCTGATGATATCCTCTTAACTATGAGTTGTCCTTCTTCTACACGATGTCTAATGAAGTGATATTTTCTGTCGATATGTCGAGATCTACCATGATCCCTCGGTTCCTTGGTCAAGGCAACCGCACCTTCATTATCACAGAAAATCTCCATGGGCTCCTTTATGGCAGTCACAACTCCAAGATCACCAATGAAGTTCTTTAGCCATATCGCCTCCTTCGATGCTTCGCTCACTGCGATGTACTCTGATTCGCACGTTGAATCAACTACAGTTTCTTGCTTGGAACTCTTCCAAGTTACTGCTCCTCCGTTTAGGGTAAAGACCCAGCCCGACTGCGAACGGTAGTTGTCCCTATCGGTCTGAAAACTGGCATCACTATACCCTCGCACCTTCAAGTCATCACTCCGTCCAAGGACTAAGAACCATTCTTTCGTCCTCCGAAGGTACTTAAGGATGTTCTTGTTGGATTAATGTCTAAGTCCATAACTATAATTGGTAAGACTTGACCCGACCCGGCATGGTCCATTTGGGTTGCATGGCATCATGCACTTGGATAGACTAAAATGAGAGAAATAAGACACTTATGGTTATTAATATATTATAAGTTCTAATATATTAATAATAAGAATAATAAGATTATTTAATTAGTATTGATCAAGAATTAATCTAGGATTAATTAAGTGATCGAAAGAAGACTAATTAAATATATGGATTGATTGTGCAAATCATCCATACTTATATAGTGGGCTAATGCTCCATGGATTATCTAGGTGGGCCAAAACCCATATGATGCTTCATGGATGCTCCATGGTGTACTTGAACCCATGGATCCAAGGAAATGGAAAGTCATGACAATTAGGGTTTGCCCTAATTGTAACACTATATAAAGATATTATTCTTGACAAAAATCTGCCACTAGATTATTCTAGAGAGGGCTAGCCGATTTTATGAAGTGTAGAATTCTCTCAAGTTATTCCAAGTGTATTTGGTGTTGTGTGAACCATTTGAGGTATCACACTTGGGGCACTAGGCACTCAAGCTTCATGAAGACATTCTACATCAAAGAGGTATGTATTCTATCTTGTTATATTGATAGTTTTGTATGCTAGATTAGGATAATACCTTGGATGTTCATATTTGCATGTATAATAGAGAAAACATAGATCCAAGGTATTTAGGGTTGCATGTACACTTAGGAGTGTTAGAATGCTCATAACCCAACAGTGGTATCAGAGCCTAGGCTTGTTTTCTTGTTATACTTGCACTAGAAGCTGAAAAATCGAGTTTTGTTGCTGTCTACCTAGCAGACTCGCCGAGTCCATGAAGGGACTCGACGAGTCCAAGGCAAAATGCATCCAACTCGACGAGTTGGACCCCAGACAGCATATCTTCGAGGTTTTTGGCTAGAAATGGACTAGGAACATTACCCTAAGTTGTTTTTGAACTTATAAACTTGTTTTTAATGTGGTAATGTTCATGCTAATCCATTTTCAAAGATAATTGTCAATAGATTCATGTTTTGTATTAGTTTAAAGGTTAGACTAATTACATGAAAAAGTTTGATTTGAATTATCTTGTTCTTATGAGTTTCTTAGATTAATAGAAAAGTTGAATGAAATAGTTGTTTTCAATCCATTTTAATCTAAGAGTTGATTCTAAAATGTGTTTTTGTAACTTGTCCTCAAGTTATATGAAAAGTCACATTTAAGTCTCATAAAACTCATAAAATTGGCAAAGGTTACAAAAATGAAGAGTCTAGTTTTAATTAATTGGAGATATGACTCCATAATTTGTCCTCAAGTTATGGAGGACCAAGAGTCTCTTCATTAAATAAAAAAAAATAATAAAAAAAGGTGTAACCTTAATTAATTCCATAAGTTATAAAAATAAAGAAAAGTTAATTCTTTTATTAGTTTAAAGTCTTCCATAAGTTATGGAACTTGAAGAGTTTTTGGATTAAAACTACTTTAAACACATAAGTTATGGAATTAATTAGTTTTGAATAGTTTCAAAACTTGCCCTCAAGTTTTGGAATTTGTAAAGTTTTCTCTTATGAATACTTTAATTCCAAGTTAGCCCTTAGAATTTTAAAAGTTAAAATTCAACCCTTATACTTTATAATATTAAAAGTTAATAATATATATATGTATAAGAGTAAAGTCGGTCTTACCGCTAGTACGCCTCATTCACGAAGCCGGTCTATAAGGTGGGTATAAGGTTGTTGCCTATAAAATGGCAACTTAATGGGTGTCCACTCTCACCCACCGCTTGCTTGACCGGTGGAGGGTCGTTAGCCGAACGGGTTTGACATGACTATAATTCCCCTTCATTAAAAGTATTAATGATAAATACTAAGTAACTAAACTCTTAATAATTCCCAATCTTATTTACTTAGGAAAATGTGAATAAGGTGCTAATCCATGAAATTACACTTTGCACTTTGTTTAAGTCGGTTAGTGGAGCGTGTGTGGTTAACCGGCACACTAACTCGTATTTAACAAGGTAGGCAAAGGGTAACTTAATGTTTATCATAGTATCGATGGAGCGTGTGTGGTTAACCGGCACATCGATTGAGGGGTAAACACTTAAGGGTACCAAGTAATTTGCATGGTTACTTCACACCTTGTTTTGTGATCCTCGGCATCCCAGTCACAAAACCTGAAGGGCACACTCGAGATTGAAATATGCCATTGAACAGTTCAATGAATCTCAAAAGATCTAGGAATTTCAAATCCAATTAAAACCTAATAATACATTTCGTTTATCTTGGTGGAAATTGGTGAATCGTCATTCACCTACCTTCAAATTGTTTTATAGCTTGGATTACGGCATACCTCTTCTAAGTTATAAAATAGTCTGTTGGGTCCTAGCCTTAATATTTCATATTGGGTGTCATATTAAGGACTTTAAGATCAACTATCTTGAATATCTCCCAAAACATGTCTGTTTTAGACATTTATGATCTTCCCAAATCTCTTGAAACAAGCTTTCCTAAATGAAGATGATGTTCCAATGGAAATCATACTTCTTTCACCTCCTCCAATTATTCTCCCAACCCCACAAGTTCTTGAAAAGTTTAAGGTCACTCAAGCCCTATTGGCAAGGCAAGGTCTAGGTGTGATCACATCTTGGAGATGTAGTCACATATTGACAAGCCGGGAGAGTTGGGTGTCAAAGTCTTGAGAAAGTTGGTGGTTTAATCACTTTCTAAGTCACATAGTGAGTTCCTTTGGGACACCTATGAAATAGACTATGACAAGACCCTTAATGATCTTATCTATTTGCTAAGATCAACTTCCTGGAACTTTACGGACATTGACAATGGTGACACTGGAAATACAGAAAAAAAACATTCTCTTCCCAAGGAAAGGGATTGGCCATAGTCAAACTCGGTTGAACAAATGGTAAAGAGAAAAGCTAAGTTTGTGATAGTCCCGTGTACCATTATCAAAGGGTCCATATGTTTATATTGCCAAAGTAAGGGTCATTAGTTGCGAAGCTGCCAAATTTACCTAAGGATGTTAAAGTTAATAAGATTGACTCTACTTCAGGTAAAGCCCACTAATCTAACTCTGTTAAGTTTCTATTCTGAGATTCCGGATACATGGTGTGACTGGGTCACATGGTAATGTTTTAAGAATCAAAGAAAAGTAAAGGAACTTAAAGAAAGAATATGTTGAATCTGATCGCATAGATGGATTTCTATCGCGTAGTTTGAAAATCGGATTCTTGAGCTACTTCTTAGGAGTTATGAGATATTGCTAAGGAATAGATAACAACAAGTTTTATATGGATTGTAAGGATAAGTTTTTCCGCATAGTTTTTAAAATAAAAGAAAATTTTGATTTTATTTATTTTAAAAATATCCTTACAATGGCATTTGAGGAAAAAATTGTTGCTTATATGATTCCATTAATAGCAAGAGTGGAAATATGAAATTGATTCCTTCATTTGTGGTAATGTCTAAATTTACCAAATAAGGAAAGATTCTCATCATCCAAAGTCTCAATTGGACCGGGACTTGGAATCATGCAAGTTGTATAGCATGATGAATGAGAACTTTTCAAGTATTGGAAAAATTAAGACTAATTACTTATTCACATGGATGTGTGAGTCAAGTAATGGACTAAGGGATCGAGTACATAGTCATGTGCACTGATTAAGTCCACCACAAAAGATATAAGGCTATTCGTCATATTTTACTAGAGTTCAGTAAATATGATTATACTTACAAGCTTAAGTGTAACTCTGAGACATTGGAAAAGGTTCCAATGCATAGCAGAGCGGATAAGAAGAATCAAATTAGGCAGAAGGATAAAAGTTTTTCAAATCTGAAAAGATGGGAGAGTACTTTAGTATCAGTTTTGTGATCATCTTAATGATTAAGAAACCATATCAAAATTAGTTCTCTAAGGAAGTCTTAGTGCATTCTTATGACTAAGAAGAAGGGATCTTCAATTGTTGAAATGGTTAAATCAAGAAGATGAGTCATACTTCGTTCCAATACAAGTCTTAGAGTCGTACTCCAAGATTGTAATTTGAGTGACATGTCTTAAAGAAGGTTTAAAACACTTATCAAATGTAAGAGTAAAAGTTTTCTACTCTTGTACATTTGAAATTGGTAAGTTGTGATGTTTTGGATAAAACAAAGACCAACTAAGGCCAATTGTGTGAAGTGTTTGTCTTGATTAGAATCCGCACTATCTCTTGGATGTTTGACAAGGGAGTCTTATAGGTCAAGAGGACAGTGGGAGTCTTAAAGGTCTTGAAATTCTCAAGAACTAATCAAGAATGAAACCTGAAGTTCTTCACTAGCACACGACTTGAGGTTTATAACCTATCGTGTTGACATATTCTGTGCCCATTCTAGTTAAAGTTGGCTTTGCATATGAGTTCTTAGAGTTCTCAATGTGTTGCACAACAACTTGGAAGCAATGGTAGGCCCTTGAGCTGCCAGGTGGCAAGAAATTAAGATTGAATTCAATCCATATGGTTTTGGATTTGTCATTATCCTTGTCTTGTGATTATGGTTTTGACAAATTCATATGGGTAGGAACTCATACACCAATAAATCTAAGTGTCATAAGGTTTCTCTCTGATTCATGAAAATGATGGTGAGAAAACACTTCCACTAAGTAGATTTTAGCTAGATAGCAATTGGGATATTTGCATTCTCAAAGTCGTTAGTGGAGCGTGTGTGGTTTACCGGCACACTAACTTGGACTTGTGAGAAGTGGCAAAAAGGTCTAACCATTATGATTACGGCATCCCTCTTCACAATTGTTTAGACACACAAATGTGCTATCTAAGGGAAGGTGTATGTTTTTTGATAAAGTCTTATCAAAACAATCTAGTATCAGAAATCTGAACTTTGGTCAGAAAGTCAATAAAGTATTGATTTCTAGAAGTCGAGCTTTCTAAGTACATGTCAAAGCTAGTGGGAGCATAAGTGTTATGCTAATAATCATCATGTTAGTGGGAGCATGATAATTACGATAAGTATTGCAAGCTAGCAATGTTAATTATAGAAAACAAAAGGTTTCAATTGGGAAAAAGTTGTTTTGCTATAATTAAGGGAGAGGAAATTATACTTCATCTCAAATCTATAAGCTTAGATCGTGAGGTTTTAATCATTTAGTCAAGGATATATATGAATTTCATGTTGGAATGGCTCAACATAAGGAAATTTTGTATATGGGTCCATTATTTGCGTTCTTAAATTCGATTATGATTACGGCATCCCTTTTCATAATCTGAATTATGAGAACTTGGCAAATTGAAATGGAAATGTTATAGCAAAAGACTGGTTTAGTCTTTATGTGAGACATCATGAATCGTGTCCCATATGCTTCGGATATAGGATCGATTACATGTGCTATATTCATCCTTTCTAAAAATTTCCAAATGCCTGGGGCATTAAGAAGGGAAAAGGTTTAGAACTGGATATGACTAAAAGGATTAAACAATTGTCGAGGACAATCTAAGGTTTACCAAAGATTGGTTGCTCAAGGACAGTTAGAAGTATAGTGATAATTCTGGAAGGACCATATTGACATAATCTGTAAAGAGGCAACTCTTGTTCAGAAGTGATAGTCAAAATGGAATCTGGAAATGTTTCAAAGTTAGAATTTTCAATCTGTGTATGATTAAGGAAATTTAATGCAAGAAGGATGTTTCCAAGGAGTTGATCTCCTTTGGAATACTTTGTAATGATTGTTGCCAAGTCTTTGTGAATTTGTGCATAATCGTTACAAGAGGATCAATGCATATAAGTTTAGAATCTAACAGATTTTAGTAAATGACATGAATTTGGAATTCTTGCATTTGCAGTAAGGATTTGGGAGTGTGAAAAGAGAATCATTGAAGTTATGTTCAATTGATCTAGTTCACAAAATAAAGATCATAGACAAACATATTATGCATACTTGGTGTATGGCATGACTAGTGTTTAGAAAACATAGTGTACATGCTTGGAGCATGGGATAACTATTGTTTTAAATTCAAGAATAAAAGTTGATAGCTGAAACAGTATACAATGAATAATATGTAATCATATGGTGATAAATAAAAAGTGTTTTATTTATGTTCATAGGTTTTGATACCATATTGGATTCAATTATTATTGTGTTTCACTTTGCATGTTTTGACTTCCCGAATAAACTAGGTTATTCTTCCGGAATGACTAAGTTATTCAAACCATCCACAGTTGGTCATATGTTGGAAGTAGATGTGAATTAAGACTGTCATGGGTTGGCTTGTAGAGGTCTAAGATGTTGGACAAAGGGCTACAACACTCATGAGTGCTCATAAGTTCTGAGTATTGGATTCAACCCGCGCTCATTGGAATCACTTCATGGGTTTTATCACGAGTGATCATGAGACGATAATATCTTATATTCTTCAAACCTAGAGATATGAGTTGTTACTATGAGTTGATAGTACATTGATTACACGAAACGCATTGGTAACTCGATGTTATAAAACGTGTCTTTGTGTATGATTCAACAAGTAGTAGAACAAGCCATATGAGTCGAAGTTTATCCATTCCTTTTACCTTCGGGATAAAAGCGATATCTGTGGGCCCCTCGATGATTTGATGATGACAAATGGAAGTGCTCGGCCGGGCCAAGACTAATTTGATTTGTTCAATTAGTCAGTCGTCATAAATCGGAAATCGGGAAACAACAAATGGATAGAGAGAATGATTATAATCCATGTCTCAGTCCATATGATATCTAGAATGGAGGAATATATGATCCCTTATCTAATGGACAAGTCATTGACAAGATCAGAGTTCATCTACAAGGTCAGAGTTCGACAGAAGCTTTTGAGAGCTACGATTGCTAGTTGGTTCCTGAAGTCATACGCAATAATAGTTTTAGACTTATCCAAGTGGGAGACTGTTGGATTAATGTCTAAGTCCATAACTATAATTGGTAAGACTTGACCCGACCCGGCATGGTCCATTTGGGTTGCATGGCATCATGCACTTGGATAGACTAAAATGAGAGAAATAAGACACTTATGGTTATTAATATATTATAAGTTCTAATATATTAATAATAAGAATAATAAGATTATTTAATTAGTATTGATCAAGAATTAATCTAGGATTAATTAAGTGATCAAAAGAAGACTAATTAAATATATGGATTGATTGTGCAAATCATCCATACTTATATAGTGGGCTAATGCTCCATGGATTATCTAGGTGGGCCAAAACCCATATGATGCTCCATGGATGCTCCATGGTGTATTTGAACCCATGGATCCAAGGAAATGGAAAGTCATGACAATTAGGGTTTGCCCTAATTGTAACACTATATAAAGATATTATTCTTGACAAAAATCTGCCACTAGATTATTCTAGAGAGGGCTAGCCGATTTTATGAAGTGTAGAATTCTCTCAAGTTATTCTAAGTGTATTTGGTGTTGTGTGAACCATTTGAGGTGTCACACTTGGGGCACTAGGCACTCAAGCTTCATGAAGACATTCTACATCAAAGAGGTATGTATTCTATCTTGTTATATTGATAGTTTTGTATGCTAGATTAGGATAATACCTTGGATGTTCATATTTGCATGTATAATAGAGAAAACATAGATCCAAGGTATTTAGGGTTGCATGTACACTTAGGAGTGTTAGAATGCTCATAACCCAACAGTTCTTCACCGCAATCCAATGTGCTTTGCCAGGGTTCCCTTGATATCTGCTAACCATGCTCAAAGCGAAGGCTACATCAGGTCGAGTACAAGTCATAGCGTACATGATTGAGCCAACTGCGGAAGCATATGGTATTCGGCTCATTTCTACTATTTCAGCTTCAGTACTCGGACTTTGAGTCTTACTCAACTTGGCATTTCCTTGTATCGGTAGTTCTCCCTTCTTTGAGTTTTCCATACTAAAACATTTTAGTACCTTCTCTAAGTAAGTATTCTGACTAAGTCCAATTAGTCTCTTACTTCTTTCTCTTACTATCCTTATTCCCAAAATGTAAGAAGCCTCTCCGAGGTCCTTCATAGCGAAACACTTCCCGAGCCAGGACTTGACTTCCTGCAGATTCGGGATGTCGTTTCCTATGAGTAATATGTCATCGACATATAGAACGAGGAAGCTTACTATACTCCCACTGGCTTTGACATATACACAAGATTCGTCTTCGCTTCGTACAAATCCAAACTCTTTGACTTTCTCATCGAAGCAAAGATTCCATCTGCGAGACGCTTGTTTAAGTCCATAAATGGACTTCTCAAGCTTACACACTCTATTTGGATGCTTCGGATCCAAAAACCCCTCTGCCTGAGCCATGTAAACATCCTCAGCCAACTTTCCATTAAGGAAGGCGGTTTTGACATCCATTTGCAAAATTTCATAATCATGAAATGCGGCAATTGCTAGCATCACTCTAATAGATTTAATCTTCGCAACTGGTGAGAAGGTCTCATCATAGTCAACTCCTGGAGTTTGAGTAAATCCCTTCGCAACCAATCGCGCTTTATACGTGTGTACTTTCCCATCCATGTCGGTCTTCTTTTTGAAGATCCACTTGCACCCAACGGTCTTACGTCCGGGCACATAATCAACCAAATTCCAAACTTGGTTATCGTACATTGATTGGATCTCGCTATCCATTGCCTCTTTCCATTTCGCAGACTCCGGGCCTGCCATGGCTTCCTTATTGCTATTAGGTTCATCAAGATTTACTAGTGTACCATCACTAATATACGTGTCCCCTTCGGTAGTAATATGAAAACCATAAAACTGGGGATGAACTCTAACTCTATCGGAACGTCTAAGAGGTAAGGATTCGTCAATCGGTTCAACCGGAGTTTCCTCCTCGGGTTGAATGCCAGCGGTAGAGGTTCCTTCATCTATCGACTCTTGAATCTCTTCAAGTTCGATTTGCCTCCCACTGTCTCCTTGGCTTATGAGTTCTCGCTCTCGGAAAACTCCTCTCCTCGCAACAAAGACAACATTGTCTTTCGGTCTATAGAAGAGATATCCAAAGGATGTCTGCGGGTAGCCAATGAAAATACATCGCTCACTTCGAGGTTCAAGCTTGTCGTGAGTATCTCGTCTTACGAAAGCCTCGCAACCCCAAACCTTGATATGTGCCAACGAGGGAGCTTTCCCCCTCCACATCTCATGAGGTGTTTTGGCAACCTTCTTAGTAGGGACTCGGTTAAGGATATGGGCGACAGTCTCTAAGGCATACCCCCAAAAGAAGATAGGTAGTGAAGCACGACTCATCATAGAGCGAACCATATCCAATAAGGTTCGATTACGCCTTTCTGCCACACCATTCAACTGCGGTGTCCTAGGAGGCGTCAATTGCGAAACTATTCCACACTCCTTGAGATAATCGTGGAATTCAAGACTTAGGTACTCTCCTCCTCGATCGGATCGAAGCATCTTGATTTTCCTGCCCAATTGATTCTCCACTTCATTCTTGAACTCTTTGAACTTTTCAAGGGTTTCTGACTTTTGCTTGATTAAATAGATATACCCATATCTACTATAATCATCGGTAAAAGTCACATAGAAGCGGTTCCCATCCTTCGTGGTTGATCTAAAGGGTCCACATACATCGGTATGTATTAGGTCCAATAGTCCCTCACCCCTTTCACAAGTATTCGTGAAGGGTGACTTAGTCATCTTTCCAAGTAAACAAGACTCGCATGTGTCATCTTCCCTAAGGTCGAATGACTCCAACACTCCATCCTTTTGGAGTTGGGCTATGTGTTTCTTGTTGACATGTCCAAGACGGCAATGCCACAAGGATGCTTTATCCATACTAGTGGAAGAATCAATATTCAAAACATCATTTCCTAAGTTATCAACAATCATAACAGTTTCATATATTCCATTACATGGTATAGCTTCAAAGTAAAAGACACTATTTAGATAAGCCATAATAGAACCATTCTCATTATTAAAAGAAAATCTAAATCCTTGTCTATATAAACCATGAAATGAAATGATGTTTCTAGCCATTTCTGGCGAATAGCAACAATTGTTCAAATCTAAACATAAATTATTCCTAAGCACTAAAGAATACACTCCAATCTTGGTAACAGGCGACGATCTTCTGTTCCCCATGATTAGATTGATCCTTCCTTGCTCCACATCCCTACTTCTTCTTAGTCCCTGCACATTTGAACAAATGTGATAACCACACCCGGTGTCAAGAACCCAAGAAATAGCATGATTAGAATCGTTAGATTTAATTGTGTATATACCTGCGAAAGATGGCTTGATCTTTCCTTCTTTGATTGCTTGCAGGTATTCTGGGCAGCTTCTTTTCCAATGTCCTATCTTGTGGCAGTGGTGGCACTCTGCCTCCTTCGGGTTAGGATAGGGTTTAGAGGGATCAACTTTGGTCCCACTAGAAGAGGCACCATCTCGGGCTTTAACCTTGCGATAGTTCTTTGATGAAGCCTTCCTCTTCTTTCCCTTTCCTTGACCAATTGCCAAGACAGTAGCAGCAGATGGATTGGGAGTAGGTGCAACAGACTTGTCTTTGAAGTTGCTCTCAGCAACTCTCAAAAGACCTTGGAGTTTGCTTAGGGTGACCTCCTCTTTGTTCATGTGGTAGGTCATCCTAAATTGATTGTACATCGGAGGCAAAGAGTGAAGCACCATGTCGATCGCCAAGTCTTCCCCAAAGTCAACATTTAACTTACGAAGGCGATCGACATACCTTTGCATCTTTTGCAGGTGCACGGTAAGAGATTCTCCATGACCCATCTTAGCGGAGATCATGTTAGTGAAAATCTCATAACGCTCTTGTCTCGCGTTTTGGTGGTATCTCTCCAATAAGTCTTGATGCATCTCGTATGGATACATGTCCTCGTAGGACTTTTGGAATTCGGAGTTCATGGTGGCAATCATGATGCAATGTACCTTCGTTGCATCTCGCTCATGAGTCTCAAAAGCGGTGATTTCGGCCGGAGTGGCGATTTCGGGGTTGATCTTCTCAAGCTTTTCATCGAGGACATACTCCTTATCCTCGAAGCGAGCAATGGTGCGAATGTATCTTATCCATTCGCTAAAGTTCGTTCCATCGAAGGTGACCTTTTGGCAAAGGCTCATCAACGTGAAAGGACTAGCAGCAGCGTTGTTTGTGTTTGACATCTATAGAAAGAACAAAGATAGATTAGAATAAGAATCCCTAATTATCACCCAATAAGAAAAATTAGGGTTAGGATCCAACAATAACATTTACATATTAGAAAAGGGATGCCGTAATCTAACATGAAAATAAATTGAAGGTAAGTGAATGACGATTCACTAATTCTCCATTACAAAACCTAGACTATTAGTCCTAAGTGTATTGAGAATTCCTAGGTTCGGATGAGATTCATTGAAACTATTCAATGGCATGTTTAAATCTCGATATGCCCCTCTTGTTTGTGACTGGGATGCCGAGGATCACAAAGCGGGTGTGAATTACCATGCAAATTCACATGGTGCCTTCATTGTAACGATCACCTATTCGATGTGCCGATAAACCACACACGCTCCATCGAACTATGATAAACAATGAATCACCCTTTGCCACCTTTGCTCAGAACCAATTAGTGTGCTGGTAAACCACACACGCTCCACTAACTTCTTAGCAAGGGTGCAAAGTGTAATTTCATGGGATTGCATCAATTCACTTTTCCTAAAGTAACTAAGATTGGGAAAATTTTAAAACGTGTAGTTACTTTGTATTTCTTATTATACTTTTAATGAGAGAATGAGGTTGCCCTATCCTACCCATTCGGCTAACGACCCTCCACCAATCAAGCAAGCGGTGGGTGTGAGTGTACACCCATTAAGCGCCATTTTATAGGCCGCAACCTTATACCCACCTTATAGATCGGCTTCGTGAATGAGGCCTACTAACGGTAAGACTAGCATTTAGTTATACATATATATATGTATATATATTATTCTAGTAATATCATATTAGTATAAGGTTGTGTTTTAAACTTTTTAAAACGTAGGGTTTGAAATTTAAGTTGTCTAAATTAAAACCTTTTAATCACAAATATAAATTTCAAAACTTGAGGGTAAGTTTTAAACATTTAAAACATGGAGGATCAAATAACAAATAATTCCAATTAACAATTAATATCCTAATTATCTTTATTTGATTTATCCAAGATTTCCTTTGAGATAATTATCAAAATAATTAATCAATTATCATATAAGTAAATTAAATATTTTATTAGATGATAAGTATCTTTAATTAGATCAAGATTATAGTCATATATATCAAAAAAACGGATTAGGGTTGATCTAATATGTTTAAGGTAAGTTTCCATAAGATAAACATGGAAAAATCCCGGTTTTGCCTAATCCTGACGCCCGGACTCGCCGAGTACACAAAGGGACTCGCCGAGTCAGGCCTACTCGCCAAGTCCACTTTGGAACTCGCCGAGTCCATGACTCAAAAACCCAAAAATCGAATTTTGCAGGTTTGTTTCAGTTAATCAAGCAACAATTTTAAAAAAAAAAACCAAGCTAGGCTCTGATACCACTGATGGGTTTTAGCCATAAGAACTTTCCTATGTGCGCATGCAAAACCCTAATGCTCGGATCTAGGCTTTCTAATTAAACATGCTTTGAATCCAAGACTTCTAATGGCTAATTAGGTTAAATAACAACATTGAAATAGATCTAGAATCATACCTTTGGATTCCTTGTTGACCTTGTTGTCTTGGAGCTTCTAGAGTCACAAATGTCACTCCTTTAATGGCTTACAAACACCAATAGCAAGAAGGATGATTTAGGAGAGAGGAGAGGGGAGGAATTCGACCAGAGTATCTCTATTTTAGATGGTGTATCAAATTCCCTCACCCCTAGGGTCTATTTATACTTGTAGACTCCTTAAGGATTACAGCTTTAACCCTAATTGGATAACTTAGACTTTAAGTTGATCCATATCCTTTCCTTGATAACCCTATGGACGATTTTGGCTTATCCAAGCCCTAGAAATCATCCAACCTATCTTGGATAAAGATTTATAGTCTAAAGTGTAACTATCAAACAATTGACAGTTTATACCCTCTTATTTAATTAATCTCTTTAAGTCACCAAATTAATTCCAATTAATCTATGACTTATATTAATCAAATAACCAAATATTATTCCTTATAATATTTACTCTCTTTTAACAAATCATCCATCAAGTTGCTATGGTGAAGGCAACCCAAAAGGACCATGCACAACCGGATCAAATACTTGCCTAATATAGTTGCAGCCTTAGACACTATTCCAATAGTTCTTATGACCAAAACCCATCACCAAGCTCCATCCACACCACATGCTCCAGCCTCAACTGCTCCAAGTGCTCCTAGGTAATATTCTGGTAATCTTCCTAAGTGAAACAATTGCGGTGTCCATCATAATGGGGAGTGCAGAGAGATGCATTGCACCAGTTACAATCGAAATGATCACATAGCAGGATATTGCAGGACCTGTCCTCCCTAGAATCAACAACAAAGAAACAACAACAACAACAACAACAACAACAACGGCAATAACACATGGTCAAACCCCACCTACTATGGATGTGGAAAGACTGGGCATATCCGTCGAAACTGACCTAACACCAACAACCCTGGGAACGGACAAGCAGGAAGGGTGCTAGCTATGGGTCAGGGAGAAGCGATTCAGGATCCTGCTGTTGTTACCGGTACGTTTCTCCTAAACCGCACTTATGCATGCATCCTATTTGATACCGGAGCAGAGCGAAGTTTTGTGAGCAATAAATTTAAACACTTATTAAAACAACAACCCCAGAAGCTCGATGAAACCTTCACGGTGGAAATGGCTAATGGGAAAATAGAATCCACTGGAATTATCTATATCGGATGTACCCTAGCCATAAATCATCACGTCTTTCAAATAAACTTAATGCCTGTTTCCATTAGGATTTTCGATGTGATTATTAGCATGGATTGGTTAAGCCCCCACCATGCCGAAGTTATTTGTCACGAGAAGGTCGTTCGCATTCACCTTCCAAATCGCGAAACCCTAATTATATACAGAGACAAACCCAGCACGAACCTTCATCTTATCTCGTGCATCAAGGCACAGAAGTATCTACGAAGGAAAGACTTGATGTTCCTGGCTCATATAGTAGACAAATCCAAGGAAGAGGTCAATGTTCAAAACATCCCAGTAGCTCGAGAATTCTCGGATGTGTTCCTTGATGATCTTCCGGGGGTACCCCCAGAAAGACAAATCGAATTTCGATTTGACCTTGTCCCAGTAGCTCGCGAATTCCCGGATGTCTTCCCTGATGATCTTCTGGGGATACCTCCAGAAAGACAAATCGAATTTCGAATTGACCTTGTGCTAGGAGTCACTCCCATCGCTAAATCTCCTTACTGATTAGCTCCTGCAGAGATGCAAGAATTGTCCAGTCAACTCAGCGAACTTTTGGACAAAGATTTCATTCAAACCAGTTTCTCACCATGGGGAGCTCCAGTTCTCTTTGTCAAGAAGAAGGACGGATCTTTTAGGATGTGCATTGATTATAGAGAGCTAAATAAGCTCACTGTCAAAAATCACTATCCACTCCCGCGAATCGATGATCTATTTGACCAGCTCCAAGGAGCAAGTTATTTCTCTAAAATAGATCTGCGATCTGGTTACTATCAACTCAAGGTCCGGGAAGAGGATATCCCCAAAACCGCTTTCCAAACTCGATATGGACATTATGAATTTGTTGTAATGCCCTTCGGTCTAACGAATGCCCCTGCCGCATTCATGGACCTAATGAATCGAATCTGTCGACCATTCCTCGACAACTTTGTCATTGTTTTCATTGACGAAATTCTAGTTTACTCTCGAAGCGAAGAAGAGCATGGCCAACATCTTTGACAAATCCTGGAAACCCTGCGAACCGAAAAGCTATACGCAAAGCTCTCTAAGTGTGAGTTCTGGCTTCGTAGAGTGAACTTTTTGGGTCATGTTGTTAGCCAAGAAGGAATACACGTGGATCCTTCTAAGGTCAAAGCCATCAAAGGATAGGCAGTTCCAACAACACCCACAGAAATTCGCAATTTCTAGGTCTCGCAGGCTATTACAGGAGATTCATCCAGAACTTCTCTAAGACAGCCAAGCCACATACCATGCTTACACAAAAGGGCACACCCTTCGAATGGACGGACAAGCAAGAAGCTGCATTCCAAACTCTGAAGCAAGCACTCTGCAATGCGCCGCTGCTATTATTACCAGAAGGAACAGAAGATTTCATAGTATACTGCGACGTGTCGAATCAGGGTTTAGGTTGTGTACTTATGCAGCGTGGGAAGGTGATAGCTTATGCATCACGACAGCTAAAGACACACGAAGTGAATTATACAACCCACGATCTGGAGTTGGGAGCTGTGGTCTTCGCCTTGAAAATATGGAGACACTACCTTTACAGTACAAAGTGCACCATTTTTACGGACCACAAGAGCCTTTAGCACATCCTAAATCAAAAAGAGTTGAACATGAGGCAACGAAGATGGGTTGAGTTACTAAACGATTATGAGTGTGAAATCAAGTACCACCCAGACAAGGCTAACGTGGTAGCTGATGCCTTAAGTCGGAAAGAATATTCAAATCGTCGTGTGAAAACTCTCTCGATAACCATCCAATCCCATTTAACCTCTCAGATCAGGGCAGCCCAGTTCGATGCCATGAAGGCAGAGAACAAAAAAAGCGAAGCATTACATGGAATGAAAAAGAATCTTGAAGTGAAAGAGGGCGGAGCATATTATTTCATGAACCACATTTGGGTCCCTAAACTTGGGGGATTCATAGAGGTAGTCATGAATGAAGCCCACAATACGTGATACTCCATCCATCCGGGCTTAGACAAATGTACTTGGATATTAAGCAACACTATTGGTGGCCTAACATGAAGGCAGAGATCGCCACCTATGTTAGCAAAAGCCTTACTTGTGCTAAAGTAAAGGTGGAATATCAGAAGCCCTCAGGACTATTACAGCAACTAGTAATTCAGAGTGGAAATGGGAGAGGATTATTATGGAATTTGTGACCAAACTACCCAAGTCATCAGATGGATTGGACACCATATGGGTAATAGTCGACAGATTGACGAAATCCGCTCATTTCCTGCCAATAAAAGAATCCTACAAGATGGAGAGGTTGACGAGGATGTACATCAAGGAAATTGTGAGACTCCACGAAGTGCCAATGTCTATCATCTCAGATAGAGATAGTAAATTCACTTCTCATTTGTGGCAATCCCTTCAAAAAGCTCTAGGAACACATCTCAACATGAGCACTGCTTATCATCCACAAACAAATGGTCAAAGCGAACGAACCATTCAAACACTTGAATACATGCTTCGTGCATGTGTGATGGACTTTGGGAAGTCATGGGATACCCACTTACCCTTAGTCGAATTCTCATATAACAACAGTCACCACACGCGCATCAAAGTTGCTCCTTTCGAGGCGTTGTATGGGCATAAATGTAGATCAACGTTGTGTTGGGCTGAGGTAGGTGACACCCAGCTAGCTAAAGAACTGACATCAGACAAGATGTTAACGAGACTGGAGATCATACGTGAAACAACGGAAAAGATAGTTCAAATCAGAGCTCGACTACAAGCATCATGCGACAGACAGAAGAGCTACGCTGATAAATGGCGAAAGCCCTTGGAGTTTCAAGTTGGAGATTGAGTGTTGTTAAAAGTCTCTCCATGGAAAGGGGTTATTCGTTTTGGAAAATGGGGAAAATTGAATCCACGATATATTGGACCTTTCGAGATTCTTACCCGAATTGGTCCAGTGACGTATAGACTGCAGCTAGCCGCTGAGCTCAGCAGTGTACACCCCGTGTTCCATGTTTCCAATCTACAGAAGTGCTTATCCGATGAAACCCTCGTCAATCCCCTTGATGAAATAGAAATCAATGAGAATCTCTTGTTCATCGAAGAACCATTCAAATCATGAATAGGGACGTGAAGCGTACTAAGCAAAGTCGCATTCCGATTGTGAAGGTACGGTGGAATGCGAAGCGTGGGCCAGAATTCACATGGGAACACAAAGACCAGAGGAAGATAAAGTACCCTCACCTATTCTCGCGTTCTCAAATCTAGCTTTCAAAAGAAATTCGGGATGAAATTCCCTCTAACGGGGGGATGATGTCACAAATAGGAATTTTGATGTCTTGCAAACATTGAACAATTATATCAACTGTAAACCAACAATATGAAAGCATGTATGATGCTTATTCAATAACAACAAACTCCAATCAAACACTTCATACAAGCACTGCAAATAGTCAACAAAGAATTGGAAACCATAGAAATCCCAGTTTCAGTCCATTTTGGACTAGGATTTCCTTATTGGGTCCAATGGGCCAATAAGCTTCCAATTTGACTATCTTGGGCTTAGAACTCATAAATGGGCTCTAATTGGACCCACTACCATTTATTTTAATATTTTGGGCTAATTAGGCCTAGAATGAAATAAAATACCTTAATCGACCTTATTGGGCCATAACTAACCTAGTTAGCCCTAATGGGCCATAAAAATCATTTCTTGATTTATTTTGGGCCAAAAACTATCTAATTGAATCATAATATGGGCTTAAGCATACAAGGCCCAATTGTCTTTCTTCCTTTCTCTTCTTCTCGGCCCAACTACACAAAGGAGGGAAGAGTTGACTTTCCATGTCACCTTATTTTTACATGTTGGTCTTCCATGCAATTCATCCCATGTTCCCATGCAACATATCATCAAGGTCTCTCTTTTCTACCCTCGACCGAGAACCACAAAGAAACACACATACATTTCACTTAAACACTCTCAAAGAAACTCTCTTCATCCTTAATCAAATTTTCGAGATCTAAGGGTTTTTCAAGGAGTTTCTTCCACAAAAATCATCATTCAAGGTAAGCTGGTACTTGAATACATGATCTTACTACATCATTTCATCAAAAATCTCTTCTAAATCTATTCAAACACGTGGTCTTGCATCTTAGAGCACATCTAAGCCAAAGATCCTCCAAGAAGCTTACTAGGCCGAGATTTTTGCATCAAATTTCTTCCATTCTTCTTCTTCAACCGAAACCACAACTCAAGGTGAGTTTTATACCCCTGTATTTTCGATTTTCATATGTTTTATGGGGGAGAATACAAGAAAATGTGTAGATCTATGTGTACGTGTATGCTATGTGTGATTTTATGCATGTATGTATGATTTTATGTGTTTTTGTGATGAACATGTAACCAAAAAGGGGTGAAATCTTGAGATCTATGACATAAGAAAGAAATCAAATATGATCTAAGTTATCTTACACTAAACTAGTCAAGAATAATAACTTATAAGATTATGATAAACATAATTCACCACAAAACCCATTTTTGGGCTTAAATTGTCAAAAATACAAAAATTGGGTTAAAGGTTGCCAAATCACGGTTTCTTAAGGGTTAAAGAGTCAATATAGTTAAAATAATTGTTTTTATGAACATTAAAATTTTTAAAGGACTTGAAATGTAGATCTTTAGCTAAATGGGATAATTTCGGGCTTTTTGGCCCAATAAGCCCAAAATTGCGAAAAATGACATTTGAAAGGGCTGAAATGATAATTTCCTCAAAACAAGGGATAAAAAGTGTAACAAAACTATTTTAAGGATTTAAAATGCTTTTTATTTCCAAAAAGGATAAAAAAATGTAAAGTTTTTGGATTTTGGGCTAAAAGTGTAAAAATTGCAAAAACTTGCACTTTAACCAGAAAATATCATTCTAGAAGGGCTAAAACTGTCAACTAAATAAGTTTCGAGTTAAAAATATCATTTCAACAAATCTATGATGCAAAAGTGTCAAGAAAATGTTTAAGGACCTAAAATGAATTTTCTTTTATATTAAGGACTAAATTTGTTATTTTACAAAAGAAAGGGGATGGAAAGGTCAAAACGCTATTTTTAAACCAATTATGTTATTTATAGAATATTGAGTTAAAAATACTAATCTACGGTTTACAAAAATCGAAAGACAAATACATGCATAACTCCAAATATCGTTATAAACAAATCGATCGATCTCGAGTCGATACAAAACAACAATTATTAAATCGAACTCTCCAGTAGATATGCGATATCTAAGACAAGTGAACATTCGAAACTTGGGCTTGAAAGTTTCAAATCATGCTTGTTGGACCTTGCAAGTCCATTAACATGATCTTTGGGCCCAAGGGATAATGTTTATATGTTATTGGGCCTTCTATGGCCCAATTCCATATAAAGGGACCTTCAATGGCTCTCAAGTGATATTGGGCCCTAGTGATCCAATAGTATTGCCAGTAAGGTCAAAGTAATCAAATGTGAGATGGGCCAACGAGTCTTTCGCATCCCCGACGGCTTAAAGTAAACTCACGGAAGTAGCAGGATTTGTACTCCTCTTTTCCTCGTTTGCTAGGCTTATGAGTAATCAAAGTAAACAGATTCAGGTTGATAATCGAAAGTAATCAAGGTGGTTGGATTAAGTGAGTGATAACGGACGATGCCTCTAAGGATCGTTCGTAAACTGTAGTTATCACTAGTCATTATTAATGCATGATTATAACGACTCACAAACCTTAATTAATCCAAAACCACCCGAGTAATCAAAATCATTCATTGTGGCGGTATAACAATTTGAGAAATCACTGTATTTTATGTATTTGGAAAACATCGGGTTTTCCGGGGAAGTTCAACATTTTCACATGTACGTTTAATACTAAGTGCTTCAATTATACATGTCTTTTTGAAATCATCATGCATATTGTACGGATCTTCACACCTTTTTATAAACAATGGCCTTTTCAAAAAAATATCGGATTTTCTGGGTTTTACAAACTACAAAAAATTGTTTTATCACAACATACTTATGAACTCACCAACATTCCATATGTTGACCGTTTTTCAAAATAACTTGTATTCTCAGATAACAGATAAGGCGAAGAATAAGTACCAAGTATGTTAGGGTGTTTTGCTTATGAAAACTATCAAACAATTTATGTATGGATTTGTAACATTAAAACAATGTACTTGATGTGAACAATTCCAGTTGTAATATATTGATGCATGGTGATGTTTATGTTATGATTCATGTATATTCATTGTGATGATATTCAATTTAAGTCATGTGAGCCCTCGGACGTTTCCACCGTCTGGTTCGGGAGTGTGACAAGACATATAAGGTGAACCACTTGTTTTGATTGTACTTTGTAGTAGGAACAAATGAGTTGAAGTTGTTAATAGCATGCATGCTAAATCTTTGATGTTGTCTTGAGTCTTCAATAAGATCGAATGCTAAATCTTTGATGTTGTCTTGAGTCTTCAATAAGATAGAATTTCCATATCCAAAACCATGCACAACTTTATTTGTAACTAAAGAGGAAAATTTAACAATTAAAATATGCACCACATATAGAGTTTAATTAATTATATTTAGAAAATGGTTAATATTGACATTTTAGTGACATAATTGTGGCTTACGCGAAGAAAATATCAAGAACTCTTTTGATGGTTCTAGAGATGACTAATTCCTTTTTTGTAACTTTGTTTCCAATTTTCAATAAAACTGCAATGAACTCCACAATTTGCAACTAGATGTTTATTACTTATTGATATAAATTTGTTATTATGGCTATTTAAAAAAAACAGATAAAGGCAAAAAAAAAAATTTAAATAACCTTTAAACGATGCTTTCCTATAGGAGACTTCAATTGGCCATATGTAACTTCATCTAGTGACACGTTTAATAACTTCAACAAGTCACCTGAAACATTGGAAAACATCACATTCAAGATAAGGTTATTTCTTTTTTTTTTAAATAATAAAAAGTTGAAAAAATAAGATCAAGAATATATTTTGTTTTTGTATTTGGTTCATTTTTGTGATTATCCCTTGATTTAAATAGTTGAATAATCAGTACAATGTTTTTGTAAAGCATGAACAAATGAAAATCATATGCAAAAAACTCACTGAGTTGAGGCAACATTACTCTACAATTTCCTGATTGACTTGTACACGTGACTCATATACATGATAAGCAGATGTTAAGAAAAGTTCATTAATCTAAATTATCCTTGAAATCTAAAGGTGTATCAAAGTACACTTCATCACAGATCTCCCCTTAATCTTGTGAAACACAAAACCTCAAAATGACAATTTGTTCTTCTTGTCTATATAAAGTGAAATTCAAGGTCTCAAATCGAACATTTGCTCTTAATTACATTCACTTTATGAATAACATCATTAGCTAACAACATCTGAATAAACTTACCGATTTCTAAATCACGTCTATCTACTTTATAAACCTAACACCAGATTCATAGAACTTTAAAAACGAAGATGAAGATCATCCATCTCCTACGCTATAAAATCAATTAAATAAAAAAAAATTCGATACGATTACAACTTTCTAGTACCAAAATCGGAAAGCAAACAATACACACATTTATTTAGTGTGAGGATATGATATAAATAAGAAACAAGGTATCATATGAGGTTGAGGAGAATCAGTGGAAGATGATGGAGGTGAAGATGGAGAATTAGAGAAAAGATTTGTTAGCTTGTCATGAGTACCTAGTGGATGGCATGAATAAAAAAATTCAATCTATATGTATTTAAGTGACTTCTGAGACTACTTGAAGATGAATAATACATAATTCAGATTATCTCTTGGAGTTTCAAACAAAATGAGTTATGAGTCTAGTGTTTTCCAATTCCATTCCAGACTTTACAATTCTAATTCCAATCACTAAATCCAACCTGTCAAACCATATCTATCAGCAACATTATACATTACCAGTTCATCCCATGTATGCCCAAAAAGACATTCACCTCTGATGGTGAAGGTGAGGGTCTATGAAGCTAGCATGGCTGAAAATATCGTCACTCCTATTGCTGATCCTACCACATCTACACAATCAACAAAACTAGTTTTTACTTTCTAACATAAATTTCAAATCTTCCAACCATTCAATTTCCCAATAAACATGGAAGTGTTTATGAAAATATACTTCACTTTTTACCCTAGAAAAGCACAAAACATGTAAACTGCAACATCTGTCCCAACGAAAGAGCTGAATTTTGATGTTTTAGATGTCAAACCTAGTTAGCATTCAGTAGCAAAACCGATTGCAAATGAAGTATAACAATTTCTTAAGATACATTTTCAAATTCTAAATGTAAATCTGGAATAGAGACAGATGGCCTGACAATTTTGTACCATTGTAGACGATGAAGGTGAAGATGGAGCATTAGAGAAAAGATTTGTCAGCTTGTCACGAGTACCTAGTTGATCCACCATCGAACGATTTCGGTTTTCGATGAACACTTCTGCAATCAAAGATGAACACGATCGGAATCGATCTCTTGGATCATGGATTATTCATCGATGATTTGGATATGAATGACTGCAAATTTGTACTAGTTGCAGAAGAAGAGGTGGTCGATCAAGAGAGGAGGGACGGAGACGGAAGATGGTGAAGAAGATGACGTGAAAGAGGGGAGAGAGAGAGAGACGTAAATAAGAGGAGTATTCATGGAATTAAGATATTTCCTAAAATATTCTTGATTCATTTCAATTTCTTTAACCCGTGTCTTATTTTCCTTAACTATTTAGAAAAATGTTACAGATCATTTTGACCCTCTTTTATTTTGATATAACGATCTTTGTTTGGTTCTCGGGAAACTATAAGTTCTCAATTGATCACTCATCTCTCTCTCTCTCTCTCTCTCTCTCTCTCTCTATATATATATATATATATATATATATATATATATATATATATATATATATATATATATATATCAGTGTTGTAAAAATCTCGACTATGATTAATCCCTAGGCGCTACTCGACCGATTAGAGGACGCCTAGTGATTAATCCCTTCATACACAATGAGTGAAGCAATAGAACTTCATGAAAATTTAACACTTTGAAGAAATTATATCTCAATAGAAACTATTTAAGGTATGATTAGTCTTTTATTAATCATATTAACCTATTTTGTTATGATATTAGTGATATTTATGAACTTTTATATGATATTAGTCATATTTAATTTTTTAAAATTCAACAAATTAACAATTAATAGTCCTCGATTAATTTCCGCCTAGCCGATTAATCCCTTAATCCCAGTCCACCGACTAGGTAACGTCAAGCGATTTTACAACCTTTATATATATATATATATATATATATATATATATATATATATATATATATATATATATATATATATATATATATATATATATATATAGGAACGAGTTCTATGGAAAACAAATAACTATGGCAACATCTACAGGAACCAATAATCAAATGATACGTGTCCATTTATTTCTTCACAAGTAATGTATTGTGGAAGTGATGTGTTGTCATGTTTTCATTGGTTCAAATATGTGTTGTCATAATCATTTATTTTCCATATAACTCTTCCATATATATATATATATATATATATATATATATATTCGATAGTTTTCATACGAACTAGGAAAAGGCCCGTGCGTTGCACGGGTGAAAGTTAAGTGGCAAAAATATAAATAAATAAAAATAAAGTATCAAAATTATAAAGATGAAAAGTTTGTTGAAACTTTAGTGGCAAAATTAGTAAAAATAAAGTACCAAAACTATAAAGAAGAAAAGTTTATTGAAACTTTAATGGTAAAATTATAAAAAAGTAAAAATAAAATGGTAAAGTTAGAAAAGAATAAAGAAAAAGTGTTTTAAAGAAGATAAAAGTGAAAGTTTAGTGGAAAAAATATGAACAAATAAAATAAAATGGCAAAATTATAAAAAGAAAAAGTTTGGTGAAACTTTAATATCAAAATTTAAAAATAATAAAAAAATAAAAATAAATAAAAAAAAGATAAAAATACAGCTGCAATTAAGATGACTAGGAATGGCAATGGGGCGGGTTCGGGGCGGGGCATGGATTCCCAAACTCGCCCTGATAACTTTCGGGTATCTTATCGGGGCGCCCCATTGGGTTTCGGGTTTCCCCGTCGGGTTTCGGGTATCTTATCGGGTTTACAACAACTGATAACGAAATCTTTATTCTCTTTTAGGGTACCTCAATGTCTTATAAAATATACATGTTCTAGCAACTTTTTTAAATTAAAAACATGATGCATCACTTTAATAAAATAAACTGGACGTTATATAAAAAATTATTTGATTTAAGTTTTGTTTAATACGTCAAAACACATAAAAATGATCATTAACACCAGATTGTTAATAACTAAAGAAATTGTCCACGATAAGTATTTTATATTTGAACGTGTACAATTAACAGCAAAAATTTTTGAACATATTATATATATATATATAATCGGGACGGGGCGGGTCGGGGCGAGAATAACCCACTCCCTGCCCCGAACCCGATAAAAAACACGTTACTCGACCCGAAATGATCGGGTTTCGGGTTTCCCGTCGGGTTCGGGTTTTTTTGCCATCCCTAAAGATGACCTACCAGTTTGTGATATATAAGTTTATAAGGCCTAGGTGACCCACCAGTTTGTTAACAATACACGCCAAATGGCCGTTCTAAAGAAGATGACCCAATCTTCAGTCACATGGACCTAGACTCAGGCTTTAAATGGACCCGAAGGCGGATTAACACAATTGGGCCTAGTTTAACTGATCTCAGGCTTTAAATATTAAAACTGTCACAAACTTGAAAAATATCATTGATAAAGTTTGTCCTTGTATTTTTATTCTTCTTGTGTATTTTTAAATCGTTTTCGTCTTCATTGTCTATATTTGTATATTTGACAAAAATAATATATTTTTTTTGGAAATCAACATATTTTTCTTAAATTTATCTTCCAATTGGATTGTTTATAAAGCAAAAGTTTTTATTTATTTATTTATTTAAGTTTTCATCGAGTTTAAAATCATTGTGCTCGTCCTTGATGTATTTAATCTATGTTCTGATAAGTGGACCCATAAGTAATACAAGTTACCATACATTCTCCTACATCTAAATAATTATTGGCTAATAGTAGGGTTAAACATGCTATTATAGTACTATTTCACAAATATTAATTTTAAAATTCAAGTTATCATACATTCCACTACATCTAATTAATAGTAGCGTTAAACATGCTACTATTTAACAAATGTTGATTTTAAAATTATTGAGACGATTAGTAAATCAGTAAAAAAAATTTGGTTTAACAGTAAGGAATAACATTCTTAAATGAGATGTCATGGGTTATAGTTTTATTATGAAACATAAGTGGTTTTCAGAATAAGTTACACCATCAATGACAGAACAAAAATAAATGGAAAGTATGATCCGTTTTCTTTTCCATAATATTGAAAATAGTCAAACAATCATAAGCATTAAATAATTTGATATCATATAATTTCTTAATTCACTATTAGAAATATATATAACTCATTGGTTAAATGTGTAGATATCTCATCAATCTCTTTCCATCGCTTTCTCTATCTCTTTCGTTAAATTACCCATCTAGGGTCGTTCATATAATCAAATTGACGACCCATATTTTTTTATAATTAAAATTTATATAAAAGGAGTCAAGGGAAAGTAAATGTAGTCATTGTTCAAAAGGCAATAAGTAATATCATTCAAATCCAAACCGTGGGAGTCACGGAAACATATTTTAATGGAGAATACTTTTGTGTTTACCGTATCTCGTCGGAATTTCACTACTACCACCACCACCACTGATCTGTTAATTCCGAAATTGAATGATAATGTGCGGATTCCACCTCCACAAGAAACCCTTCGAATTTTCTTTCAATAATCCCTTCGTTCCCTGCATATCTTTCATAGGGGTTATCGAGAGTTGAAATTTTACCCTAAATCATTATGATTTGGTAGAAAATATAATTCAATTCACAATTAATTCAACCCTTTTTTATATCAGCTTCAATCACAATCGAACACCTTCCATTTTTTGCCGATTTCCTACTCAATTTGAAGTTGTTTGGATCGATTAACATGATTCAAAACTTGTAAATCTTGATCTCCAATCAAGCGCCGGCTAGGCAGTCTCTACTATCTTTTTAAAGAAAGTTTTCTTCTTTTTTTAGTCATTAATTTGAGGGTTTTGATGAACAGTATCTGAGACAGATGGTCATGAATGTACGTAGGACTATGTTATGTAATTCTCTTTTGCTGTTAACCAAATTTAATTAGATTTGTTTAGATGTTTAATTTTTAGTAAGTTAAGTAGTACGTTGGGCTTACATTTGGGAACACACTGCGTATTAGGGCACGCCCTAGTACGATGGGCGTACACTCATGTATGTCGGGCGTACGTATGTTCGGATAAAACCCTAATTTTTTGGGGTTTGTGGGGTATTTAAGCATCATTATAGGACATTGTGGCTCACTCTTTCAACCTCCAAATCTCCCTTAACCGTCTTGAGAGAACCCTAGCCTCATAGTAAGCATTTTGAGCATATAAGTGTGTTTTGTGTGCCTTCAATGAGAAACTTGTGCATCAATGAGTAAATGAGGGAAGATTGGCTTGTATATCTTTGTTATCATCTGTTTTGGGAGCTCCAAAAAGTACAAAGTTGATACCTTTGTGCCTATTTCTTCTAGATCTCTCCTTGGTAGCCTATTTACATTCTTTTGTTTAGGGGTGAGCAAAAATCGCATCGCAGCTAAAATTAACCGCAAAAATCACATAAATCGCAACCGATAAACCGCAAACGCAATAGAAACCAATGGTGATGTTTTCTATTTTTCAAAAACCATAAATTTGCGGTGCGGTGCGGTTATTCGTTAAAAAAAAAAAAAAAAAAAAAAACGCACCGCACCGCACCGCATATATTATATACAATTTTTTATTAATTATTAATATATTAAATATTAAAAATAAGACAAGTTTCATTGATGAAAGAACGATAAAATTCTAGAAGACAAAAATCTTGATTTTTTGTTATGTTTAACTTTGGAAAATATTGAAATTTGACAATTTGAAGATTTTTATTGTTAATTACAAGTGATTTGATGTTTTGAATATATTAATTGTTTGCGATTTAAGTTAATTGTTTTATACCTTATGATTTTTTATTATTATTATAAATATTATGTTTGAATTGTTAAAACTGTTTGAACTCTAAAATGCGGTTAAAAACCACACAAAATAACTGCATCAAATCCATGCAGTTAATAACCGAAACACAAAAACAAAAAAAACAATAAAAACAAAAAAACAAAAAAAAAACAGCACCGCAAAAATAACCGCCTAACCATACCGCAAAAATAACCGTACCAAGCTGCTTTGAAAATGGATTAACCTCATTTGCGGTTAGTGGTGAGGTTTTAGCCAATAACCACACCGCGCTCACCCCTACTTTTGTCCCATAAAGTCTCATTATAATGCATGATTCGTTTCGGATGTTTGAGTTGTCCTTTCAGACCCTAGGAAGGGTTCTAAGTGATAAAAATGATGTTCCAATGGCTAGAAATGTCCCATGCAATTGGTAGAAAGGTCTTAATGGATTAAGACCATGTATTAAGGACTTTTTGGATGTCCAAAGTCTCAAAGTTTGAGAGTTTATGGTTCTGAGACACAATTGGTCAATAGATCTGGAATTTGGGCTTAAGTGTTTACGCCATTAAGCACTTATTGGAGTTTGAGTACAGCTCGTGTACGCATTCAACATCCCTATTTTCGGATGTCCAAAGTCTCAAAGTTTGAGAGTTTATGGTTCTGAGACACAATTGGTCAATAGATCTGGAATTTGGGCTTAAGTGTTTACGCCATTAAGCACTTATTGGAGTTTGAATACAGCTCGTGTACGCAGTCAACATCCCTATTTTCCAGTCAATTCAAGGCTCGTGTACGCCCTGCATAACTTTGGGGTACGCCCAGCGTACACCCTCTGATGGGTTTTCGCGAGTTGGGCTTCGAATTTAGGCCACCTTTGGGCCAGTTTGGCTTGGGCCCTTGTTGGACTTTTATGAATGGAAATGTCTTGGGCCAATTATGGAGATGGACCTTAGGATGAGGCCCAATTAAAGAGTTGGGCCCAATTTGGAAAATTAGGCCAATTATGGGCCTTGTATATTTGGACCTTTGGATTAAGGATTTGGAGTTGGGCCTTGGCCCAATGTAGGGAAAGGATCAAATGGACTATTACCCTATGTTTAGGCCCTTAGTCAAGATTGATATTCCAACTGTTGATTAGTTTTAGTTTATTGTGACAGTTTGGGATTTTCGGTGGGTCAGTAGCCGGAGGTTTTCAATTTAGTTCAACATTGTGAGGTGAGTTTTTCCTCGCTATGCTTAAGGGTCGAAGGCACCAATGTTGGACCTTGTTGGAGGTTTATCCTAGTATAATGTTTCTATGTTGCTATGATCTGTTAGATCTGTATCTTGATAGATAGGATGATATCATGCTTAGTGATCTGTAAGATCTATCTGTGTGTTTGTAGACTGGTTATGTGCCTAATTGCTATATATATATGTCGACATGTATGTGTGTGTGTGTGGTTGGCTTAAGGCGGTCCTGCTTTGTGTTGTAGGCCAACATGCCCAGGGCGGTCTAGATAGGTTGAAGGACTGTGAGGCGGTCCAGTCAGACCGAAGGCCCGACGAGCGGTCCGGATAGGCTGTAGGCTCTGTGAGGCGGTCCAATCATGCCGAAGGCTCGGGAGTGGTCCAGATAGCTTAAATGCCCTACGAGGTAGTCCGGTTATGCTGAAGGTTTATTATGCATAATGTTATTTGTTATGATTGTGTGGTGGTATTTTGGGGAAGACTCACTAAGCTTTAGGCTTACACATTTTTATTATGTTTCAGGTACTCCAGATGATCGCGGGAAGGCAAAGGCTTAATCGTGCATCTCCTCATACTTTATGTTATGATTTGTGGGATTTATATGATGTTAAACTATTTTGAAAACAATTTGTAAACAATGGATGGTTTTGGAATGTTTAAAAATTTTAATTTTTTCATGAATTTTATGAATGTTATAAGTTGGTATTAGAGCCTTGGTTTGAGTGAATTGGAGGAACACTCGTGTGAATCCAATCTCAAACTAAGGAAAATATTTTCAAAATAATTTTCAAAAGGTTTTCAAATGGTTTTCAAAGTGCTAAAAGAGGATGCGATGTATACGATCAATCGGAGCCAGTTAGTAGACCCCAAAATACCATACTGTTATTTGATATTGTGATATGTTAGAACAACATGCTAATGATAGGCTAGGGATCTTCAGGAACTGCATGATAGAATTACCTAATTATATGATGCTTGATAGCCTAGGTTTTACTTATATGAAATTGACATCATTACTGTAGTTGCTTAGTGTATTCATCACGATTGTATATAACTAAGATCTTATAGCCTGAGAATGTTTTTTTGGCCTTATTTCCTGTTCTTGTTTGATGAAGGGCTTAGGGGTAGAATCAGATATTTGAATGTCTACATGGTCCAGTGTAATTTATGGCTAGCATACACAAGTGCTGCAGGGTTGGTGGAAGTTTCATGGATTGTGTGGGGTTAGTTGGCTGGTATGAGTTATTTAGCCTTCCTCTAGGAGTGAGGATTTAGTGTTTTTCTAAGATTATGAGTATTGTTAGGGCATTGTGATGTTCCCTGATAAAAATACGGGTAAGTGTGGAAGGTAGTATGGAACCATACTACTGAAAGCACAGTACCCGTACGCGTAGCAGGGAAGTCACAAGCCCTAGGGTTTTGTTCGGAGTTGGTTTCCCCGTTATTTATATAGATTATATAATACCTTCCTAGTGTATTTTCTGGTGGTACGAGACGATTTGAGACCGGATCCAGGTTAGGATCGGGAGCTGGCAGTTAGGGTGGGCCAGCCTTGTCATAGGACCGTGTCAGGGGAGATTAACCGTGAGGATGTGGTTTCTATTGTCTGGGGTCAGATTCTGGAGATGTTCAGGTCTATCAAGACTGTTATGATGGAGTTCTTTGATGATCGTTATGCAGCCATTGCTGAGACGGCAGCTGCTGCAACCTCTGCAACTGTGGCGGCTGTAGGTACAGGGACATGTCGGGGTTTTCAAAGCGGGACTTCGATAACACGAATCCCCCGAACTTCGACGGAGTACAAGACTTGATCATAGCCATGAGGTGACTATCTGAAGTGGAGGGATGCTTTTTCACGTGTCCATGCCCCGCTGACCAGAGGGTCAGGTACGCTCTGAACCTGCTGAGGTCTGGAGCGAAGGATTAGTGGAGACTTGTTACAGGATCGTACTCTTATAAGCAGAGGGTTGTGGTATCCTGGGATCAGTTTAGTGAGTTGTTCTGCACTCACTACATTCCTCAGGTTGAGCGCGAGATGTTGGCTCAGGAGTTTTTAGATTTGATACAGGTTACGCAGTCGGTGACGGAGATCACTCGGATGTTTACCAAGAGGGCGATGTTTTTCCTAGAGTTTGCTTCTGAGCAGGTTCAGATGACTCTTTATTGAGCATGCTCAAGACTGATATCATAAAGTTCATTGTTACCCAGCATTGTGATACTTTACTGGAGTAAAAGGAGGCCGCTAGGCGTAGCCAAAGTGGTTCAAGGCTGCGGATTCTAGGTCTGGAGGTCAGCGCAACCGCACTTGTAGGAAGTTCGAGAAGGTTCATTATGGAGCATGTCGCTCTAGTAGGGGGTGTCACAAATAAGGCAAGGAGCGGCATTATATGAGGGACTGCCGCCAGCCCGCCATAATTCTGAGTATGAGGATCTGTTACCATTGTGATCAGGTTGGCCACATAAGGTTAAATATCCGTTGCTCACTGCCAAGCCGACATAGGCTCCCGCCCCAACTACTTTGAGGATCACTGACAGGAGTTTGGGTAGGGCAGAGCCCCCAAAGGCTCGGGGACACGCTTTCCAGCTCACTGCCAAGGAGGCTAGGACAACAACATATGTGGTGGCTGGTATGTTTCTATCCTTTATATCAATGATTATGTTTATTGTATGTTCATGTGTTTGCACCTATGATAGTTACGTTCTTAGTGAACTCTTTTCCGACTCTAGTATTGTTTGACTCGGGAGCGAGTCGGTCTTTTGTCTCTCAATCTTTTAGTATGGAGTTTGGTTTGACTTTAGGAGAGCTGGAGTGTCCGTTACGAGTTTCCATCGTCAACGAATATGTGGCTTCTACTTCATAAATTTATCGGGGATGTGTTCTAGAGATATTCGGGGTATCTTTTCTGATTGAATTGATTCTGATTCCTATGGGGGATGTTTGTGTTATAGTGGGTATGGACAGTCTGAGTCATTTCGGTGCCATGATCGACTGTGAGGGTCAGCGTGTGGTAGTTCGAACCCCAAGTGGGGGAGAACTGGTTATCTATGGTGAGGGCACCAGGTTGGGTTCAGGGTTTTGCTCAGCTATCAAGGCTCGACAATATATTCAGCATGGGTATGCGGGTTATTTGGCGTATGTGGTGGATACACGGGTTAGAGATCAGGTCTCGGTTTCAGATGTTCCAATTGTCAGAGAGTTTACCTATGTATTTCTAGAAGAGCTACCTCGAGTGCCTCTTGAGAGGCAGGTCGAGTTCAGGATTGACCTTGTGCCAGGTGGGGCCCCTATCGCCAAGTCATTGTACCGATTGGCAACGCCTGAGATGCAGGAGCTGTCATCTCAGCTGCAGGAGCTGCTAGGCAAGCAGTCATCCATCCGAGCAGTTCTCCGTGGGGAGCACCAATCCTTTTTATAAAAAAAGAAGGATTGTTCACACCAGATGTGCATTGACTACCGGGAGCTGAACAAGTTGATGATGAAGAACCATTATCCCCTTGTAACACCCAAAGTCTGGAAGGACAAGAAAGGAAATAAAACCCTAATTTTAAAGGGTGACTCAGCGAGTCCAAGGAGAAACTCGGCGAGTCCGAGCGGGATCCGGGTCGAGGAGTAAGTGACCGACTTGGCGAGTCGGCCAAGGGGACTCGGCGAGTCTGGTCTATGCGAGGAAAACCCTAAATTCGGGACTTGGAGCCTATTTAAACGTCTCATTCTCTCCCCTAGGGTTCCTTTACTGCCCCTTTCACCCAGAACATCGAACCCTAAGCCCCATTGTTGCTCATTCAAGCTTCCAAGCCATTTTGGGGTGATTTGAAGGAAGAAGAAGAAGGGGAATCATTGAAGCTTCAAGGATTGGCCTTAGATCTAAAGATTTGGGGATGCTTTCTGAGTTACTGAAGGTATTAAGTCGTTCTCTCCTTTAGTCTAGTAAGGTTGTGAGTTTTGGGGGTTTTGTAGCCATGATTAGTTACCTCTTTTGAGTTAGAAGCCAGATCTGAAGTTGTTACTTCAGATCTAAGAATATTATGGTCTTGAGAAGCATAAAGTATCAACCCTTGAGTGGATTATGGAGCCTCTTTTCCTTAAACCCTTGTTTATGGTGTATTTTGCCTAGATCTCCTTCTCTACACGTAAAGTTTGCAAATTTACGTGAGGAATAGGCTTGGGAAGGGTAGATCTACAGTTTGGAGTCCATGCATGACTCATAAGTCCTCTGCATGTAAGGAGATCTGAATGGACTCGGCGCGTCCTTTGAGTGGACTCAGCGAGTAGCATGAAGAGCAGGAGCAACTCAACGAGTGGGATGAACAGCTCGTCGAGGCAGAGGAAGATTGCCTTGTACTCGGTGAGTCTGTTCTTGGACTCAGCGAGTCAGGTTGCGAAACCCCAAACCCTTCAAGTTGAGACTCGAATCAGTGAGTCGAGTGGAGACTCGTTGAGTTGGACAGGTCAGGACTCAGAAATCGATAGACTCGGCGAGTCATGGACTGACTCGGCGAGTCGAGAAGCGAATGGAAGGACTCTGAACATATGAACTCAGCGAGTCAGTAGGGTGACTCGGCGAGTAGGGTTGACCTAGAAGGTTGACTTTGACCAGGACTTTGACTTTGACTTTGACCTGAGTTGACTTGGTTGTCTCTCGGGGGTCAGTTAGACTCAGCGTTGGATTGATATTGGTAGTTCGGGGAGCAAGGGGAGCAGGAGTTCAGTGAGTTTCCGGGCAGCAGCTAGTGAGATCATCAGCAAGTTCAGCCAGTGCAGGTGAGTTTCCCTTTGTGTGAATGGGTCTAAGGCCACAATGTCGGCCCATGTAGTGATGAGTAGAAGGCCCGGGGGTTAGCCCTAGGCACAATATGCTAGTATGATATTCAGGACGAGGTCCATTAATAGCGGGCGGGTGCCCAAGGATTTGTTTATATGACAATTTATACTTGTTGTCTGCGTGATACATGTATGTGCCTGGTAGGGAGGTGAGTGTGGGCGAGGTCCCGTATCTCACCAATAGCAGAGTGTGGATAGGGTTCCACATCTCATTAGTAGCAGAACAGGGGCGAGGCCCAAGTTAAGGAAATAGTAAGAGTGGGCTGGGCCCGTATCTCACTATCAGTAAGGGCGTGGATGGGGTTCCCATGACTCGTCAGTAGCAGGACAAGGGCGAGGCCCAGGATAGGCGAGGCTTTAGGACAAAACCAGTTGTATGTGTTTAGTTTATGTGTTGTGATATGTTTATGTGTTATTATTTGTTGGCAGGCGAGTCCCTGTGACATGCGAGGCCTAAGTGAAACAGATCTGTAACCGAGCGGGGCTCGAAGCTAGGCGGGGCTTGGAGTGGCGGGGTCGTTGTAGCGGGCGAGGCCCAAAGCAGGGGATGAGGCCCAAGATAGCGGGCGTGGCCCAGTATGTGCAGTATGTGATTATGCATGGGATGTGGTAGGAAGGGGAACTCACTAAGCTTCGTGCTTACGGTTTTCAGTTTTGGTTTCAGGTACTTCTGGTAGCGGAGGGAAGAGCTCGGGGTGATCGCATGTCACACACCATTAAATAGACAACCTGGGATTGTTTACTCTGATAATGAACATGTGTTTTGAAAACTTATACTCTAATTATGTTTTGGAATGACGACTTTGCTTAAAGTAATGTTTTATTAAAAGAAATTTTGGTCTTGAATTTTGGGTCGTTACACCCCTTCCACAGATAGATGACTTGTTCGATCAATTACATGGAGCATCTTGGTTTTCCAAGATATATATGAGGTCCGGGTACCATTAGGTCAGGGTGAGGAAGGAGGACGTGGAGAACACCATATTCAGGACTCCTTACGGACATTACGAGTTCATGGTGATTCCGTTTGGGCTCACTAATGTGCTGGTAGTATTCATAGACCTGATGAATAGAGTATGATGGCTGATGCTCAATCACTCAGTTATTATGTTCATCGATGATATCTTGGTGTATTCCAAGACTAGAGAGCAGCATGAGGACCATCTCCGCGAGCTTTTAGGAGTTTTGAGGTGAGAACGGATTTATGCCAAGTTCTCGAAATGCGAGTTTTGGTTGCGATAGGTTCAATTCCTTGGAAATCTGGTTAACCAGGATGGGATTTTTTGTCGACCCAGCCAAAATCGAGGCGGTGATGCAGTGGCAAGTCCTGAAATCTCCCTCGGATATCAGGAGTTTTTTGGGTTTGGCAGGGTACTACCGGAGATTTATTCAGGATTTCTCCAAAATTACAGTACCCCTCAGTCGTCTGGCGAGGAAGGGGGTAAATTTTTGGTGGGGCCTTGAGCAACATAAAACATTTGAGACCCTCCGAAAGTGACTTTGCGAGGCTCCAGTCTTGACCCTCCCGGAGGGAGTAGAGGATTTTGTGGTTTTATGGGGTTTCGGTCTCTATTATCTCAAACTGTGATGTTCGATTGACCTCCCGTTTCTAGCAGAAGCTCCATGAGGAACTAGGCACAAGACTGCATTTTAGCACCGCAAACAGACGACCAAAGCGAGCGGATTATCTAGACCCTCGAGGATATGTTGAGGGCCTGCGTCATTGGCTTTGGTGGGAGTTGGGACTTCTACCTATCCCTTCCATAGTTCTCCTACAACAACAACTATCATTACAACGTTGGTGCTCCACCTTTTGAGTTGTTGTATGGGTGGAGATATCGTACCCCAGTCTGTTGGGGCAAGGTTGGTCACCGGGTTATGGGACGAACCGAAGTGGTTCTACAGACTACCGAGAATATTCAACAGATCAGACAGTGATTACATATTGCTCAAAGTCGACATAAAAGTTATGTTGATAGGCGTTGATCCGAGTTGGAGTTTTAGGTCAGCGACATGGTGTTGTTGAAGGTCTTACCCTAGAAGGGTGTGATCCGCTTTAGGAAGAGGGGAAAGTTGGGTCCCCGATATATTGGATTGTTTCGAATTATTTCCAGGTTTGGCAAGCTAGCGTATAGACTCGACCTTCCGAAGGAGCTCCGTCAGATTTATAGCACTTTCCACGTTTTGCAATTGCGGAAGTGCATATTAGACGAGGATGCGGTAGTGTCATTGAATGAAATGCAGGTCGACAAATACCTGAATTATGTTGAGCAGCCGGTGGCTGTCTTGGAAAGGAAGATAAAGGTTCCGCGCAACAAGGAGATACCTCTGATATAGGTACAGTGGCAACATCGGAAGGGATTCGAATGGACTTGGGAGTCGGAGGCCGAGATGCGGGAGTATTATCCAAATATGTTTGTTCATTTTGGTCCCAAGTATGAGATCTAGTGGTCTTGATTTCATTCCAGGAGCTTTGAGTAGCCCCTCTTAGTGTTTCCAAGCTTCAAGGTCCATAAAGTTGGCACCTTTAGAGTTTAAGACCATCTATGCTGGAGTTTGAGCCATTTCCATGAAAGTAGAATGCTATTTAGCCTTTTGGGGCATGTAAAGTCACCAAGTCAGTGACCTTATGGGTTTAGATGTTAGATGGGACTCGGATCTGTGGTTTGGACTTGTTGGACCAATCGTTAAGAGCTTAATGAGGATTTGGCTTAATGAAGTAGTACATTGGGCGTACAAGTCTGTACATGCAACGTAAAATCCAAACAGCCTGTACGCTTAGTGTACAACTGAGTACACCCTGTGTACTCAGTTAGATTAGATATCGTGTTTGTGGGCCTCGAGTTGGGCCATTTCTTGGACTAGGTTGTTGTGGGCCTTCGTGGGCCAATTAGGAACATGTTTATGGACTAAGGAAATTATTGGCTTTAGGATAAGTCCCATTGGAAAGGCTTGGGCCCAATTTGGAAAATTAGACCATGAGTGGGCCATAATTGGTCCTTGATGATTATGATATATTGGACCATCGGAATGCTAAGTGTTTGGACTAGAATAAATGGTTGGGGCTTAAGGTAATACCATATAGAGATTTGGGCCCAATTTGCAAAGTTGGGGCATATGTTGGGCCTTGGTTGATTATTTGGCTTTGTGGCCTTCAGAGTGTAAATTTGGGCCTCGGTTTTCAACCAAGCTAGGTTAGTGGTAAAATGGTCCATTTACCCCAAGTATAGATTTATGGTTATCTATTCAAACTCAAATGGTTAATTGGGTTTGGTCTTGATGGATGACAGTTCGGGGATCGGTCAGCCAGCAGCCAACAATTTATTCACGGAACTTCAACAGTGTGAGGTGAGTCTCCTCACCATACCAATGGGTTGAAGGCAACAAGGCCGTCCCATTATTTTCTATGTGGTATGCTAGTTGAATATGTGGTATATTGTATGCTAGTTGTATTTGTAATATTTGTATGGAAGACCTCCGGTGGTTCCCGAAGCACTTGGAAATAAGACCATGTGGGGGTTCCCATGGCATTCCAGGCTAAGACCATGTAGGTGTTCCCATTGCACCAGGTTTAAGTCCTTGGAGGGTTTCCAGGGCATCCTTAGCTAAGACCATGTAAGGGTTCCCATGGCACCGGGTGTAAGACCATGGAGAGTTTCCATGGCATCCTTATTTAAGACCATGTGGGGGTTCCCCTGGCATTGGGCTAAGACCATGTGGGGGTTCCTATGGCATCCGAAGTAAGACCCTGGAGGGTTTCCAGGGCATCCTTATATGTTTATATGCATGGCTTATGAGATTGATATAATTTATGTGATTATGTGGATTATGTGGGGTATGCTCTGGGGAACTCACTAAGCTTTGTGCTTACAGTTTTGTTTATGGTTTCATGAATCATTGGTTTGGAAAGGAAAGGCCCAGCTTGATCGTAGCACACACACCCCGTGTTTTCCTTATTATGTGATTTTGGGATGTAACTCTTATAAATGTTTTAATTAAGCAATGTTTTTGGAATGCTTGGATTTAAAAGATATTTGTGTTTTGACTATAATAAAAATAAAATTTTTACCCTGGATTGTTGGGCTGTTACATGGATCCTCTAACATTGTTTGAAATATTTAACGAATAAGCTTGTGCCTTTAATCTTCCTTTTTTAATGAGCTTTAGTGGTATAGAAGGCCTATTAAATCAGATTTTTTTAAAAGATTTTCGTTTTTCTAAAAGCATTTAAAAGGCAACCACTTTGGCTCTGATACCAATTGTTGAGAGAAAAACTTGATAAGAGTTAGTAACGAGATAACAAGTTGCAGAATAAAGTTAATCTCAATGGATCTTATTAGTTAACAAATAAAAGTTAGATAATTTAGATTACTAAAATGTAAGGAAAGTAAATAGCAGCAAGTTTATATCGATAAGCATTAAACAAATAGACACGTAGTGAATCGTAACAAGGTTTGCATACAAACACAAGTTAGCATATGATGAACAACATAAGTGTAGAGGGACTTGGTTTTAAGTATCAGTTAACATAACTTGAGATATTCAAAGATCTTATATTGATAAGCTCTTGAAGTGGTGGTAATGCATGAAGTGGGAAGCTCTATTTATAGAGTCCCAAAAGTTACATGAAGTGGTAATACATGTCTGTTTCTTCACTCTTTTTGTGGCTGACATCGAGTACGTCGGTGGGAACCGGTGTTGGTCATCGTTTGCCAACCGTGGTGGCTGAATCGGGAAGCTTCACTTTCTAGATGCCGATTAAAGGTGAGTGCATGTGGATTTCTTCCCGGAAACAAGGGAACCGCCGCCACCACCTTACGGTGGTGGATGTCACAGCAAAAAGTCACCATTAGCTACTACCATTGCCTTCTCCTGTCGCTTCTAGGGGTGGCTGGAGTTGCTTGCAAGATTATAGTGTGGGTGGGTGTATTTTCCGTTGGGTTTGTGTGGTGTGTTTAGTCTAGCCGGAAATAGCAAGGAAGCCACTACCACCACCGTGAGGTGGTGGTTGCCGCCAAGCACCGCCGCTGGCTACCATGGTGTGGCTGTGTGTGTTAGTTAGTGTGTGTTTATGTTAGGATTAAACATTGTAATTGTAATTAGCTTTGGTTTATAAAAATAATAATAATAATAACCACCACCGTAAGGTGGTGGCCGCCGCCGTGAGCTGCCATCGACCACCACTACCCGAGGTGGTAGTGGATGGTGGCCCGCTAGCAAACCCTAATGGGTTTAGAGATTGGTTTTGGGCCTATTGGGCTATGTTTGGGTGGAAAACCCTAATTATGAGTATTGGGCCTTAGACTTATTGGGCCCAATTGTGGGCCATTCGGATTGAATTGTGAATTAAGCTCAAATTATTCCATATCATTTATCTAGTAGAGTAAAGGAATTAATGGATCAAGTCCTTAATGTGCTAATTGAGAAAATCCTAATATTTGAGAATTTATCAAGACACACACAAGAATTGTTTAGTAAGTAAATATTAAATAATAATCATTGGCAGAAATTAATCTAAGCAATAATGAACTTAATGGATTAAGTCCTTAGTAAATTAAGTCCTTAGTGGTTTAAGCCCTTAATGGGTTAAGTGAGAAACACTTAACCCTAATTGTCATTTTATATGAAACCCTAATGTCAAATGGGCATTGAGTTGGGCTTTTCATTTGGGTAATTGGTAATTGGGCCAATAATGGGCCATCCAAGAATGATTATGGACTAGAATATTTATTTGGGCTTTAGGGTAAGGCCCTAATGAAGGATTGGGCCCAATTTGGAAAATTGGGCCATAGATTTGCCATAGTTTGGGCCTAGAGGGTTGTATGATATTGGGCCCTTAGAACGAGACATGATGGACTAGACTGAACAATTGGACCTTAAGGGAAGTCCATGTAGAAGTTCGGGCCCAATTTGGAAAATTGGGCCATATGTTGGGCTTTCTAGTTTACTTTGGGCCTATGGATTGGACCTTGGGCTTGGGTAAGCCAAGCTTGGGGTAATGTAGTATTTATCCAAAGTATGTAATTATAGTTATGTAGTGGAACCTAATTATTAATTATGTGTTATTTTGATGTTGACAGAATGGGAATCTGTCATCTAGCAGCTAGGGTCGAGTCTGCGGGACTTCAGCAGTGTGGGATTGAGTCTATGGGACTTCAGCAGTGTGAGGTGAGTTTTCATTCCAGTAGGAACGGGTCTACGGCCATAATGTCGGCCCGTCTAGTTAGCAATAGTTCCGAACTTTGGTCCGATGTAGTAGTTCAGTGTGCTTCATGTCTTTGTGATTCAAGCATGTCTGATGCAGTATGCAGTATATGTGTCTATGCTAGTTGATATGTTTATGCTATGCTATGTTATGCTAAGTCACTTTCCGGACTTCGGTCCGATGCAGGGGACAAGGTCCCAGTCAGTTCCGGACTTCGTTCCGATGCAGTTTCCGAACTTCGGTCCGATGCAGAGGGCAAGGCCTTCGTTAATTCCGGATTTCGGTCTGATGCAGTTTCCGGACTCGGTTCGATGCAGTGGGCAAGACCCAATATGTGTTTATATGTTATTGTATGGTATGTGGTAGTTTGGGGAGACTCACTAAGCTTTGTGCTTACGGTTTCTAGTTTTGGTTTCAGGTACTCAGTTTTCAAAAGAGGAGCCCGGGAAGATTGCAGTGCCCACACCATTTGTTCAGCCTGGGATGTTTATACTCTGGTATACTTGACAGTTGTTACAATATTTTGAGATAAATTGCTTATGATTTTTATATGAGGTTTATTGACTATGGTTTTTATTATTAAATTAAACGAAATTTTCAGACTGTGTTTTTGGGATGTTTCATTATGTCAATTGTTTTAAGTCTCCTTATCACCTCGAAAAGTTTCATGCCGATGGAATAGAAGAAACAGAAACAGTTCTATCGACACTTGGATGCTTCAAAAAATGACACCACATATCTCCAAGTCGTGCTCGCATTTTTGATATTTTATTTATCTTTTGGCACATATTAACATATAAGGCATCTTCCTTAAAGTATGCTAGTGCACACTATAGGAAGTGAAGTATTCAACCTAAAGTATACTAGGCACACATCATTCCATCATTACTTAGCAACTCAAGTCTAAGCCTAGAAATCCTTACAATCCCTAGTTCGCTTAAACTAATGCTCTAAAAATTTTGAAGTAGCTTAGTACTCTAAAATATTAACATTTATCATTACCCAATACCCCACTTAATTCTTTCCTATGGTTTGTATCCATATACTCATAATGAATCCGTTCATATATTGAACTTCCAACGTTTAAGTCTAAATGCCAATCCATGGTATTTAGTTCACTTAAACTATTTCTCTGATACCATGATTGGCAGAACCTCTCTCTAAGACTACATCATATTACTCCAAAACATGCTACATACATATTCATAAACAATATTTTACATTGATAGTTTAATTACAAAGAGTGAATACAAACCGCCTAAGTTTTAGTATATTACAAACTACCCATAAAATTATAATTTTATACATACATGATCACTAAATACAAAAGTAATATAATTAACTATTCTAAATCTTCTAACAGTATGTATCTATACTGGATCCTTATTACCTACAATAGTTAAACACTGAGAGGGATAAGCGGTAACCCTTAGTGAGTTCAAAAACAGATACAATATAACGTTATTCCATATATATACCAATATGACAGAAGCAAAGAGGAACAAAGAACAACAAAGGCATATGTGAATCAAGTGACAAGATTTCCATATCAACAAATTATCTAATTCAAAGATTTACAATCAATAAGATACAACAATTTCAACTTGATATACATCAATAAGACTTCAACCCAAGTGGCATAGAAAATAAACGATTTCTGAATTAACATTTTGCTAGAATTTATTTTGTGAGACGAAGAATTTCAACAGATGGAGCATATTATAACAAAACCTTTTACATTGAAAAATTTCAACTGTGGAACAAAGAACAACAAAGAACAACAAAGGCATATGTGAATTTATCAATCACTGATTCATAAGAGTTGTAGACTTTTACATTGGACGTACATGCACCATATTATAACAAAACCTTTTTTCAGTTTAATTTATTTAGGTCATATTTTTTATCGAAAAAAAGTTGAATATACCGCGGTTCATTATTTTTCATCCTCTTTCAATAGAGATCATATTGATATACAAAAAATGAACTTTTTTATTTAAAAAAAAAACTCACTTCATTTTCTTTGTTTTCTAAAAAGGAAAGATCCATTTATATATAAAAAAAAATTAATAAATATATCAAAAGTCATATTTCATGGTACTTTTTAAACATAGATTCATATTGATGTTAAAAAAATCAAAATTTAAGTTCAGATTCATAGTGTGAATCTGCTTAGGTTTATAGGGTGAATAATAGTAAGTTGTATTCACATTTTGAATTCTGAAAACTAAATTATCTACAGTTCAGATTCACAATATGAATAAATCTATTTTTTAGTTTTACAAAACTAATTTACAAGTAATCAAAACGTTAATATATTATAAAACTACATGGAAATATATTTTAATTCATATGTAAATTTCACTTAATTTGTGAATGATCTGTTACGCTCGAATCCTGGTAAGTTTCCCTTCTAAACCTTTAAATTGTGATTTTCGCAACTTTAGCCCTTCCGTAGGGCATACCTGGATGGTGCGTTGGGCGTACCGGGTGTAAGTGGAATGACAAGTGTTTTAGGAGTACATTAGGCATACTTTGAGTAAGCAGGGCATACTCTGTCTGGACACAAACCCTAATCTTTAGAATTTGGACCCTATATATCGAACCTTAAGTCCCATTTCCAACCTCCATCACTTGAAACGTTATCCCTTAAAAATCCTAGCCCCTATGTAGCATTTTGAAGCTTGAGTGTGTATTTTTGTGTGCTTCAAAGGAAGAAGAAGGTGGTGGTGAAGCATGGAAACTAGAAGCTAGCTTGGATTTAGAAGTCGTGTGTCTCCCTCAATCTCCAAAATGTATAAAGTTCATACCTTGGTGATTAGATTCTTAGATCTTGTATATACAATGATATTATGAACTTTTGTCCCCAGATATGACCTTCTTGTGCATGGCATCCTATAGAGCAAATGGGTTGTCCTTTTGGACGCTTTTCTTGGCTTAGAGTGATAAAAATGTGTTGCTGACCCTTAGTTATTCTCCATACAAGATTTTGGTTGACTTAATGGCTTAAGATGTTGGTTTTTTAGTGTTAAACACTTTAGGGCCATGCAAGACCATAAAGTTGGAAACTTTATGGTCAAGGACAACATTTGGGACTTGGATTTGTATTTTGCATAAAAAAAAGCATAAGAATTAAGCATGTAATGGCTTGAGAAGTGTTTAGCTGCGTACGCTGGGCATGTACATTGTACATAAGTGGTTAGGTCCCCGTCTATTTGGTAACGATCGAGTGTGCCTGACGTACGGGGCTGGGTTGACTCGGCCAGTTTGTTGAGTTTGACCAATTTGGACCTAAGGATATTTTGGGTAATTTTGTATTAACTAAGGTTGGGCAATGATTTGGATAATAGGTGATGTGTAGAGACTGTATTCAGAGTCAAGCCTTATTTCAAATTGTGTCCAAACTAAGAAGTGAGTTCTCTCACTATGAAAATGGGTCTAAGGCAACAAGGCTGACCCATTAATTATGTTTATGTGTCCTAGGATGTAGTATTTCCATGAAAGTTCCATGTATGATTTGTTGTGTATATGTCGATATATGGATGATTGGGTTAAGGTCGCACACCAACAAACCCGATATGGTTGGGTTGAGACTGGAATTCAACATACCCGGTATCATGAGGATGAGGCTACGTACCAACAACTGGATTGTCGGGTTGAGGCCACATGCCAAAAAACCCTGGATTGTTGGGTTAAGGTTTTACTGCTCTGTGTTGTAAACCAACAAAACCAGTATGGTTGAGTTGAGGTTATGGATCAACAAACCCTATATGCATGATTGTATTATATTTGTAATTATTTGTGTTATGGGGTATTTTGGGAAGCTCACTAAACATTGGCTTACAGTTTCGATTTCCATGATTCAGGTACTTCTAACGAGCAGGGAAAGGTGAAGACTTTATTGTACACAACATTCCTCAATTTATGTTGATTGATACTTGATTCGATGTTTTAACTTATTATGGATTGTAAACAATGTTCTGGTTACATCTAGGCTCGTGGATTTGTGTTTTAAAAATGAAAAATTTTACTCTGATTTTGGGATGTTAGAAAGTTGTATCAGAGCCTTGGTTTGAGTGAACCGGATAAGCATTCATGTGATTCCAAACTCAAACTGAGGATCTGCAAAAAAGATTTTCAAAACTGTTTTTCAAATAACCACAAGAGGGATGTGATATAACTTCATGATAGAATACCCACACATGTTATGTATGTATGTTATGTGATATAACTTCATGATAGAATGTAGGCTAAGGATCCTCAGGAACCGCATGATAGAGCTGCCTGATACATGATGCCTCGTAGCCTAGGAGATTTAGTATAATTGCTTATTTGGAACTGACATTTGTGCTACTATTAGCTGAATTTATGTGTTATAATTATACATAGTTAGGATCTTATAGCCTTAAAATTATTGATTTAGCCTTACTTCCTATTCCATGTTTGGTTGTGGGCTTAGGGTAGAATGACTTATTTGACTATCTATCAGATTCGACACTATGTATGGTTGGCATATGCGAGGTGACCGCAGTGTTAGTGGAGGTTTCATGGGTCATGAGTGGGATTTGTAGAGTCCTAGTGGAATTAGGAGTTGTGGTCAGGGAAGATAATATGGGTCCGTACTACTAAAAGCATAAGATCCATACTACTGAAAGCATAGTATCCGTATGCATCTCAGGGAAACCGTAAGACCCAAGGTTGAGATTTGTGGGCTGTAAAGATTTACTCTATTGGTGATATGATGAATTTAAGTTTATTTTTCTTAGCATGGTGGTCACTAGAGGTTTGGGATCCTAAGCTGGTGGTTCAGGAGGTGGTGAGCCAACAAGGTTGGTTGTACTAGATGAGGAGCTTTGTGAGTTGATCTATACATAGGTAGTTGTAGTTTTTCGAGGTGCTATCCTAAAGACGTTTGGGTCGGTGAAGACCACTATGATTGAGCTCTTTGACGAGCAATATGCTACTGTGACGCAGGTTTTCGCTGCCACAGCCACTGCAACAGGGTTGAAGGATCTTTCTAGTATCATAGCTTCAGTAACACAAAGTCTCGATAGTTTTATAGGGTCAAGGACCCAATTTTAGCAATGAGATGGTTGTCTGACGTGGAGGGCTATTCCTTCACGTGTTCTTGTCTTGAGGACAAGAAGGTTAGGTGCACCCTGAAGATTCTATGCTTGGGGGAGAAGGACTAGTGGAAAGTATGTGCCTTTAGCGGAGAGATAGTGTTTGTCCTAGGAGTATCTCTCACTTAGACAGACGACAAAGTTGGTGATGGAGATCACCAAGAAGTTCACTGAGAGGTCACTTTTCTACCGTAAGTATGCATGTATGAGAAGATTTAGATGTTGCAATATCTGAGCATGCTCAAGACTGAGATACGAGAGTTTGTGTCTACACAACATTACCAGAATCTTTCTGAGCTGCAGTCAGCTGGTCGGAGGAGAGAGAGTGATATTGAGTCTCGGATTATGGACTAGCGTTGTAACATACACGTTCGGTTATCGTGTTTTGTTTAAAAATGAATATTATTTAATATATGATTTTGAGTGTTGAATTCTAACAAGATAGTTTTATGAAGAATTGAAGTAAAATTATATTTAGAATCATTCGGGAAGTACTGGGAGTCTTATGAGATTCTAATCAAAAGTCAAATATTGAAATTAACGAAAATATAAAGTTGGAAATAAATAAAAATAATGTTATTTAAAGTTGTATATTATCTTGTTAGAAACATTTAGGCGAAAACCTCATCGAAATCCGAGTATTAACGAAGAAGTTATGACTAATCAAAGATTCGCGACAAAACCGACAAAACATTACTTAGCGTAAAAAATGAGTTTTTGATAAACTAATTTTTAGCTTTAGAGATCTAAACAAAAGTCGTCCTCTTCATTAAACCGATAATTTTATAAAAAGAATGTCCAAATTTAACTTCGTATGAGGAAGTTATGTTTTTTCTAAGTTTTAGTATAGCAGTATAGAGCTAAAAACTCGAAATAAAGATCGAGTGATTTTTAGCCGACACAACCAAAGTGAGAATCGAAGGCCTCGTTAATAGTAGTACAACGGTAAAAAGACAGATGAAAACGGACGTCGGATGAAGAAGTTATGGATTTTTAACGGATTTTCCTGTCCCAGTCTGTTAAAAATTATAATATTAAAAATAATTTCAAAATTAGCCAACAAAGTCTAAATGAAAGTTGTAGAGTATAATCTTGCCTACCCGTGCATATAAAGAACATCGAAAACAGAGCTCGTAAGCGAAAGTTATGAATTTTTGAAGATTTGGGCACAAAATCAAAGGAATTTCGCATGCATTCCTCGAACTCGGCCACGTCGCCCCTCTTCGCAAGTCTGCCTCGTGTTCGATGCCCGTGAGTCATTCGAAACGAGGTCCGACCCGGCTCAGCAGCATGTCGCATCTGTGGCACGTCCGAAGCGTGACGCGTGTTCAGCCTTTAAATCCTATGCCTACCCCACTCGCATGCGACACGTGTTTCTTCTCCTTCTCTCCTCGGTTTAAAGCTTCGCCTATATAATGGGAGGTGCGAACCCTCCCAGTTTTGGTTGGAAAATTCATACTTTTTACACATTAAACCCTCTTTTAAGCTACTTAGCATCCCCCGAAGCCTCGGGATTATACCTAACACCCAAAAAACATCCCGAAGTGCCCGAAGACCCCGAGAAATTTATCTTTTCGGTTTAAAGCTCAACCCTCGCAAGGCTTGGTTTTCAATAAAGCTCCCGGTTTTCATCAAAGAGAGTTAATTATAGAAATGAAGTGTTATCCAAATTACTATTTTAACCTTCGGTTATTTCACGGTGAGCTCAAATTATAGGAACAATTGTATGTTATGTGTTATATGTGCAATATGCTTCCCCGTGTTATTATGATAATGAGTTGTACCTTTGGCCACAAAGTGAATGGCTAAGAATCACTTGGGTATTGGTATGTAGCCTTTGACCATGAAGTGAATGAGTAAGCATCACTTTGGCTCTGGAAAAATGTTGGATAAGGCTGAAAGCCTATAAATTCTACCAAAATGTTAATTCAGAAATCGTTTATTTTCTATGCCACTTGGGTTGAAGTCTTATTGATGTATATCAAGTTGAAATTGTTGTATCTTATTGATTGTAAATCTTTGAATTAGATAATTTGTTGATATGGAAATCTTGTCACTTGATTCACATATGCCTTTGTTGTTCTTTGTTCCTCTTTGCTTCTGTCATATTGGTATATATATGGAATAACGTTATATTGTATCTGTTTTTGAACTCACTAAGCGTTACCGCTTATCCCTCTCAGTGTTTAACTATTGTAGGTAATAAGGATCCAGTATAGATACATACTGTTAGAAGATTTAGAATAGTTAATTATATTACTTTTGTATTTAGTGATCATGTATGTATAAAATTATAATTTTATGGGTAGTTTGTAATATACTAAAACTTAGTCGGTTTGTATTCACTCTTTGTAATTAAACTATCAATGTAAAATATTGTTTATGAATATGTATGTAGCATGTTTTGGAGTAATATGATGTAGTCTTAGAGAGAGGTTCTGCCAATCATGGTATCAGAGAAATAGTTTAAGTGAACTAAATACCATGGATTGGCATTTAGACTTAAACGTTGGAAGTTCAATATATGAACGGATTCATTATGAGTATATGGATACAAACCATAGGAAAGAATTAAGTGGGGTATTGGGTAATGATAAATGTTAATATTTTAGAGTACTAAGCTACTTCAAAAATTTTAGAGCATTAGTTTAAGCGAACTAGGGATTGTAAGGATTTCTAGGCTTAGACTTGAGTTGCTAAGTAATGATGGTACGATGTGTGCCTAGTATACTTTAGGTTGAATACTTCACTTCCTATAGTGTGCACTAGCATACTTTAAGGAAGATGCCTTATATGTTAATATGTGCCAAAAGATAAATAAAATATCAAAAATGCGAGCACGACTTGGAGATATGTGGTGTCATTTTTTGAAGCATCCAAGTGTCGATAGAACTGTTTCTGTTTCTTCTATTCCATCAGCATGAAACTTTTCGAGGTGATAAGGAGACTTAAAACAATTGACATAATGAAACATCCCAAAAACACAGTCTGAAATTTTCGTTTAATTTAATAATAAAAACCATAGTCAATAAACCTCATATAAAAATCATAAGCAATTTATCTCAAAATATTGTAACAACTGTCAAGTATACCAGAGTATAAACATCCTAGGCTGAACAAATGGTGTGGGCACTGCAATCTTCCCGGGCTCCTTTTGAAAACTGAGTACCTGAAACCAAAACTAGAAACTGTAAGCACAAAGCTTAGTGAGTCTCCCCAAACTACCACATACCATACAATAACATATAAACACATATTGGGTCTTGCCCACTGCATCGAACCGAGTCCGGAAACTGCATCGGACCGAAATCCGGAATTAACGAAGGCCTTGCCCTCTGCATCGGACCGAAGTTTGGAAACTGCATCGGAACGAAGTCCGGAACTGACTGGGACCTTGTCCCCTGCATCGGACTGAAGTCCGGAAAGTGACTGAGCATAACATAGCATAGCATAAACATATCAACTAGCATAGACACATATACTGCATACTGCATCAGACATGCTTGAATCACAAAGACATGAAGCACACTGAACTACTACATCGGACCAAAGTTCGGAACTATTGCTAACTAGACGGGCCGACATTATGGCCGTAGACCCGTTCCTACTGGAATGAAAACTCACCTCACACTGCTGAAGTCCCATAGACTCAATCCCACACTGCTGAAGTCCCGCAGACTCGACCCTAGCTGCTAGATGACAGATTCCCAATCTATCAACATCAAAATAACACATAATTAATAATTAGGTTCCACTACATAACTATAATTACATACTTTGGATAAATACTACATTACCCCAAGCTTGGCTTACCCAAGCCCAAGGTCCAATCCATAGGCCCAAAGTAAACTAGAAAGTCCAACATATGGCCCAATTTTCCAAATTGGGCCCAAACTTCTACATGGACTTCCCTTAAGGTCCAATTGTTCAGTCTAGTCCATCATGTCTCGTTCTAAGGGCCCAATATCATACAACCCTCTAGGCCCAAACTATGGCAAATCTATGGCCCAATTTTCCAAATTGAGCCCAATCCTTCATTAGGGCCTTACCCTAAAGCCCAAATAAATATTCTAGTCCATAATCATTCTTGGATGGCCCATTATTGGCCCAATTACCAATTACCAAAATGAAAAGCCCAACTCAATGCCCATTTGACATTAGGGTTTCATATAAAATGACAATTAGGGTTAAGTGTTTCTCACTTAACCCATTAAGGGCTTAAACCACTAAGGACTTAATTTACTAAGGACTTAATCCATTAAGTTCATTATTGCTTAGATTAATTTCTGCCAATGATTATTATTTAATATTTACTTACTAAACAATTCTTGTGTGTGTCTTGATAAATTCTCAAATATTAGGATTTTCTCAATTAGCACATTAAGGACTTGATCCATTAATTCCTTTACTCTACTAGATAAATGATATGGAATAATTTGGGCTTAATTCACAATTCAATCCGAATGGCCCACAATTGGGCCCAATAAGTTTAAGGCCCAATACTCATAATTAGGGTTTTCCACCCAAACATAGCCCAATAGGCCCAAAACCAATCTCTAAACCCATTAGGGTTTGCTAGCGGGCCACCATCCACTACCACCTCGGGTAGTGGTGGTCGATGGCAGCTCACGGCGGCGGCCACCACCTTACGGTGGTGGTTATTATTATTATTATTTTTATAAACCAAAGCTAATTACAATTACAATGGAAAATACACCCACCCACACTATAATCTTGCAAGCAACTCCAACCACCCCTAGAAGCGACAGGTAGCTAATGGTGACTTTTTGCTGTGACAGCCACCACCGCAAGGTGGTGGCGGCGGTTCCCTTGTTTCCGGGAAGAAATCCACACGCACTCACCTTTAATCGGCATCTAGAAAGTGAAGCTTCCCGATTCAGCCACCACGGTTGGCAAACGACGACCAACACCGGTTCCCACCGACGTACTCGATGTCGGCCACAGAAAGAGTGAAGAAAAAGACATGTATTACCACTTCATGTAACTTTTGGGACTCTATAAATAGAGCTTCCCACTTCATGTATTACCACCACTTCAAGAGCTTATCAATATAAGATCTTTGAATATCTCAAGTTATGTTAACTGATACTTAAAACCAAGTCCCTCTACACTTATGTTGTTCATCATATGCTAACTTGTGTTTGTATGCAAACCTTGTTACGATTAACTAAGTGTCTATTTGTTTAATGCTTATCGATATAAACTTGCTGCTATTTACTTTCCTTACATTTTAGTAATCTAAATTATCTAACTTTTATTTGTTAACTAATAAGATCCATTGAGATTAACTTTATTCTGCAACTTGTTTTCTCGTTACTAACTCTTATCAAGTTTTTCTCTCAACAATTGGTATCAGAGCCAAAATGGTTGCCTTTTAATTGCTTTTAGAAAAACGAAAATCTTTTCAAAAAATCTGATTTAATAGGCCTTCTATACCACTAAAGCTCATTAAAAAAGGAAGATAAAAGGCACAAGCTTATTCGTTAAATATTTCAAACAATGTTAGAGGATCCATGTAACAGCCCAACAATCCAGGGTAAAAAATTTATTTTTATTATAGTCAAAACACAAATATCTTTTAAATCCAAGCATTCCAAAAACATTGCTTAATTAAAACATTTATAAGAGTTACATCCCAAAATCACATAATAAGGAAAACATAGGGTGTGTGTGCTACGATCAAGCTGGGCCCTTCCTTTCTAAACCAATGATTCATGAAACCATAAACAAAACTGTAAGCACAAAGCTTAGTGAGTTCCCCAGAGCATACCCCACATAATCACATAAATTATATCAATCTCATAAGCCATTCATATAAACATATAAGGATGCCCTGGAAACCCTCCAGGGTCTTACTTCGGATGCCATAGGAACCCCCACATGGTCTTAGCCCAATGCCAGGGGAACCCCCACATGGTCTTAAATAAGGATGCCATGGAAACTCTCCATGGTCTTACACCCGGTGCCATGGGAACCCTTACAAGGTCTTAGCTAAGGATGCCTTGGAAACCCTCCAAGGACTTAAACCTGGTGCAATGGGAACACCTACATGGTCTTAGCCTCGAATGCCATGGGAACCCCCACATGGTCTTATATCCAAGTGCTTCGGGAACCACCGGAGGTCTTCCATACAAGTATTACAAATACAGCTAGCACACAATATACCACATATTCAACTAGCATACCGCATAGTAAATAATGGGACGGCCTTGTTGCCTTCAACCCATTGGTATGGTGAGGAGACTCACCTCACACTGTTGAAGTTCCGTGAATAAATTGTTGGCTGCTGGCTGACCGATCCCCGAACTGTCATCCATCAAGACCAAACCCAATTAACCATTTGAGTTTGAATGGATAACCATAAATCTATACTTGGGGTAAATGGACCATTTTACCACTAACCTGGCTTGGTTCAAAACCGAGGCCCAAATTTACACTCTGAAGGCCACAAAGCCAAATAATCAACCAAGGCCCAACATATGCCCCAACTTTGCAAATTGGGCCCAAATCTCTACATGGTATTACCTTAAGCCCCAACCATTTATTCTAGTCCAAACACTTAGCATTCCGATGGTCCAATATATCATAATCATCAAGGCCCAATTATGGCCCACTCATGGTCAAATTTTCCAAATTGGGCCCAAGCCTTTCCAATGGGACTTATCCTAAAGACAATAATTTCCTTAGTCCATAAACATCTTCCTAATTGGCCCACGAAGGCCCACAACAACCTAGTCCAAGAAATGGCCCAACTCGAGGCCCACAAACACGATATCTAATCTAACTGAGTACACAGGGTGTACTCAGTTGTACACTAAGCGTACAGGTTGTTTGGATTTTACGTTGCATGTACAGACTTGTACGCCCAATGTACTACTTCATTAAGCCAAATCCTCATTAAGCTCTTAACGATTGGTCCAACAAGTCCAAACCACAGATCCGAGTCCCATCTAACGTCTAAACCCATAAGGTCACTGACTTGGTGACTTTACATGCCCCAAAAGGCCAAATAGCATTCTACTTTCATGGAAATGGCTCAAACTCCAGCATAGATGGTCTTAAACTCTAAAGGTGCCAACTGTATGGACCTTGAACCTCGGAAACACTAAGAGGGGCTACTCAAAGCTCCTGGAATGAAATCAAGACCACTAGATCTCATACTTGGGACCAAAATGAACAAAAACCAATAAATGGTAGATCTAAAACATCAAAGATCAAGTTCAAAGCTTTATACCTTTATCAAGTTGAAGATGAGTCACAAAAGCTAGATCCAATAGCTTATCATTGATCCCCACCTTTGCATCAAACTCCACCTTGTTGAAAATGAGCCAAACACTCAAAAAATGGACTACAAAAGCTCAAAATGCCACCATGAATGATTAAGCATGATTTATAGGGTTTTAGAGGGTGGGGGCTAACTTAGAATGAAGAAGGAGGCTTAACATTATGCTTATATACAGTACAACCCTAAGATTTCGATTTTTCAATCTGACCCTCGTACACCCAGCGTACCTCCACGTATGCCCCGCGTACGAGGCTGTGCACCTCGATCCAACCTTACGTTTACGCTACACGTTCCTCCCAGCTACGCTTTTCATAGTTCCTTCTCTACGGTACATCCCTGCGTACCACCTTGTACGCCCTGCATACTAGGGCTTTTTCCAAAACCCTAGTTCTTCTCGAAGGATATATATCACTCAATACAACTCCGATTCCAACCATTCATATATCCATAGAAAGGTATCGAGACACTCAACCCTATTCTCAATTCCTGCCTGCCATAATATATCACCAACTAACATCCATTTTCCATAAAAGTCTGAGCTGATAAATTACAGACATTCCCTTTGATCCAGTAACTGAAACTGAATACCCAAGCAATCCAAGGTACATTATCCAACTCGAAATGGGTCCAAAACCCAACCCCTCAGGTATCCGTAGCTTGATAACACTTAATCCTTTGATCACCAAATGAAAATGGGAACAATTCGAAACAAGATGTTACAGCTCTCCCCCACTTGAATTAGATTTCATCCTCAAAATCTATCTGTACCTTCCCCAACACATACAACGATCTGGTCAATACCTCCACATCCTGGAATAAATACCCACCTAAAAGGACATACCCACCTAAAAAGGAACAAACCTTAAACCCTCTTGCATAAAACCACCTCTATCCTTCCGAAACTCGAAACTTCAAATTGACATAGCTTCCTGACAACTGCCCACACCGAACCATCATTGAACTTATTCCATAAAAAAACCATCCTAAATAGAATACCCATAATACCTTGAGGCTTCCAAAAGAACAAAATTACTGGTCAAATGCGGCTACCGAATAACAAGCAACTCCACATACGAATCCCAGTTGCTAAACCACTTCGAATCTTCCTGCTACCACCTGTTTCTTTTCAGAAGTAGCCAAGACATCCCTGGTCCCCACATGTCTGCCCACTACTCAAACACTGGACACCTAACCGATTGATGAGCCAAAAGACACATATAGATAGCAGTCCCACGCGTCTCCCGAAAAGAAGACCGACTGGCAGGACTTGTTTACACAAGTTGCCATCAAAATTCTGTTAATAGAATAAACGCTACATAAGCCATTGCAGTCTCATCCCCTACCCAGTCTCTAACAACCCATCCTTTCCTCACTTGAAACATGCTATGGCTCTTTCACGAATAAAACCAACCTAAGACACATCACAGTAATTCGAATTGCCATTAACTAAACCCATCCATTACCCTTGAACCTTGCGATTGATTCCCTCAGCATATAAATATATCCATCCTTATCTTGCTGGAATGAAAAATAATGCACAAAACATGCGCAATACCCAACTCGAGATCTTACCCAAAAACCGAGTCAATACACACTCATAACCAAACATCTACGAACCTACACATGCATCTCACAACACATCCTCTTAATTATCAACCCCTTTAACTAACCGATTGATTGGTATACACAAAATATCTTCGAGACTTCTAATCTCGTACATGGTCCAACTACCATGTTCCCAAGAGCCAACAACCAGGCTACCTAACTTGAACCCTTCTACATCACACACTGGTTACCCGCATGTCATGCAACTCAAGATCCAACCCTTGATTCAACAGTCTCTACCAGTTCCAACCTGAATTTCCATAATCACTCAAGCTCGCTTGCGGATCCTAAAGACCATTATCCTAAAACAGAGAATTATTCCCTGACAACCCTAGTCGGCTTGCCCAAAGCACGAGCTGATCCCCCTTCCATGCTTGTGACCTACTCACAACCTTGCAAACTGGACAACCCTGGCCGAAGTCATCTGAACGAATCCATGAATTCCAAGGCTACCCTGCAGTATTACACCATTTACCACATTATCTGACAGTTAGTGAGTGCTACAGCTACCCCATAGCCTTACAACACTTCTCACAGTTGAGCACGCACACGGTTTACACCCGACTAAACTCAAGTCTTGACTGAAATCCAGATCTGTTTTCCCAAATTCTACTATAAAGCACCAAGAAGACATGATTCACATGCTGAGAAGTTTTACTTAACTCCCAATCCCCACAATCCTCCATTTAGACAATCACTTGTACCGCCTTCTCTCCTCCGATGGGGGATACGAAATGCATCCTAGTTTTACACTTGCTTCTGTCCTGGACACCTAAGCGGTTCTCCCCCATTTAAATTTTACTAATTTTTCTCGGCACATGAAAATTGAAGGATTTCCAATCCTTCTTACGCTCCAATGATTGATTTTCTGACGACCGATGCTTCCCAATGCTAGTGTATCACAACTAACATTCCTAAAAGCAACACAACTACTGAAGACCAGCCGAACACCTCCCGCATCCCAACAACATCGCTGACTCCAAGTTCTTAAAACGATATCACACTCAGATCCCAAAGTTCAACGAAAGGATGTCCCAATTGAAACCTTAGCGACAACCCACTTCCCTCGGTAACCTCGAAAGCCATTTCCATGAGCGTACACTAAGACTATCGTATCTTGGCAATACTGGCAGACCACCCTGCTAAATGCTAACCATGATTCCTTTGTACAATGCCATTGGACCAACCTCGACTATACTCAAAATAACACCCGAACACTTGAACCCGCTATACAATATACAACCCTTACTAATCCACGAACAATTCATGGCATGCAAATGGTGTGTAACATTTCTTGAAGATATAACCCAAACATAATCAGAGAGATAGACCAAATATATGCTTACCCAACTAATGTAAGACTCCATACAATATGAATACAAATAAAATTGAAAAGAAAGCAAGGATGCACACCTACATCATCGTCCGTTGGAGTCTTGTCCTAACCCCTCGTCCATCGGTAACCTCCAAAGTATCTAGAGTAGGCACACTCATTGCTCCTACCCTCGACATCGGACAGTTGGCCTTCTTGTGGCCCACCTGGTCGTAGTGAAAACATAACGGACTTGCCCCTGTAGACAATCCCTGCTAACATGACCAACCTGGCCACAATTGTAGCAGTCCAACCCAAGGAACGACAAAGACCATTGTGCAGTTTCCCACATATGTTGCACTGACTCTGGCCATGTCAGCCTTTCATACATTGGTTAGAAGTCTTGGGTCTCTTCCTAAGACCCTCCCATGCATGCAACTGATCTGACCCTCTCTTCCCAGGGTGCTCCAATTAGATCTTCTGTCCTCATGCTCTAGTAGTCATATCATTCAAGGTATGGCACCCCGATATGCTCACCAGCTCACTCGTCAATGACTGAAATGCGATAGCTAGAGCAACCTCTACCCTAAACCGGGTCACAAACTCCTCCCAAGACATAATCTCCAATTCAGAAAGCATAATAGATAGTGTAATCAATTCCCAATAGCCCATTGCCTCCCAATAGAAGAGATCCAAGGCGAATCAAACCTAGTGCAGAAAACACTTTCCATATCCTCCATCCAACGCGAACTTAAAGCCCTAACAGTCCTTCCACCAACTAGCTCACCACCTGAGCTGGGACCGAGCCCTGAACCTTCTCCTTACGTGCTTTTCAACATTCTGAAAGACAACCATACCCATAATCAGAACATAACCAAGGATCCCTCTCCCATAAGCTTCTTAGATTCTCCAGGACTTTCCCCGATTCGAGTATGGATCCTGTGCTTTCAGTAGTATGGGCCCAATACTACCCTCCACACCTTTCCATACCTTCCTCTGGGTTTACCCTGAATCCTCTAAGTCAATTACGCCACCGATGCATCAAATATTCACTAAGCAGTACCACATAACCCAACAAAACAACACCTAGGCTCTCGTAGGTTCCTGACCTCACCCTGCCATCAGCTGCTGAAGGACTCCTCATGATGCCAACCATCCACCTCCTGAATATTGTCATATTGACTTAGTAGCTGACTCCTATCACCCAAGAGTTCCACAAAGCACAAAGCAAGTAACATTCATGCAGTAACCTTCCAACCCATGAAAATATCATTGAGCATCCAACCCACATACCACAACTCGTGCTATCCACATTCACCTTTACTGTCGGCTTCCTTATGCATGCAAATTATACACAAAATAGGATCTAATAGACAGTCAAATAATAGACTCTACGCTAGGACCACAACCAAACAAGGAATAAGAAATAAGGCCAAATCAATTATTCTAAGGTTATAAGATCTGAACCGTATATAATTTTTAAAGCATTCACTTAGCAGTTAAAAATACCAATATTCATTCCCATTCCAGCATACCATCCAATATCCATAAGGTTACAAGCATCACATATCAGGCCAATCTATCGCTGGCAAATTAGAACTAGCGTGCAAGTATATCGGCTCATAAAACACACATACAGAGACATCTGTCTTAGCCCTAAGAAGCATATGATTCACAAATTCGTAAATCAAATCATATCAGATAACACATATGGGTATTTTAGGGTAATCTTACTAGAGCACAGCTGATTGCATGGACCATTCCCTTTTCTTATCTTAGAAAGTTTCTTTCCTTGAAAACATCTTTCTTTTGAAAACTTTACAGATCCTTAGTTTAAGTTCAGGCACACCCGAAAGTATGTCTGAATCCGTGAAACCAAGGCAATGATACCAACTTGTAACAACCCAAAAATCCAGGGTAAAATTTTTATTTTTATAATAGTCAAAACACATATATCTTTTAAATCCAAGCATTCCATAGACATTGCTTAATTAAAACATTTATCAGAGTTACATCCCAAAATCACATAATATGGAAAACACAGGTATGTGCGCTGTGATCAAGTCGGGACCTTCCTTTCCAAACCGATGATACCTGAAACCATAAACAAAACTATAAGCATGAAGCTTAGAGAGTTCCCCAGAGCATACCCCACATAATCCACATAATCACATAAACCATATCAATCAAATAAGCCATGCATATAAACATATAAGGATGCCCTGGAAACCCTCTAGGGTCTTACTCTAGGTGCCTTGGGAACCCCCACATGGTCTTAGCCCAATGCCATGGGAAGCCCCCACATGGTCTTAACTAAGGATGCCATGGAAACCCTCCAAGGTCTTACACCGGGTGCCATGGGAACCCCCACATGGTCTTAGCTAAGGATGCCCTGGAAACCCACCAAGGTCTTACACCTAGTGTCATGGGAACCTCCACATGGTCTTAGCCTGGAATGCCATAGGAACCCCCACATGGTCTTATATTCAAGTGCCTCGGGAACCCCCCGATGTTTTCCATGCAAGTATCATAAATACAACTAGCATACCACATACCATATGATCAACTAGTATACCACATAGAAAATAATGGGCCGACCTTGGTGCCTTCAACCCATTGGTATGGTGAGGAGACTCACTTCACACTGCAAATGTCCTGCGAATAAATCTCTGGTTGCTAGCTCACCGATCCCCAAACTATCATTCATCAAGACCAAACCCAATTAACCATTTGGGTTTCAATGCCTAACCATAAATCCACAATGGGGGTAAATGGATCATTTTACCCATAACCTAGCTTGGTTCAAAATCGAGGCCAAAACTCATATTCTGAAGGCCCAAAAAACCAAATAATCAACCAAGGCCCAATATATGGCCTAATTTTCCAAATGGGGCCTAAACCTCTACATGGTCTTACCTTAAGGCCCAACCATTTATTCTATTCCAAACACTTGGCATTTCGATGGTCCAATATCTCATAATCATCAAGTCCCAATTATGGCCCACTTATGGCCTAATTTTACAAATTGGGCCCATGCCTTTCCAATTGACCTTATCCAAAAGCCTAATAATTTCCTTAGTCCATAAACTTGTTCCCAACTGGCCAACGAAGGCCTACAGCAACGTAATCCAAGAAATGGCCCAACCCGAGGCCAAAAACACGAAATCCAATCAAACTGAGTACACAAGGTGTACTCAGTTGTATGCTAAGCGTACATGCTATTTGGCTTTTATGTTGTCCGTACAGACTCATTAAGCTCGTAATGCTTGGTCCAAAAAATCAAAACCACAGATCCGAGTCCCAAATAACGTCTAAACCCATAAAGTCACTAACTTGGGTACTTTGCATGCCCCAAAAAGACCAAATAGCATTTTACATTCATGGAATTGGCTCAAAATCCAACATAGATGGTCTTAAACTCTAAAGTTGCCAACTTTATGGACCTTTAACCTCCAAAACACTCAGAGGGCCAACTCAAAGCTCCTGGAATGAAATCAAGAGCACTAGATCTCATACTTGGGACCAAAATGAACAAAAATCCATAAATGGTAGATCTAAAACATCAATGATCAAGTTCAAAGCTTTATACCTTCATCAAGATGAAGATGAGTCACAAAAGCTATATCCAATAGCTTCTCCTTGATCCCTACCTTAGCATCAAACTCCACCTTCTTGAAAATGGGTCAAACACTCAAAAAATGGACATCATAAACTTAAAATGCCACCATGAATGATTAAGGACGATTTCTTAGGTTTTAGAGGGTGGCGACTGACTTAGAATGAAGAACAAGGCTTAACATTATGCTTATATACAGTACAACCCTAAGATTAGGGTTTTTCAGTCTGACCCTCATACGCCCAACGTACCTTCTCGTACGCCCTACGTATGAGGCCGCACACCCCGACCCAACCTCACATCTACGTTACACATTCCTCCCATCTATGCCCCACGTAGTTCCTTCTCTTCGGTACACCCTGCGTATCACTTTCGTACGCCCTACGTACTAGGGCTTTTCCCAAAACCCTAGTTCTTCCCGAATGTCATAACTCACTCGATTTAACTCGAATTACAACCACTTATATATCCATAGAAAGGTATCGAGACGCTCAACCCTATTATCAATTCCTTGATGCCATAACATATCCCGAACTAACACCAACTTTCTATAGAAGTCCGAGTTGATTAATTACTGAAATACCCTTTGATCCAATAGCTCACACTCAATACCCGAGCAATCCAAGGTATATTATCCAACTCCAACTAGGTCTGAAACCCAACCCCTCAGGTATCTATAGCTTGATAGCACTTAATCCTTTGATCACCAATTCAAAATGGGAACAAATCTAAACAGGATATTACAATCTAACAGAGCTCCAATACTCGTTGCAAGTGAATATAACCATTGGTCACAGAGAATGGAAAGATATTTGAAGAGACTCCGACGAGATATGTGGAGATCTGTTGAAGAAGGACCTCATGTCCCAATTCTCACTCCCATTGAAGCTGATGGTGATCAAATCAGACTTAGAAGTGGTCAAGCAGTGATGAACAGACCTAACAATGATGATTTATAAAATATCGATAAGGATGCAATCGCCTTCTATGAAATATCATGTGGTGTTGGTCCAGACAATTTTGATATCTTCATTATCTGTAAATCTACCAAGGAGATCTGGGACGTGCTCAAAAATCTTTACCAGGGGTCTGAACAAGCTCAAGACAAGAAGCTCACTATTGCCCTCAATGAATTCACCAATTTCAAAGCTCTACTTGGTGAGAGTTTTGACGATTCATTCAAAATGTTCAACCTCATAATCACGAAGCTATCAAATGCTAGTACTATTCGAAGTAACCATGAAACCAACTTGTAGTTCGTGAATGGTCTAGGAAGACATTGCACTACCGCAAAGATGATAGTTCAGGGTTAACAAATATTCAGACTCTTTCGCTTTTCAAGCTCTATGGTGAACTTCAGGCTCAAGAGTCCACAATGTTGAAAGAATGTGCTGACTTGGGTGGTCCACTTGATTTAATGGCCCAAACGCCTCGGTTTCCCATCAGAGCTCCTCGATATTCTTATCCCGAAGAGTCATCCTATCAACAGTCATATGATAACTCTCTACAATCTTATGTAGCTGATGTTTAACTAGATGACGAGGAAGAATTTCAAAATGAAATCGCCCTCGTCAGTCAACAGTTCAACAGACTCCCACCACCCATTTTTCGCAAAAACCAACAGTTTACTAAGCCATCATTCAAATGAAACTTAAACCTACAGAACAACCACCAACGATATCCCAGATATCCTCACCACAACCCCAGGCCTCATAATTATCCCCAGATAAAGGAAACTCGTAGGCCAACAAATTACAAGATTATGGTATTGCCACCGAAGACAACAGGGATGGAGTGTTGGTCTATCACAAGTGTCACAAAGAAAACCACTTTGCATGTGAATGTAAAGCAAATGTGGTAAATGATAATGCATTCTATCTAAAAATAGCTCAAGAAATGGAGGATAAGGAGAAAGAAAAGATAAGGGCATGTGTGGACCAGGTTTGAAGGGATCATCAGGTATGGTCCCCGGGTGATGAACACGATGTTCCTGACAACAAGAGGAAAAGAGGGAAGATATGGATGATTGCAACAAGTGACGATGATGAATCTACCAACCTGCGGAGGAAGAATTGATACATGTGTAACATCCATAAAATTTCAATAAAGTTTAAACCTTTCAAGACAATCCATTTATTAAAGACGTGTTTACGAAACCGTTGTTTCCAAAACGTTTATTTAAATCCGGAATCATTTACACACAGTTTTCAAAAAAATCACGTTATCAGAGTATCACAGAAACCATAAGTTCCTAAAACATGAGGATGTGTACGACGACGCCTTCACCTTGCCACGATCCACCAAAGTAGTTGAAACCATAAACCAAAACTATACACACGAAGCTTAGTGAGTTCTCCCAAAGTACCAACACACAAACTATAGCACATATACAAAACAACATATTATGGGTCCAATCAACCATCGTTTTGGAATACCCTCAACACTAAACCATCGAGTTGGAATGCCAACATACTTTGGGTCCAATCGACCATCGGGATGGAATACACTCGATCCTCAACCATCGTGTTGGAATGCCAACATACTATGGGTCCAATCAACCATTGGGTTGGAATGCCAACATACTATCGGTCCAATCAAATGTCGTGTTTGAATACCCTAGACCCTCAACCATCAGGTTGGAATGCCAACATACTATGGGTCCAATCAACCATCGAGTTGGAATAACCTCGAACCTCAACCATTGGGTTGGAATGCAAACATATTATAGGTCCAATTAACCATCGGGTTGGAATACCCTCGGTCCTCAATCATCAGGAAGGAATGCCAACATACTATGGGTCAAATTAACCATCGGGTTGGAATACCCTCAACCCTTAACCATTGGGTTAAAATGCCAACATACTATGGGTCCAATCAACCATTGGGTTAGAATAGCCTCGGCCCTCAACCATCAGGTTGTAATGCCAACATACTATAGATCCAATCAACCAGTGGGTTGGAATACCCTCGACCCTTAACCATCAGGTTGGAATGCCAACATACTATGGGTCCAATCAGCCATCGGGTTGGAATACCATCGGCCTATTGTCTTACACACAAAGCAGAGAAGCCTCAGCCACCATATGCACATATAATAGATAATCATATAAAAGTCTACGGCCAGTCAAACCAATCTAATAGATCACTAAGCATAACATCATCCTATCCACCAGGATACCGATCTAACATGTCAAAACAACATAGCAACATGCATAATAGAATATCATTCTACTTGGCTGGCATTGGTGCCTTTGACCCGTAAGTACAGTGAGGAAAACTCACCTTGCATTGCCGATCACAAAGACAATCCTTGGCTGCTGGCTACCAGATCCCTGGACCGCTATATCAAGACAACACCCCATCAATAGCTGATTCCATGAATAATCTCTAACTGCAGATCCACGCTAATAGATACCAAAATGGCAATCCATCAACATCTAGTCACTGACTCATATTATGAGTCTAATTCAGGGTAAAAGACCTTTTTTACCCTTCCTCAATCTTGGTCCAACGCCAGGGCTCAAAGTAGATGACAAAAGGCCCAATACAAAATAAGCTCCTTAAGTCTGATTATGGACCAATTTTACAAATTGGGCCTAACTCATTTCATGGCCTTCACCCAAGAAGATTCAGCAAGCCAAAAGCCTAACCATAAATTCTAGACGGCCCAATACAGCCCAATGCAAACCAAACCCAAATCATGATCCAAAAGGCCCAAATTACTTAAATATCCACACTTGGCCCAATTTTCCAAATTAGGCCCAAATACTTATTGGGCCTTATCCCAAAGTACGATCTTCTAATTAGCCAAAAACACACTTATCCAGTTAGTCCATTAGGGCATGAGTATCAAAGCCCAATAGATGGCCCAATACCCAAAGCCCAAGTCTGAAATCCAAACAGAGGACGTAAGCGGGGCGTACCAATTTGGTACGTTGGGCGTACTTCGCTTCTCATTAACCACCATCGTGGCGGTTGAATCTATACGCAGGGCGTATAACAACTTACACAGGGCGTACCGTCTCAAAGACCAAAATCATGATAAGTGCTTAATAGCTTAAGCATTTAAGCCCAAACTTCAGATCCATGGTCCAAAGGCACATTAGATTCATAAAGTCTCAAAATTTATGACTTTAGACGTCTAAATGCTCTTAATACAAGGTCTTAATCCATTAAGACCTTTCTACCAAATATATGGGACACTTCTAACGATTTTTACCTTATTTTTATGCCTTTGGACCTATCCTAAGGTCTAAAAGGACAGCCCAATACGTCCAAAACAAAGCATGCACAAAATTTGGTCTTTTGGGACAAGAAGAACACCAAAAAGCAACCAAAGCAAGATCTAAACAATCCAAGCATAAAGGGAGAAGCTTTATACCACTTGAAGCTTCCCAAGCAGATGATAATCCCAGATCTACACGCTTGTTTCCTTCATTAACCTCATTGATGCATTAACTTCTCCTTATGGCACACAAAACCACACTACAAGCTCAAGATGCTCATAATGGGGTAACCCCTTTGATGCATTAACTTCTCCTTATGGCACACAAAACCACACTACCAGCTCAAGATGCTCACAATGGGGGTTAGGGTTCACTCAAAACGGCTAAGGGACTTGGAGGCTAAAAGAGTGACTCAAAATGACCCATAAAATGCTTAAATACCCCCACAAACCCTAAAGTTTAGGGTTTCACCCAGACACACGTACACCCTATATTCATATGCGTACGACCAGCATACTAGGCGCGCCCAAGTATGCTAAGCGTCCACACATGTACGCCCATAGTACAAATCATGCTCCATAAGTTACTTCTTTGCAACTAGGGCTTCCCATGGCCACTTTATTCACTTCATATGACCAAAAAGGACATAAATAAAACCCAAGGGATGGATTTGAAATTACTTGAAAATTGGGGTGTTACAACTCTCCCCTACTTCAATTCGATTTCGTCCTCAAAATCATTCCTTACTGTCTCGGCATACCCGACATCCTGAGGGGCACACCCACAACCTTGAACATACCATAACCCTCCCAAGGCAACCAGAGTCAGCATAAAATTTCACCCTGGAGAAAACGATTCCATAATCCCACACAAAAAACCAACCCTACTTCACCTGAAAGTCTGCAATCTGAAATCTTGAATTTTGTCTGAATCCTTGACAGACCGCCTATACTAACCATCGCTAATTCAATTACCCTTATTCCTTAAACTGACTACTTAACCCTGAAAACCTGAGGTTCCTGCCAGAAACAAAATCACAGAATATACATTGTTACCGATAATTCTTTATTGGACAAAAGACATTAGATATTCTTTCAAGAGAAAGCTCATTCAAATGACCAAATTTCCAGGGATATAATGAAAAATGGGAGACAAGTTGGGAGATGAACCCTTTTAGTGCTGACAAGACAATGCTTCATTTAACACCCGAACCAACATACATATAACAACTAGCTAACAAGCACGGACACTCATACCTGGCCCAATAAGCCTCGGGCTGGAATTCCAGTCATGGGTATGATGGGTCCATTCATCCTTAGGATAGAATACCCTCGTATCATGCACATGTTTGGCAGAAACAACCCTCGGCTTGGAATACCAAACACGTCAGGTCCAATCGATAATAGGGTATGGTCATCCTCAGGGTGGAATACCCTAGATAAGAATATATATATATATATATATATATATATATATATATATATATATATAACTCGAGTGTAAACGCATAACTTGAGATCCACTGACCTACCCTTGTATTTCACCCAAAATCTTCTGATTCATTGCAACCCTAACTGAACCTGGATACAAAGATTGTCTCAACCGCCGCTGAGACCACCCGTATCACACTGAGCCCAGCCACCAGGTTCCAAAAACCTGGAAGACAGGAACATTCTAACCTAAACCTCCGATTACACCATCATGATGACATTACACCTTCTACCTGGAAGTCACAACTCGTGCCTCAAACCAAATAATTCTCCACTTACTCCACGATCTTACAGAAAATAGACCTTGCACAGATACACTCGAGATTCCCAATGTGAGTTTCCACCAAAAGCCTCCTCAAAAATGCCACTCACAATCTTTTCGAAGAACCAACTTTAAAACTTATGAGCATTTATCGAAAGTTATCCCCAGTCCCCGACATGGGATACTACCAGATACACACCCAGTTGATCATCAAAAAGGCATCGACCGCGAACTTCACCCAAATCCAAACGATATGATGAATCAAACCCTAATACACTCGACCCTTGGCATGCTAATACCAATCACTTCCTTGATGACCAACGATGATCAGACCAAAAATTTCCGTGATACTACCAACTCCTTATCGGCTCAGGTATACCCCCACCTGGGCAACCACTCGAGACTAACATAAGGGACTTTATGACTTGCAACATCCCAACCAATTCCTAACTTGAAATCAAAATATCAAAACAGCTTGCGAACCAGCGGAAATAATATGCAAACTTCCCATAAATAATTCTTGATACTCCCCACAACCCTTACTGCTCCCTTTATCTAAACCATCTTATTGATAGATTTTTCCCGGATTCCTTCCATGCCAAACCCGAAAGTACCACATGCAAGAGAAATGAGCAATCTTGATTTTTTGGCTAACCACGGATAAACACCCCGCTTGGCATCATAACCTGAACCTATTACAATGCACAACGTAAGAAAACCCTTAACCTAAATCATCACATAAATAATTTCTAGGATTCCAACAAAACAAAAATTCTCAGCATAACTGGAAAAAATCTCCATGAAATATCGAAATAAGACCTCATACCTTAATCAAAACTGGACATATTCCACCAAAATGCATCTAACTCCCGGAGGCATTCCGAATGCCACCAAAACTCGAGCATGTTGAAACCCAAATCCCACACCCTCGAGGAGGGTAACATACCCAAGGCCAAGCGAGAATAAAACATGTTGAACTTGATGATAGGCTACCACATCCCTTGGACTTGACCATTCCTCCTTGAATTTTTCGAATAACCCTGTCTGAATGAGAACCCAACGACCAAAGGTTGAGGACACCTGACATTAAATTCAGAGAATCAACACCTATTTGGAATAATCATACCCACTTCTGGAATGATTTACCGATCATCATCTGACCGAAACATATCTGAGAACAGCAGTCCAACACAAACTGACAAACCCTCAACGACTGATACTTAACTTGAGGATTCCAGTTCTCCCCCTCTTAAGGTTCTAACTACCACCCACTAGTTTGAAACCATCTCACAAATCAAATCAGCTCAACCAGGTATGATCATTCATGACCATGGAATGAATAACATACGCAGAATGATCCTCCATATATGGATCAATCAAAACCTAAGAGAAACCTAAATTTCAACTAAAGACCTCCGATATCCCCACTTATAATCGCTTACAAGAATAAACAGCTACCAACCAACAACCCAAACATACCTTCCTTTCTTGCAATCCAAAAGATAATCCGGCACCTGGCCTTCCTATTTCCTGAATATATAGGCCTGTGCTTACATCACAAGGTACTCATGCAAAATCGTTCCACCTGTTCACACCGGCACTGACATACTATTGTCAATCACTACAACCAACAGACCCCGAGCTGAAAATACAACCTGACCCTGGAGGTCACAATTTTGCTCACTCTTTCAAACTCGAAAAGCTGGAAAGGCATGACCCTTGCCCTAAATAATGGAATTCCAATCCATCAAATAACCATTCTACTTCCCGCTGCAAAACCCGAACCGATCATAATCATCGCTCCCTTCCTGAGTCCCATGACTCACATTCCCAGCCTTGAGCAAAACTCCCCCGAGGCATCAAACCAAATCTCACTAAATCTGCACCAAACAACTTGAATCCATAATGACATTGGGCTCACCATACATACCAAGCCCATCAATAGGGCTGAGCAACCATAATCAAAAGATTGACATGAATAGAACCGCGGTTGCAAATCATTGTGTCCAACCATGCTACCTTTCCTGACCATCCCTTAGAGTCCCCAAGCTTTCCCTATATTTGAGTATGGATCCTGTACTTCCAATAGTATGGGCCCAATACTAACTTCCACGCCTATCCATACTTTCCTCAAGAATCATCTCGGGTTCTCCAAGACCTTGTCACAAAATACTCATGAAATCTGCTCATCAACAAAACTACTGCACGAAAATAATCCCTAGGCTATCCTAGGGTTCCAAACTTCTTTTCTATCAGCTACTGAAGAAGTCCTCATAATGTCAATTAGCTATTTCATGAACACAATCACATGCAACAAAGCTCACATAATCCTTCGAGTAACAGACTGATCCCTACAATGGTTGGACTCAAATGAGAGCTGTGCAGCAGGGTCAAATCCATCATTATGAGATTATTCAACCTTTTTCACACGTGACATGACATATTCACTTAATAGCTAACTCACATCACTCATGAGCTCCACAAAGCAAGCATCATACGTACAGAGGAGGCAACTCACACTAAAATACAATAAAATCAGGAAGATCCTCATACAAAATCCTCAATCTCAAACTCCCTATGCCACAAATGCACCTTTGTCCAGCTCTCACTCTCCTTAGAGTGGCTAATCTCTCCTCATGCTGACCCATTAAACACCACGCCCACTCATAAAACTTCCACCATCCCTACATCACTCGTGTATGCTAGCTATACATAACAATGGATCCTATAGATAGTTTAATACCTTATCCTACCCTAATCCCTTCATCGGACAAGAACAGGAAATAAGGCCAAACCAAACATACTCAGGCCATAGAATCTTAGTTATGCACAACTACGATGTATGCACTAACCAACTACAGTAATGATGTCAATTTCATGTATAGAAGAATACTAGGCTATCAGGCATCATATAATCAGGTAATTCTATCATGCAATCCCTAAAGATCTATAGCACCCGAAATCAGAAAGGTCAAGAAAGGAAAGGAAAATCCTAAGTCAAGGGGGTTAACTCATCGAGTCCAAGGAGGAACTCGACAAGTCAGAGCGTGATCCGTGTTGCGGCTTAAGTGGCCAACTCGGCAAGTCGGGGAGACTGAATCAGTGAGTCTGGTCTGGGTTGGGAAAACCCTTGTATCGGGACTTGTACCCTATTTAAGCATCTCATTCCTCTTCTATCAGCCCCATTTGTATCCCCTATTGTCCAGAAGTTATCCCACGAAACCCTAGTGCTCTCTTTGAGTGTGTGAGCCAATATTGAAGGATTTTGAGTATTCTTGAAGCCTAAAAGGAAAATAAGGAGTTAAGGGTTCAAGAGGAAGGTTGTGGATCCAGAAGATTCATCTCTTTTGATGTTCATTTTGGTAACCAAGTTTCTTCCTTTTCTTGTTATTGTTAGATCATTTCATGTCCCTCCTTATGAGATTTTGGACCAAGTATGATGAATTTCGAGATTTGGACGTCCTCAAGATGGATCCCTTCAACTCTAGGTGTGTCTTGGCCTAGAGACCTATAAAGTATCAGTTTTTGGTTTGTTGGTAAAGCAACTTTGCCCCAAGCCCTAGCCATAGAGTGTTTTCAGACCATATGTCTTTGGTTTCACATAAAGCTTGCAACTTTACATGAGGAATAGGCTTGGGAAGAGTGGATCTACAGTTTGGAGCCCCAACATGGCTCGAAAAGCCACTGTATGGATTAAGAACTGAAGCGACTCGGCGAGTAGTTTGAAGATAGGGATGAACTCGACGAGTTGGATGAACAACTTGGCGAGTCTGTTGACGATGGCCTTGGACTCAGCGAGTTTGTTCTTGGACTCGGCGAGTCAAGTCGCGAAACCCCAAACCCTTCGAGTTAAGACTCGGATCAGTGAGTTGAGTGGGGACTCAGTGAGTTGGACAGTGCAGGGCGAGTCAGGGGCTGACTCGGCGAGTCGAGTCGCGAATGAAAGGATTCTGAGCGTATGAACTTGACGAGTCAGTAGGCAGAATCGGCGAGTAGGGTTGACCTGGAAGGTTGACTTTGACCAGGACTTTGACTTTGACCAGAGTTGACTTAGTTTGGCTTCTAGGGTTCAGTTTGGGAACTAAGTGTATGTTGATATTAGTAGCTGGTGGAGCTAGAGGAGCAGCGACTCAGAGAGTTTTCGGTCAGCAGCCAGAGGATCATCAGTAAAGTTCAGCAGTTCGAGGTGAGTCTCCTCACTGTTTGTATGGGTCTAAGGCACCAATGCTGGCCCATTTAGTTTATGTATGCTAGGAAGACCCATGGGTTAGCCCTAGGCATTATGCATGAAAGACCAGGAGGCGGCTCCTGGCACACAGTATGTTATTATGTATCATAGGGAGACCCGGGGGTTAGCCCTAGGCAATATATATGAAAGATCAGGAGGTGGCTCCTGGCACACTATATGCCATTGTGTATGAAAGACCGGGAGGTGGCTCCTGGCACACTATATGCAGAGTAGCCTAGTAGAGTAGTATGTATAGTTGTCTTTGTGATACTTGCATGAAAGACCAGAGGGTGACCCTTGGCACCTGTCTGTAAGACCCAGGGAGTGGCCCCAGGCTTGACCAGAAAGACCACATGCGGCCCGTCGCACAACCACAAGACTATGTTTGGCACATAGCACCTTAGCAACTATGTTTGGCACATAACACCTTACTTGATTATGGATATGTTGGTTATGTATGGCTCTTGGCTATATATGACATGCATGGATCAGTTGGGTCGTATGGTATGTGGTATCTGGGGAACTCACTAAGCTTCGTGCTTACGGTTTTCAGTTTTGGTTTAAGGTATTTTGCTTTCAAGGAAAGGAGTCGGCTTGATAGCAGCGCATCACACTATGTTTTCCGCACACGAGATCTTTGGGATTACACTCTGATATGGTTTTATGATAATATGTTTTGATTACCGACACTTTGGTTTGTCACTAGATATTATAATGAATGTTTTTATACTGATGGTTTTATGTAATAACTTATTTAAAAATGAAATTTTTGCCCTGAAATTTTGGGATGTTACCAGTTGGTATCAGAGCCCTTGTTTGAGGGATTCGAACACACCTTCGGGGTGTCTTAACTCAGATCGAGGGATTAAAGGATTTCAAAAAAGAAAAGGTATTTTAAAAGATTAAGTGAAGAGTTTTACGAAAGAACGAAGTGTGTGATGTGCGCGACCGGCCGAGCTCAAGTAAGTTCTCCCAAGATACCCATACATGCTGTGATATGTTATGATATGATATGACTGTGAAAACTGCATGCTAGATTAGGGATAAGGATCTAGGGAGGATGCCTTATGTGCCTGTAGTATATGCTTGAGTTGCATGATAGTGCTGATTAGACAGTAGTAGGATAGCCTGTTTAGGTTATGCCTTTATTTATGAGCTTATGTTGCATGCTAGTACAGATTCTTGATATGAGATTATGATTGTTGAGTATGTTATGGTTAGATTTTTCCCTTGTCCGAATGTTTCTTGCTTTGTGCGTTGTGGAATTTTGAGTGATGGGAGTTAGTCACTAGGTGAATACATCACGTCACATGTGATCAGGGTTGAATAATCTCAAAGTGCTAGATTTGGCCCTACTGTGCAGCTCTCGTTTGAGGCTAACCGTTGTAGGGACGAGTCTTCTACTCGAAGGATTATCTGAGCCTCGTCACATGTGATGGTATTTAGGTGATGGCTAATTGGCATCACAAGGAGGCCTTCGGTAGCTGAGGGCTGGTTTGAGTTGAGTCATAGGTTTCCTAGGGTAAGCCTAGGATAAGAGTAGCAGAGATCAGTAGTGGTAAAAGGGATCTAATGGAGTCAAGGCAGTCCTTGAGGAAGGTACGGATAGATGTGGAAGGTAGTATGGGCCCGTACTACTGAAAGAAGAGGATCCGTACCCGAATTGAGGAAGGCTAAGACAAGACCGGGGAACTTGTAATAGATGTGATCCCTTTAAAGATATTTGTATCACTAATAGTTGCATGTATGTATTGCAGAATGGTGGTACTACGGTAGAGGTCGGTAGTTGGCAGTTCAGGAGAGGGATCAGGTATAGGTTCAGACTCCGAACTAGTGGATGAGAGGCTACACGAGTTCATCGCTTCTGAGATCACTAGAGGCATCCTTGAGTCGACTCCCATCATCTTCGGGTCGATCAAGGAAGGGATAGTTGACAGCAGCATCAGCGCCAGTGAAGGCGCCAGCTCCAACGACCGTGCGGATCACTGATGGCCGGCAGGGCAAGGCAAAGGCTCCAGTGGTGAGGAGCCGGGCATTCCAGTTGACTACCGAGGAGGCACGCGCCGCAACCGATGTGGTGACGGGTATAATTCTTTATTTATGCTTTTATGTTATGCTGTTGTAATGTTGATATCTTATATGTATGTGCTCTACTTAGCATCATTCCATGTGAATGGTATCCCAGTTCAAGTGTTGTTTGATTCGGGGGCTACCTGATCATTTGTTTCTCTTGCGCTTAGCAGGAAGTTTCCTGAGTCTTCGGGCAGGTTGGATTGCCCATTAGAGGTGGAGATTTCCGATGATCAATCGGTGCGAGCATCAGAGGTTTTCCGGGATTGTGTATTGAGATTGTTTGAGGAGCGGTATCTGGTTGACCTGGTTCCCATTCCATTGAGGGGAAACAAGGTCATTATTGGTATGGATTGGTTGAGCCCCAATGGGGCAGTGATAGACTGCACAACTTCAGGAGCTGTTAGACAAGGGATTCATTAGACCAAGCAGTTCACCCTGGGGAGCCCCGATTATGTTCGTGAAGAAGAATGACGGGTGGCATCGGATGTGTATAGACTATCGGGAGCTGAACAAGGTAACAGTGAAGAACCGTTAACCCACTCCCGAGGATTGATGATCTCTTTGACCAATTACAGGGAGCATCTTGGTTCTCAAAGATCGATTTGTGTTCTGGTTATCATCAGATGAGGGTCAGAGAGGAGGATACAGAAGACCGCGTTTCGGACACGCTACAGCCATTATGAGTTCGTGGTGATGCCGTTTGGGCTCACCAATGCCCCTACCGTGTTCATGGACCTCATGAACCGCATGTGCGGACCGATGCTAGATCGGTCTGTGATAGTTTTCATTGATGACATCCTGGTTTATTCCAAGACGTTGGAGGAGCACGAGGGGCATCTCTGAGAGGTGTTGGAGACCCTGAGGAGAGAGAGCTTATATGCTAAGTTCTCTAAGTGTGAATTCTGGTTGTGCGAGGTGCAGTTTCTTGGGCACCTTGTCAACCAGGATGGGATTTCTGTAGACCCGGGCAAGGTGGAGTCCGTGATGAGATGGGAGGTTCCGAATTCTCCATCTGAGATTCGGAGTTTCCTGGGTTTAGCGGGCTATTATCGGAGATTCATCCAGGGTTTCTCCAAGATAGTTGTACCATTGACCAGGATAACAAGGAAGGTCGTGGTCTTTCGTTGGGGCCTGAGCAATAGGCAGCGTTCGAGAAACTAAGACAGATATTGTGTGAGGTGCCAATCTTAGCCCTGCCAGAGGGCAAAGAGGATTTTGTTGTGTACTGCGATGCGTCCATCTCAGGTTTGGGCGCAGTATTGATGCAGAGAGGGCATGTCATCGCCTATGCGTCGACGCAACTGAAGCCTCACGAGGCGAATTACCCGATGCATGAATTGGAGTTGGGGGCTGTTGTGTTCGCCCTCAAGATTTGGCGTCATTGCCTCTATGGGGTTCTTTGTACCATTTACACGGACCATAAGAGTTTGAGCTACCTCATGGATCAGCCGAATCTAAACATGAGGCAGCGTCGGTGGTTGCACGTGGTAAAGGATTATGATTGTGAGATCCTTTATCACCTAGGGAAGGCCAATGTGGTGGCCGACACGCTTAGCTATAAGGCAGCGCCAATCCGAGATATATGCCTACTGATGACATTAGTGACTCCGCTATTGGAGTAGATTCGGGAGGCTCAGCAAGAGGCTATGAAGGAGGAACATCGGAAGAGTGAACGGAGTGTAGGATAGGTTTCCTCCTTCGACTATGATAGTCGAGGGTTATTGAATCTTCACCGTAGGATGTGGGTCCCTTATCATGGAGGTGTGTGTCAGGTTCTGATAGAGGAGGCGCACAAATCCCGGTTCTCTATTCATCCCGTGGCGAAGAAGATGTATAGGGATCTTCGTCTAGACTATTGGTGGCCCTTCATGAAGAGGGATGTGGCTTGGTACGTTGAGTAGTGTTTGACCTGCAGGAAGGTCAAGGCCGAGCATCAGAAACCACACGGCAAGATGCAGCCGTTGGACATCCCGTTGTGGAAATGGGAAGATATTACGGTGTATTTTATCACAAAGATTCCTAGGACCGCGCGAGGAGTGGATTCGATATGGGTCATCGTGGATCGATTGACCAAGAGCGCCCATTTTATTCCAATTCAAGAGAGCATATCGGCCGAAAAGTTGGTCGACATCTATATCAGGGAGATAGTGGCGCGGCACGGGGTGCCATTATCCGTGATTTCATATAGGGATGTGCGTTTTACTTCCAGGTTTTGGAAGAAATTTCATGACGAGTTGGGCACTCGTCTGCATTTTAGCACCGCCTTTCACCCGCAGGCAGATGGTCAGAGTGAGCGGACCATCCAGACTCTTGAGGATATGTTGCGGGCATGCGTGCTAGACTTTGGTGGTAGCTGGGATACCTATCTTCCTCTAGCTGAGTTCTCGTACAAAAACAGCTACCACGCGAGTATTGATCGACCTCCCTTCGAAATGTTGTACGGGAGGAGGTTTCGGACCCCGATATGTTGGGGTGAGGTTGGCCAGAGGGTCATGGGGAGCACCGAAGTGGTGCTCAAGACGACCGAGAAGATTCAGCAAGTTTGGAGCAGGCTTCAAACTGCACAGAGTCGACAGAAAAGTTATGCCGACAAGTGCCATTCAGACTTGGAATTCCAAGTCGGGGATATGGTTCTTCTGAAGGAGTCGCCATGGAAAGGTGTCATCTGATTCAAAAAGTGAGGCAAGTTGGGCCCAAGGTACATCGGGCCTTTCAGGGTTGTAGCTCGGGTAGGCAAGGTGGCGTATAGGTTGGATCTGCCAGCCGAACTCAGCCAGATCCACAACACTTTCCACGTCTCTCAGTTGCGGAAGTGTTTGGTGGACGACTCGGCAGTGGTGCCTTTGGAGGATATTCAGGTCGATGACATCCTGAATTACATCGAGCAGAAGGGATCAGAGTGGACTTGGGAGCCGGTGGAAGAGATGATGGAGCACTACCCGAACTGTTTCAGGATCGAGCAGCAGACTTCGAGGACGAAGTCTAAAATAAGTGGGGGAGATTTGTAGCACCTGGTTCCTGGTACGTATTCCTTGTAATTAGTAATTCTTAAATTAATGCATTTTTCCTTGGACTCGGCGAGTTCAAGGACCAACTCGCCGAGTAGGAGCGGCATGAGACGCGGGGTCTGAGCCTCGGACTCGGCGAGTCGGTTCCCGGACTCGGCAAGTAGGCCTTGTTTGGGAAAAAACCCTAACCCGGGTGTTTGCACCCTATTTAAGCACTCTAACTCGGCCTCCCTTGTCCCTAACACTTCCAGAAGATCTGTAGAGCGAAACCCTAGCCCCCTTTTGTCCTTGTGAGTGATTTTGGCCTTGTGAAGGAAGTTTGAAGCTCAAGAGAAGAAGAAGGAGGTGGAAGAGTGCAAGGAGGAGAAGTAGATCCGACATCTACCCTGCAAGAGGCTTCCATTCTGGTAGAAAAGTCCCTACCTTGATCACTAGTTCATTATATTCCCTTTTTGTCCCTAATTGATGGATTTCAAGCCCGAAAACACCAAACTCCATGTATTTGTGCTCTATGATCCAAAAGGACTTCAGATCTAGACCTTATGGACGTATTAGAAGTATAAAGTTTATGCGGTTGAAGTGATTGAGGTCCCCATTGAGTGTATGACCTCATAAAGAGCTTGGATTTGCCTTTTGGAGCTTGTAGGGCTATGCATGCACGTAAAGTTTGCAACTTTACATGATAAGCATGCCTTAGAAACATAGATCTATGGTTTGGAAGTGTTGCATGTCTCAGATTTGGTCTATATGGGAAATGGGTCGAAGGGACTCGGCGAGTCCCAAAGTGGAACTCGGCGAGTTCTATGAAGATGGCCTTAGACTTGGCGAGTTGGATGAACAACTCGGCGAGTCCTATGAAGATTGCCTGGAACTAAACTAGTTGTTCTTCAAACTCAGTGAGTCATATGAACTGTTACTGAATAAGAGGGGTTTAGGTGTTGAAGGTCCAACCCTTCTTATCTACACGCGAAATTAGCAATTCAACATGTTGCAATAGTCCCAGAAACCCAAATCCTCCTAAAGGATGCTCTGATGAGGATTTGGTAGCGAGTAAGAGATCTGCTCGTATGGACTCGGCGAGTTGTTCTTGGACTCAACGAGTCGGATCACGAGCCGGTTCTATCATCCCAAGGAGTGGGTTAAGGGTGACTCAGTAAGTGGGAAGAGGGACCAGTCAACTGGAAGTTGACTTTGACCAAGGAGTTGACCTTGGACCAGGGGTGGGTCAATCATCTGACGTAGGAGTGTGTATGAGTGGCTAATCTATGTTTATGAATTATAGCTGGAGGATTACCGATTTAGCAGTCAGACGCTTAACAAGCAGACTTTCAGCAGCTACTTTTCGAGGTGAGTTACCTTCCAGTAGTGGTGGGTCAAATGCCACAATGCCGGTCCACCAGTAGGAGACGTACGATAGATGATTGTCTTTGTGATATCATCTAGGTTTGCTACTACATGATATGTTATATGCTAGCATGATATGTTGTATGTGATAGTAGTAGAGTTCGGTTGTTAGGACCGGAGGGTAGTCAGACACCCCAGGTACGTCTGACAGTACGTGATGATATGTTTGCATGCCGTCTTGTTATTTTATATGCGATAGAGGTAGTAGGAGGGGACCAGTCCCCGAGTTCGGTTGTTAGGACCGAAGGGTAGTCAGCACCCCAGAATGGCTCGACATGGGTAGGTCAGCGCCCCAGAATGGCTTGACACGGGAATGATGGCACCCCAGAATTGCCACATGGGTAGGTCGACACCCCAGAATGGCCGTACCGGGTAGTTCGGGCACCCCAGAAATGTCTGGCAGTATGTATGTGATATGATTGTATGGTATGTGGTATGATGGGGGGACTCACTAAGCTTCGTGCTTACAGTTTTCAGTTTTGGTTTCAGGTACCTCTTCAACGAAGGGGAAAGAGCTGGCACGGTAGCAGCACATCATACACACACATTGGATTTCCGCATTAGGAGATGTTCTGGGATTATACTATGACATTATTATTATTTTCATGTTTTGGGTTTTCAGACACGAGATATGTTTTATGAAATGATATGAACGGATGATGTTTTACTACAAATATTTTACAAACCACTTATTTTAAATGAAATTTTTGGGCGTGAAAATTGGGTCGTTACACATATTTAAAGTCGAAGTGCTGCCCAAATTATCATTTAATCCACGGTTATTTCACGATGAGTTTCAATATGGGGACAATGGTATATTATGTGTTATATGTTCAATGTGTTTTCCCATGTTTTTCTGATAATGAGCTATACCTTCGGCCACGAAGTATATGACATAAGCATCACGTGGGTACTGGTATGTAGCATTTGGCCATGAAGTGTATGACATAAGCATCACTTTGGCATAATAGAATACAAATACATGGTTAAAAGCATGTGTATTCTAGTGAAATAATATTCAAAATCATATTTTCTACGCCACTTGAGCTAAAGTCTTATTGATGTATATCAAGTGTTGAAATTGTTATGTCTCATTGAATTCAAATCTTTGAATCTGATTATTCGTTGACATGCAAAACCTCTAATATGATACTCATTTTCCTATCTTGTTCCTTCTCCCTCTATGCTTCTATCATATTGATATGTATATGGCATAATGTTATATTGTAATTGTTATTGAACTCACTAAGTGTCACCGGTTATCCCTCTCAATGTTTAAAACTATTGCAGGTGATAAGTAACCAGTATAGTTTTTTTACTGGTAGAAGATGTCGAATAGATAATATTATAACTTTTGTATTGTATTCCTGGGAAAGTATGTAATATGTGTAAAATTTTGTAATAATCTTAATAGTCGGTTTGTATCCAGTCTATGTAAATAAACTATCAATGTAAATTATCGTTTTATAAATATGTATGTAGCATGTTTTGGAGTAACAATATTGTGAAGCATGAAAGTTTGGATCTTTCAGAAATATAATATAATTTTATAAAGAATGGAGAATAGGTCTTCCAATGTATTTCTTATGATGAAGACTAACTACGGTAGATGGACCACAAAGGTCAACATGAAGTAATTACAATGGCTCCATAACTGAAGAATCGATAACCAATGGACGGCTTCCCTTTGTTTGCTTCCTACACTCACACGATGGGCAAAGGGTGTCATTGTTGTATATCAGAATAGGAAGACCACGGACAAGTTCTTCAGTGACCAAGTTGTTGATATACCAAAATTTAAGACAAGCTAATTTGCGGTGTCACAACCAACTAACTTAAGATATGGCTTTGGATAGAAAACACAATTGCGGTTTGCCACTGATTAAAGAGACATACAAAGGATACATTGTACCCTCAGATTTAGACTTAATCAATCAGGTGCTTCTATCACTTGTCAAAATGTGGCAATACTCATTATCAAACTCAACTCTGTGACTAGGTTTACACAATTGACCCACACTAATCATCAAATTATGCTTGATTCCTTCAACATAAGCAACCTTTTGAATTGAGAAGTTGCCCGTAGTAAGAACACCAGAACCCCAGATGATACCATTTGCATTGTTACTGAATGTAACATGTCTACCATTACATATAGCCCTGAAATCCCAAAGGTACTCTAACCTTCTGGTCATGTGCAAGGAGCATGCACTATCAATCAACCACTCCTCTTCTTATTCCTCCTTGCACATTGCCTACAAAATTAATGGGTTAGTTTGGGCACCCAAACAAGTTTGGATCCCGGGGACAAATGAGAATTTTTCTGAATGGATGCATGTACACGAGTTGTAGGGACAAGTTCTGTGTATGTGTTTAGACCTAATCCGGGGTGCTTTGTAACTTTAGGAATGTTAAAAGGTTGGATTGGACATGAGGTTTTCAAAGGTTAAGTCCAAAATTAAGACGTTTTACCCAAACACCTGATTTGGACATTGGTCCAGAGCATGTAGGCAAAGACTTTTGCTCAATCCATGAATGACTTTTGGCTGCAGAAACTTGGGAATTTGAAAAAGCTTTTGCACAAGAATTTCTCCTAGGTTTTGACTTAAGATTTGACTGAGGTGATTTTTTCAGTTTAGGAGTTGGCAACAGACCTTTCCATTTTGGATCTTTTAAGGAATAATTTTGTAAAATATACCTTCGAAAAGATGTGACTTTCTTTTTGAATTTTGTAGGAGTCTTTGAAAATGTTTTAGTTATTGTAGACTCCCTTTTGTCAGATTCTTTGACAGTGGTGAATTTTGAAATATTTTTGTTAGTGACAAGTTTTTCTAAACTCTTTTGTTTTGAAATTTTTGTATTTGAAGTCGGTATCCCGGTTTTTACCTTGGGACCTAAGTTCTTCTTTGAAAGCCAATTTTGCTTTAGTTTTTGGGGAACCACAGTCAGAAATGTTCAAATGCGGTTTTTTGGAAATCTTTGATTGTTTTAAAAAGTGAGGACTTGAATTATCTGAACTTGAAGATTTTGGACTTTGTGAAGATTGACCATATTCAAAATTTTCTATTGGTAATTCCTGAAAAATGGGTTGGGTGGTCACTGTGCTTTTGACTGCGGTATGCGATAAGGATGATCGGACTACCGTAGAGTATGTTAGGGATGGTTTTTTGTTGGAACACACTATGGAAGGTAAGGATGAACAAGCATCGGCTAAGTCAGGTCCTTCCAAAACAATTTCTTCATCTAAAACTGAAGATGACTGAGAATTGGGACAATTTGTGTTAATGACTGGTATTGGGCCGGAGAATTCGGGGAGAATTTCCTCAATAACACAATTGTTACTTAGTTCATGAAGCCTATCGAAGTGACATCTAATGTCTTCGGGGAATTTTTTTCATTGACAGGGAAATGAAACTCCTGATCCGGAGGGACATATGGACGGTCTTTGTTAAATCAAGGTGATGATTCCTTTGCGGTTGAAAACCCATTGGACCAACTCCAATTGTATGTGTTATCTACAGTCCCATTATTCACAAGATTTTCAATAGCCTCACTTTCATTAAAAAACTTTTCGATTAAAAGATTTAAGCGTACATTTTCCTTTTGGGATAAATCCCTTTGATTCAAAGCTATTCTTAACTGAGTTTCACACAACATTCTGACATCTTTTTCTAACACAAAGTCTCTTTCTAACATAGCAAATTTAAGTCTCTTGTCTTCTATTCGTCCTCTCACATGAAACATTTCTTGGGACGCTATGTTCTTCTCATCTAAAGCCTTGTTATAGTATGAAAGGACGATAACACAAGTGTCATTAAGTCTGTCTAAGAAAGGTTGACAATCATGCATGCTGTATTTTATTAGATTGGATCATGAATTTTACATGTTCAAAATTGCTAAGAGTCCCATATTTTGCCATGAAGCAGTAGTTTTTCTCCAGCTTTGTTGATCTGTCCTCATCAGCAATCGCCACCATGCGTATTTTTCCTTTGTCCTTGATGTTGTTGAAATCTCCATCTTCATCTCCTGATGACCACACTTGATGATCCCTCTTTACTTGTGCCACATATGCCCTTGCCTTTCATTTCTCATCCATCTCCTCAGCCATTCTAAGATAGAATGATTTGTCTTTTGCCACATTTGTTTTGTAGTCTTTGGCAAAGTAGTTTTCTTTGTTGCATTTGTGACAAATGATAACATCATTTTTATCTCTAGTTGAAGTATCGGATTCAGTTGACTTGATAGGTTGCAGTGCCTCTTTGGATTGATGAGTGTTTTGTGATTGTAGAGATTGCTGAGGGTTTTTAGGATATCGAGAGTGCTTATTCTGTTGTTTGAAGTTACGGTTGAAGGGAGGTTTGGTAAACTGCTGATTTTTACAAAATGAGGTTGCTGGTAGCCTATTGAACTGTTGGCTAACTAGAGTGATGGAATTTTTAAATTCTTCTTCGTCATCTTATTTGGTATCGGCTTCGTAGGACTGCGGTGGGTTGTCATACGAAAGAGGGTAAGGTTCAAAAGATTGGGTGGTTTTGCTTTGTGGGGATTGAGAAATGAGAGCAAGAGGACCTCCGAAGTCTACACAATCTTTTAGCACTATTGATTCTTGTGTGTGAATTTCACCATACAACTTGAAGAAAGATAGTGTGAATCTTTCTATCTCCTTGGACTATCATTTTTGTCGTATTCCAATATTTACCCAAGCCATTAAGAAACTGAAGGTTTGTTTCATGATTGCTTCAGAAGGTGCCAGCATTTGATAACTTTGTGACAATAAGGTTGAATCTTTTGAAAGAGTCTTCAAGACTTTTACCAGGATGGGCTTTGAATTTGTTAAACTCGTTGAGTGTGGTGGTGAGTTTCTTGTCTTGAGCTTGCTCAGAACCTTATTACAAGTTTTTGAGAACATCCTAGATTTCTTTGGCTGATTTTCCGTTGATGATGATTTCAAATATGTCTTGGGCCACTCCACCTGAGATTTCATAGAAAACAACAGCATCACTTTCCATCTTATCAAGATCATCTTTAGTGGGACGATTCATCGCAACTTGACCTACGCCTAGCCTTGCTTGAGCACCATCAGTTTGAACAGGAGTAAGAATAGGAACATGAGGTCCCTCTTCCATGGATCTCTACACATCTCTACCAAGTCTTTTCAGACACCTCTCCATTCTTTGAGACCAATGGTGATATTCGATTGCAACAAGTATTGGGGCTCGATTAGAACCACCAACACGGTTGGAAACGTTAAGAGATAAAGCTGATGGTTTTGGAGCACTCTAACCACCTTGAGGTGCACATACAACCCTAAATGCTTTGGATCTATGTTTTCTCTAATTATACATTCAATTTGATTTTTCAAAGCATTTTCCTAACTAGCATACAAAACTCTCGGTACTTGCATAAAAAAACTAGTTGAATGACATACCTTTTCTTGTAGCTTGTTAACTTGGACCTTTAAGAGCCTAGCACCCCAAATGTGATGCCTCAAATGCTTCACAAAACACCACCAACAATGGAGAACTTTGAGAGAGAATACTAGCACTCAAAATCGGTTATGGCTCTTACAAGAACACTCTAGTGGCCGATTTCATGAGCTAAACGGCTCCTTTTATAGTGTGGCATGGATTAGGGTTACACTCATGTAAAACCTAATGTGCATGACTTTTCATCTTACTTAGGATCCATGGGTTAAACCTCCATTGACTATCCATGGACTACCATGTTGGTTTAGCCCAACCTAAATAACCATAAGCCCACACTATAAGAATCACTGATTTACCAAATCAATCCCTTTACATTTAATTAGTCTCTTTTGATCACTAAATTAATTCCAAATTAATTCTTTATCAATACTAATTAAACAATATGATTTCATATTAATATATTAGAACTTTCAATATATTAATAAATCATATATAACCTCTTCTCAAAAGTTCATCCTTACAAATTGTTCTGGTGAAATGCAACCCAAATGGACCATGCTACTTTCGGTTCAAGTACATACCAATTATAGTTATGGACTTAGACACCTTATCCAACAGTCTCCCACTTGGATAAGTCTAATAACTATAGCTGCAAGTACGACTTCAGGAACCGACTAGCAATCATAGCTCTTAAAAGCCTATGTCGAATTGTGACAAGCCATTTTAGATAAGGGATCATATAATCCTCTGTTCAAAAGATATCATCTAGACAAACGCATGGAACATCGTCATTCTTATTTTCCAGCATTTGTTTCCCGATTTCCGATTTGTTTGACATAGAACTTAATCGAACACATCAATTTAGTTTTGACCGTTCCCGACACATAAGTCAAAACAAAATCATCGAGGGGCCCAAGATATCGCTTTTAATCCTACAATGACTAAAAGGAACGGATAAACTTCGACTTATATGCTTGTACTAACTACTCATTAAATTGTACACAATAGCACATTTTATTGCATCAAGTTACTGATAAGGTTTCGCACTATCAATGCACAACCAACTCATAGTCAACAACTCATATCTCTTGGTTTGAAGACTTATATGATATTATCATCTCACGATCACTCGAGATAAATTCCATGAAGTGATACAAGTGAGTTTGGGTGTAATCCAATGCTTAGACCTTATAAGCACTCATGAATGTTGTAGCAATCCTTTGCTATGTCTAAACAATTCAGACATCTAGAAGCCAGATTCATGACAGTCTTGCCTCAATACCTTCTTCCAACGTATGCTCGACTGTGGATAGTTTGAATAATTTTAATTATTCTGGAAGTCAAAACATGCAAAGTGAAACAATAGTAAATGATTGACACAAGATAGGAACTTTGCATGTAAATAAAAAACACCTTTTATTTAATCATCAAATGTCAATTACATTTCAACTATTACAAGTTTCAAAACTATCTAATCGTTAAAACTAATATCTTCCTTCAGCCCGATGCGCCTTGCATGTTGTAAGTGCTTAACCCTACTTAGTCCCTTCGTGAGGGGGTCTGATGGGTTCCCTCTGACGATACCCTCTTTGCTACGATGAGTCATTCTTCTATCCGATGTCATATGAAGTGATATCTTATGTTGATGTGCCTGGATCTTCCATGATCCCTTGGTTCCTTGGCTAAGGCAACTGCACTCTCGCTATCACAGAAAATCCCCATGTGCTCCTTTATAGCTGGTACAACTCCAAGTTCCCCGATGAAGTTCTTCAGCCATATTGCCTCCTTTGAATCAGCTACAGTCTCCTGCTTGGAACTTTTCCAAGTGATTGCTCCTCCATTCAGGGTAAATACCCAGCCCGACTGAGAGCTGAAAATATTTTTGTTGGTTTGAAAGCTGGTGTCACTATACCCCACCACTCTCAAGTCATCACTCCCATTGAGGGTAAGGAACCAGTCCTTAGTCCTTTGCATGTACTTAAGAATGTTCTTTACCGTAGTCCAGTGAGCCTTACCAGGATTACCTTGATATCAGTTGACCATGCTCATCGTAAAGGCTACATCAGGGCGAGTACAAGTCATAGCATACATGATCGAGTCAACAGAGGACGCATATGGTATTAAACTCATCTCAGCTATCTCAGCCTCTGTACTGGGACTCTGAGTCTTAGTCAGTTTGGCATTGCTTTACATCGGTAAGTCACCTTTCTTGGAATCCAACATGTTGAACCTTTTCAACACTTTTTCGAAGTAGGTACTTTGACTAAGTCCAATTAGTCTCTTACTCCTGTCTTTCAATATCCTTATCCCAAGAATATAGGCAGCTTCTTCGAGGTCCTTCATAGCGAAACATTTCCCAAGCCAGGACTTAACCTCTTGCAAGGTTGGGATGTCATTTCCTATGAGAAGTATATCATCTACATACAATACCAGAAAGATAACTATACTCCCACTAGCCTTGACATATACACATGACTCATTCTCGCTTCTCGAAAATCCAAACTCTTTGACTTTCTCATCGAAACAAAGATTCCACTTAAGAGATGCTTGTTTCAATCCATAAATGCATTTCTTAAGCTTACACACTTTATTAGGGTACTTTGCATTGACAAAACACTCTGGAAGACTCATCTAAACATCCTCAGCCAACTTTCAATTAAGGAAAGCAGTTTTGACATCCATTTTCCATATTTCATAATCATGAAATGCAACTATGGCTAGCATAACCCAAATAGAATTAATCTTCGCTACTGTCGAGAAGGTCTCATCATAGTCAACTCCCGGAGTTTAAGTGAAGCCCTTCGCAACCAGTCGCGCCTTATATATGTGTACCTTCCCATCCATGACGGTCTTCTTCTTAAAGATCTATTTGCACTCGACTGTCTTACGACCCGCTAAATTGTCAACCAAGTTCCAAACTTAATTGTCATACATGGACCGAATATCTCTGTCCATCGCCTCTTTCCATTTAGCAGACTCGAGGCTAGCCATGGTTTTCTTGTAGTTGTTAGGTTCATCCAAATTTACCAGTGTGATGTCACTAATAAATGTATCGCCTTCTACAATAATATGGAAACCATAAAACTTAGTTGGAACTCTAACTCTACTGGAATGCCTCAGAGGTACGGACTCGTCAATTAGCTCAATAAGAGTTTCCTCCTCAGGTTGATCACTAGTTTTTGAGGTTCCTCCACCACTTGACTATTGAAGCTCTTCAAGGTCAATTTCCCACCCACTGTCCCCTTGCAATATCAGCTCTCTCTCACAAAAGATTGCTCTCTTAATAACGAATACAACATTGTCACTCGGTCTGTAGAAGAGATATCTAAAGGACTTCTATGGGTAGCCGATGAAAATACAACGCTCACTGCAAGGTTCGAGCTTATCATGAGCCTCACGTCTCATGAAATCCTAGCAACCCCAAACCTTGATGTGTGCTAACGAGGGAACCTTCCCTGTCCACATCTCGTGAGGTGTTTTGGTAACCTTCTTAGTTGGGACTAGATTAAGGATATGTGCGGCGGTCTCTAAGGAATACCCCCAGTATGTGATATGTAACGAAGATCGACTCATCATGGAATGAACCATGTCCAACAAGGTTCGATTGTGCCTCTCAGCCACACCATTAAGCTGTGGTGTCCTAGGTGGTGTCACTATGAAAAAATTCCATATTCCTTAAGGTAGTCAAGGAAATCGATACTAAGATACTCACCACCCTGATCGGATCGAAGTATCTTTATCTTCCTGCCCATCTGATTCTCCACTACTTGTTTAAACTCTTTGAACCTATCAAAGGTTTACGACTTATGCTTGATTAAGTAGATATAACCATATCTACTATAATCATCAGTAAAACTCACATAGAAGCGGTTACCATCCCTTGTGGCAGTTTTGAAGGGCCCACACACATCGGTGTGTATAAGATCCAACAACCCTCACCCCTTTCACAAGTACCGGTGAAGGGTGACTTAGTCATTTTTCCACGTAAACAAGATTCGCAAGTGTCATCCGACCTTAATTCGAATGACTCCAAAACTCCAGCCTTTTAGAGTTGGCATATGTGTTGCTTGTTGACATGTCTAAGACGACAATGCCACAAGGATTCCTTATCCAAACTATTGGAAGAATCAATATGTAACACATTATTTCCTAAGTTGTCTACAACCATCATAGTTTCATATACACCATTAAAAGGTAATGCTTTAAAATAAAATACACCATTATAGAAAGCATCAACAGCACCAATTTCATTATCAAATGAAAAGCTAAAGCCTTATTTGTACAAACCATGAAAGGAAATACTATTTCGCATCATATTAGATGAGTAACAACAATTATTCAAATATATTTCTAACCCACTACTAAGCAATAAAGAGTAAACTCCAATCTTGGTGACAGGTGAAACTTTTGTATTCCCTATGATCAAGTTTATCTTCCCATGCTCCACATCCTTATTTCTTTTTAGGCCCTACATATCAGAACAAGTGAATCCACAACCTCTATCAAGGACCTAAGAGTTAGCATGTGATGATTTTTTAGATAAAATAGTGTAAATACATGTATGGGTGGGTTTAACCTTCCCATCTTTTACATCTTGCAAATACTTGGGGAAGCTTCGCTTCCAGTGCCCTTTATCATGACAATAGAAACACTCTGCTTCCTTAGGAATAGTAGAGGGAGCAGCAGAACCAGCCTTCGTCCAACTTGAAAAGGATCCATCAAGAGACTTTCCCTTGCAGTTCTTAGAGGGATCCTTCCTCTTCTTCCCTTTACCTTGCCCAATTTCCATAACAGGGGTAGTAGTAGGAGTAGTAACAATGGATTTGCCTTTAAGACTACTTTCAGTAGTCCTAAAAAGCCCTTGATGTTTGCTAAGTGTGACCTCCTCCTTGTTCATATTATAGGTCATGCAGAACTGAGCATAACATGGAGGTAAGGAGTGTAGAATGATATCTATAGCCAGCTCCTCATGAAAGTTCACATTCAACTTAAGCAAACAATCCATAAACCTTTGCATTTTCTGCAAGTGGTCCGTGATGGACTCTCCATACTTCATCTTAGTTGTTATCATGGAAGAGATGATTTCATACCTTTCTTGATAAGCACTTTGATGGTGTCTTTCCATCAAGTATTGTTGCATCTCAAAAGAGTAGAATTCCTCATAGGACTTTTGGAGTTCAGCTGCCATAGTGGCCAACATGATACAAGACACCTTGGTGGCATCCTTCTCATGTGTCATAAACTCAACGATCTCCTCATGAGTAAAAAAAAAAGACTCATCGATTTCCTTAAGCTCCTTGTCTAGTACATATTCCTTGTCCTTATAGCGAGTGACCATCCTGATGTTCCTAATCTAATCATTGAAGTTAGAGCCATCAAATATGACTCTCCCATACAAGTTCATGAGAGAGAAGGAGCTAGTATGGTTTAAGCCAGAAGCAGTGTTGGAAGACATATGAAAAGAAAGAAAGACAAATTTTAGATTAGATAAGATTCCTTAATATAACACCCAAAATGAAATATTAAGGCTAGGATCAAGCACAATATTTTACAATTTGGAAGAAGGATGTCGTAATCCAACTTGCAAAATATTTGAAGGTAGGTAAATGACGATTTACCAATTTCCAGCATGGAAAACAAAATAGATTATTAAGTTTTAATTGGATTGAAACTCCTAGATTCTTTTGAGATTCATTGAACTTTTCAATGGCATGTTTAAATCTCGATTATTCCCTTCAAGTTTGTGATTGGGATACCGAGGATCAAAAACAATGTGTGAACAACCATGAAAATTAACTTGGTACTCTTAATGTCATTTATTACCTAATCGATGCGTCAGTTAAACACACACGCTCCACCGATCTATGATAAACATCAAGCTACGCTTTCCCATCCTTACTAGTCCATGTTAATGTGTCGGTTAACGAAGTCAACTACACTACACATGATCTTGAGTTAGGAGCAGTGGTATTTTATCTGACGATCTGAAGACACTACCTGTATGGTACGAAAAGCACTATCTTTACAGAATACAAAAGCCTTCAATATATATTCGATCAGAAGGAGCTCAACATGAGACAACGACGGTGGGTCGAGCTCCTAAATGACTACGCATGTGAAATTTGTTATCATCCCGGTAAAGCCAACGTAGTAGCTGACGCCCTAAATCGGAAAGAGTACTCAGGTGATAGAGTCAAGGAATTGACTATGACAATCCATTCACAGCTGTCCACACAAATTAAGGAGGCTCAGCAGGAAGCCTTAAAACCTGATATTGTGGCAGGTGAATCCCTGATAGGGATGGATAAGAACTTAGAAGTCAAGGGGTGATGGAGCCTTATACCTCATGGATCGAATCTGGAAACCCAAACACGGTGGATTCAGAGATGTGGTCATGAACGAAGCACACAATACTCGATACTCCATTCATCCAGGTTCAGACAAGATGTATCTGGATCTCAGAAAGTTATATTGGTGGCCTAAAATGAAAGCAGAGATTGCTACCTTCGTGGGCAAGTGTCTTACTTGCGCCAAAGTTAAGGTAGAATATCAAAAGCCCTCAAGTTTATTACAATAATTGGAGATACCTGAGTGGAAGTGGGGGAAGATTACAATGGACTTCATAACAAAGCTGTCTAAGACAAAGGGTGGTCTCGATACCATTTGGGTGATCGTGGACCAGTTAACCAAATCCGCATACTTCCTACCAATTAAGGAAATCGACAAAATGGAGAAACTGCCCAGAACCTACCTTAGAGAGATAGTATGACTGCATGGTGTACCCATATCTATTATCTCTGATAGATACAGTAAATTCACCTCGAGGTTCTGGAAGTTACTACATAAGGCTTTAGGAACTAGGCTAGATATGAGTACAGTCTACCATCTGCAAACTGACGGACAGAGTGAGAGGACTATTCAAACTCTAGAAGATATGTTGCGAGTCTGTGTGATAGACTTTGGAAAGGCATGGGATACTCATTTACCCCTTTTCGAGCTCTCTTACAATAACAGTTATCACACTAGCATAAAGTCTACTCCATATGAAGCCCTTTATGGTCGTAAGTGTAGATCACCTCTGTGTTGGGCTGAAGTGGGTAATACTCAGTTAACTAAAGGTCAAGTCCCTGATAGAACTCTCACCGATCCAGAAATCATTCGAGAAACTACAGAGAAAATCGTATAAATTAGGGAGCGACTGAAAGCCTCGCGAGACAGACAGAAAAGCTACACAAATAAACGACAAAAACCCTTGGAATTCCAGGTTGGTGTCTGTGTCCTATTGAAGGCCTCACCTGGGAAGGGCGTGATACGCTTCGGAAAGCATGGAAAACTGAATCCAATGTACATTGGGACTTTCAAGATTCTCGCACAAATCGACCCCGTAGCTTACAAGCTCAAACTACCGCAAGAACTTAACAACGTACACCCTCCTTACCACATGTCGAACCTAAATAATTGTCTATCTGATGAGACTCTTGTTATCCGACTCGATGAAATCGAGATCGATAAGAGCCTCAACTTCATGGAAGAACCGGTAGGAATCATGGATAGGGAAGTCAAGCAAACCAAACAAAGTTGTATTTCGATAATGAAGGTTTGCTGGAATGCAAAACGGAGACCAGAATTCATTTGGGAGTAGGAGGATCAAATTAAACTTAAGTATCTTCATCTCTTCCCTAGTCCATGTGTATCTCTATTGACTTAATTTCAGGACGAAATTCCCTTTAACGGGGGGATGATGTGACAACCCGTAATTTCAATCTTGTAAGAGTCAACCTTGGTCAACGAAAGTCAAACATATCTAATAAAGGTCAAACTTATTTCTTTAATTATCTCAGTTTGGTTAGATTAATGAGATATAGGTGTATAAACCTTGTATTCAAAATTGTTGTGTGTTTTGGACGGAAAACACTCAAAATCCAAGGAGCCTCACAGGAAACGAACCCCCCCCCCCCCCCCCCTTCATAATCATAAATGTCTCGCAAAGTAGAACCTCGTTCTCGGCTGTGAACTCCCTCTGACCGTAAACCTTCATGTGCGGCCATGAACTCCTTCGAACCGCAAACTCTACCCTATATATATATATATATATATATATATATATATATATATATATATATATATATATATATATATATATGTTTTACTAAAATATTCGTCACTTCTACTCTTCTAGCCGAAAACTCATGATTTTTCTCTCAAGATCTTCAACCGAAAACCCCTAGTTTTCTCTCAATCATCACCCGAAGATCATTTGATTCACCTTCGGATCTTATTAAGAACATCTAGTATTCTTCTCTTCATCGATCAATCACCCTTCATTTATGGGTTTACAATCGTAAACCCTTGAATCTCCTTGGTTTCACTAAGAACACCAAGAGCACACACTAAAGTTTACAGCAAAAAACACTTGAACCTTCAAGTGGCCTGAATCGTGTGCGGCCATAAACACCGAAGCCCAGCCGTGAACTCCAAGCAGTCACTCGATTTCGCTACTATCACTTTTGTTGTAAGTAATTCTTACATCCTAGGTTGTTTCCTTAGCACCTTTGAGGTTATGTTCACTAATATCATGCCAATATATCACGTGAATTGCTATTTAGGACTTTGTTTTGTCCCGGGAGCTAGCTTGTGGAAACAATCATCATATATCGAACCTTACAAACGAATCACTCACATAAGGTGAGTTCATACCCCTACAATTTACCCTTTTAAAATGCTTTTAGGTGGAGAATACAAGTAGAACTTAAGTTAATTGTGTTAAACATTTACATATGGAAACAAACAAAATGATTTCTTATGCTTAAATACTATAAAAAATCATTTTAGAAAAACTCTTTTAATCTATTTTAGAATTCTGTTTATATCAAAATCATATTCATTTATATATTTATGTATAAGTATGCTTTAACGGACTTAGGACTATTGCTAAATACCGTAACTCATGCTCCTTGTTTGGTTATGGGCTTAGGGTAGGATCACTAGTCCGACTATCGGCTAAATCATAGTTATACTTGCTAAATATATACACGAATATTTAAACCCCCCATTTTCATAGAACATACTTAACTCATTAGCATATGTTAAGCAATTGAGTCTCTCATTGATCTCGAATATATAATACTTGAACAACACTTGATCTCCTTCAGTGGTCCAATCGACTTGATTCCAACTATTCTAACGAAATTGTGATGTATTATCGTAAGAATCTGATTCTTAATAGAATACACTTGTTCTTGAACTCGATCTCACATCAATGACAACCTTAATGATATATAAGTTTAGGTACTCAAACTTACTATACTACGTTGTTATATATATATATATATATATATATATATATATATATATATATATATATATATATATATATATATATATATATATATATATATATATATATATATATATATATATATATATATATATATATATATATAGGTTTCCACAAAGCAACAAACGTTTTTTTAAAGCAACATTTTGCATGGCTATTTTTGGATACTTGCAAAATTTTGCGTGCAAAAAGTAATTAGAAATTTTGGTTAGTTTGAATTTAAATATATATATATATATATATATATATATATATATATATATATATATATATATATATATATATATATATATATATAACAAAAAAAAAAACTATATTAATAAGAGACACTGACGGATCCAAAGATTATTGTAACTGAGATGCATAGTATACACTATTATGATAGTCCACAGATTATTATAACTGAGATGCATAATGTACGATTATTATGATAATCCAGAGATTATTGTAATTGAGATGCATAATGTACAACTATTATTATCATGGGGGCTATTAGTTGAAAATCAATTTTAATTATGAATTTTCTGTATAAAATATATGAAAAAAAGCATGTTAAGTGGGGTGCATGCACCCCATTAAAACCCTATACAACCGCTACTGTAAGAACTGTAATTAACCGTTGTAAACTATACGAGCCAAAACGATAAGTAAATCATTTCCTATTAAAATCAAAACTGTAAAACAATAAGTAAATCATTTCCTATTAAAATTGTAAAACAATAAGTAAATCATTTCCTATTAAAATCAAAACTGTAATCGATCAAACCTATAATTTCCTAAACGACAAAGTATAAGGACCAAAAAATTTAATTTAATGGGATAATTAGAATATCGTATTATTTTGATTTTTTTTTTTTAAAAAAAAAAAACTATACAACACCATCTCATTAATCCATATCCACTGGTTTCAAAACTCGTGTTTGTAGTCAATCATAAAACACCGACAAACTTTAGATGTTTTAGAGTTTGAATCATAAACCTCGTTTATGAATTTCATCGTCTCAACTATAAATACTATATTTGAAAAAAAAAAATCCAGCATGATGGCTATAATCGATGTAGTGTTCTAGAAGACTAGAACACATGTTCTTTTATCCAGTATTGTATAATCAATTGACTATAAATAAAATCTCAATCACATAGAAAAAAAATATATACAAATAAAAAGTTGGAACAATCATGAGTGTGGGTGTCGACAATAGTAGTTTAATACAAGCATCCCCTCGAAAGTAAGCCAATTCTATGTTAGTGGGACGTGGGACCAAATTTCACATAATACAAACAAAATACAGGGCTTATCTTTGCAAAGATCAAATAAATCATCATTAGTGTTAAGATTTATTTATTATAATAATTGGCGTACATAAAAAGATCCTTAAAGTACAAAATGGGTAATTCGTTTCTTTTACTTTACAAAATACAATGTATTTGGTACATATTTGGTTTTAAACACTTAGAAAATGTTTAACGTGTAAATTTCTAAATATAGATAAAGCCGTTGATGTTCAAGGTCATGTATTTATTTATTTAGGTGTAAGATCCGTGTATTTAAAATAAAAAATTTAATATGAATATATAAACATTAAATATTTTATAAAATAATGTTTTTCCATAACAAATATAATCTTTTGAAGCACTTATGAAAGAAATCAAATCGTTTGGAACATTTATGAGAATTTATTATCAAATTAATAGAATGACAACCTTACATATATAAACTTAGAATTTTTTGGAAATATATTTTAAGAAAACTTAAATCCCCAAAATATAACAAGTGGAAAATAACAATTTTAAAAATCTTAGACCATAAGGTGTAGACAATTAGATGTAACACCATTTTGGTGCCACATCACATGTCACATCATCAATGGTGTTATAACATCAAGTGAGGAAATTGTCTTATTATGACACAAACTTTTTTTCCATTTTATAATTTATTTTTTATTTATTTCGATTTTTTTTTTAAATTGAGACAAATATTTTTTAAATATAAAAAATAAATAAAACACAATGTTTAAAAATTATAAAAAACAATTAAAAATTTTGAAGATTAAAATTAACATAAAGACTAAATTACACATAATATCCAAAAACAAAAAAAGAAATAACATCCAAATTCTAAAAAAAAAATAAAAAAAAAAATACAGTGCTATTCGTTATCGTTATTGTTACTATAGAAGATATAATCTGTCAAGTCCTCTCGAAGTTATTTGTGTTTATTTGCGTCCTGAATGTCAACAACGCGATAAAAATAATCTGTTGTTCCTTGTTGAAATTGAACGTGTCTGGGCTCCGTTGAGATATAGTGTGCAATATTTCTCCCTTTATCTTTTACTACCATGTTATGCATTATGATACATGCATACATGATATATCGTAGAGTTTCTAAATCCAGTGGTCGTGTTGCATGTTCGACTATATGCCACTTCACCTTCAGCACTCCAAAAACACGTTCCACATCCTTACGTGCTCCTTCTTGTCTTCTCTTAAAAAAGTTGTCTCGTTCTTCAACCGGGTGGCGGAATGCCTTCACGAATGTGGAATATTGAGGATATATTCCATCTGTAAGGTAATACCCATATTTGTATTCGTTTCCATTCACCGTGAAATAGCATCCGTGGCTTTTCCATTCAAAAGATCGTCGAATATTGGCGACTGATTAAGAACGTTGACATCGTTGTTGGAACCCGCAACCCTAAAAAATGCATGCCAAATCCATAAATCTTGAGAAGCGACGACCTCTAACACCAACGAAGGTGATCCGTGATGACCACTTGCGTATTGCCCTTTCCATGCTACCGGATAATTTTTCCATTTCCAGTGTGTGCAATCAATGTTTCCTATCATTCCGGGAAACCTATGGTGTTCTTCATGCACCGCATACAATTCTTGCAAATCATGCAACGAAGGTTTCCACAAATACACGTCTCCAAAAGTTTCAATAACACCCCTTGATAATGTATACAAACTCTCTCTTGCGGTTCTTTCGAACATTCTCATATAGTCATCCATGGTGTCGGGTGACTCCCCCATAGCCATCAAACGAATGGCCACAACACATTTCTGCAACGTTGTAAACCCTCCTCTACCTCTAGCATCATATCTTAATTGAAAAAATTCGTACCTAAACATAAATTAACTACAGTTTGAAAATATATTGCATATGTTGTAAAATTAAATAAAACATGTAGTACATTTTTATTTATTTTGTATAAAAGTATAGTAAAGAAGCGATACCGGCTTTCCAAGGCGTTGGCGATTCGTAAGAACACATCCCTACTCAAACGAAATCTTCTTTTGAAGTCCTTCGCCCCGTATACACAATTATCCGCAAAGTAATCGCGATATAGATGTTCGTGTCCTTCCTCGCGATTTTTGTTTAACATCACACGTCTTGTTAGTAGCGGGGTTGAGTCTGGTTGTAGCAGATCGGTAGTGTAATAATGATAAATCATCATAAAGAAAATATCATCATCTAAATCATTGGACGAGTCGAAAGGATCCATATTTTTTTGAAGATAATTGATAATATGTAGAGAGGAGAAGAGAAAGTGTGTGAAATTTTTTATAAAATGGTGATATTTATAAGGTAAATGTTTTTTTTTAATAGTTAATTTTTTTAACCGTTGCGTTTTAAACGTTAATAAACGTTTAAAATTTACTCGTCGCATCCAATCGTCTTGGCCACGAGAATCACCCTCGACGAGCAAAAACGAATAAGGGGGGCGGTGTTCCCCGCGTCATAACGGCGTTGAGGGGTGCCACCTCACCTGCGTTTCTTCTCGTTGGACCCGTACCGAATACTCTTAGAAAATGACATTTGTCAAAATGAAGGAAAAAATGACAAGTAACAAAATGACTTTCATTTATTAGATAGGATAGCTAGGATTTGTCTAAAATCTACTATTTGAAAATAACACTTAAAATACCATCAATTGATAAAATTTTGCTCTAAATAGACATAATAATAATAATAATAATAATAATAATAATAATAATAATAATAAGTCATCTTTTTTTAGGCTTTCTTTTTAATTTAGCCAAAATTTAAAATTTAAGAAATTTTCCTAGCAAACAATCATTTTGCACGAGGTACTACAAAACAAGTTTTTACATAAGAAACGTTGTGTCAGCTATAGAAGCGTTGAAAGAAAATTAGATTACCAAACAACATTAGCTAGTAAGATGTCATTTCTCGGTGAGTTAATTGCCCTATTCTTACCTAGTCAGATTTCATTTTCCGAGTAGACAAACAAAATTAGTTTACCAAACAACATTAGCTGATCAGACAGTAAAACACGTCTAACCTAACTCGGTCAGATGCATATCAAATATGGATTAAGATTCTGATTTAACCAAAAATATATTTTATTGTGAAAATGTTATCACAAAAAACTTTCAAAAAAATTATTTTCTTGAGAAAAAATATATTTAATATTTGTAGAAATATAATAATTCCGCAGTATGTAAACTGAGTTTTGCAATTTTTTTTTACGGTGAACATTAATATTACACAATACATTTTCTTTTTTATTCAACATCATTTTAGACATTTCACAATGCCCAGTCCCATACTCCAATATTTAAGAAATTTTCTTAAATTTAGATTAATTTATGGAAGAAACTTAATAATTCAAGCTATTATCTTATTTAAGACAATGTCACAATCATTTGTGTTGAACCACGTCAAAAAGTGCCATCATTCTCCAACGGCTCAATTCGTCAGTGGGCCATGCCAAACGTGAGTTTCCATTGTCAAATCGAATACAATTATCACCGTTATTTGCTAATAGCGTCTTAATCAATACACCAATAAAAATCAAAATAAAAAAGAAGCTCCACTCGTTTTATTTATTCCTTTTGTTCGTCATAAGATGTATAGAAAAAAGAATTTATTCTTCAATTCACATCTAATATATATATATATATATATATATATATATATATATATATATATATATATATATATATATATATATATATATATATATATATATATATATACCTTGGAGATTAAAATAAAATTAGAGATGTTGAGATTTTCCAATAATCATATGATTATGCGATCTTAATTGAACAAATATATGCGGTGGCATACTTGTAATTATTGTTGAATTTTCAAAGTTAACAATGTTGGTCAGTTGGTTACGGTTATTATCGTTATTTTGCACGTATATCAAATCGTCTACGTAGAGATTATGATCAAAACATGATGATACTGTAACCTCCTACATTCTTTCTCGTTCAAAATTTCACTCACAAAAACCTTTTTTTTTTCTTTCTTTATCGCATTAAATCCTAGATTTACATTGTTATTTGTCTAAATTAATTCTAAAAATCAGTAATGTTTTCAGAAGAACATCTTAACGAAATCACATTTTCGTTAATCCAAATAAAATGTTAGAATACGATTATTTTTTCATTTTATTGATAATGCATTTTTTTTAAATAGTTAACTGTAGTTTTTTTGTTCATAATGACGATTTTTGTTTTGATTTAGTAGTTTTTTTGTCATTTTTACTTGATTTTGATGATTTTTCCGTTTATAGTTCATTTGTTTATATTGTGTTTGTTTGTAGTGAGTTTTGTTATAAATTGTTCTTTATGTTCACATATAAGGATTCAAAACAAAATATGTTGGAAAAAAAAAAACAAAAAACAAAAAAAAATCTCGAAGGCATAAGAAGTAGGGTTGTAAGGAAGGATACAATTGAAAAAATTGATGTTCAAAGAGGTTTCTGTTATGTTTTTTGTTTATATTCTTCTATTCTTATTCTTTCTATTCATAACTGATGATGTTCATTTTTATCTATAATCAAACAGATTTCTTCATTTTCTAGTTTCTATGTAACCAACCCGAATATGAAGATGTTTCTCGCGAAGGTAAAGAGAAAAAGTCAAAGAAAAGAAATGATAAAGGTATGCGCTTTAATAATAATTGATTTTTGTGGGTTTTTTAAATGGAATGATACTTGTAGTTATAATTATATGTTTGTTCCTAATTCTAATCATAAATGATTATATATATTTGTTTATGTAGGAAACCAATCTGAATTTGAAGATGATTATCCACAATCTAAAGAGAAAAGGTCAAAGAAGACTAATGATAAAGGTATGTTTTTATAATCATTAGTGATTGTGTGAGTTAAAATCATACTTTATAATCATATGCATTTGTGTTCAGTATTAACAACTAATTATGTTAATTTTTGTTTCTAGCAAATGCTTCTCTTTATGAAAAGGAAAGTCCATAAGTTTTAGAGAAAAGGTCCAAGATTAAAAATGACAAGGATATGTTTTTGCAATCATAATTGATTATGTTTCTTCATGTGTAATTGACTATATGTATTTGTTTTCTTTTTACTAACACTATGTGTGTAAAAATATTTGTAGTTAAAAAAGATAATATTACAAAGAAGGTATGAATAAAAAGCTCGAAGCAGACAATATCATCTTTGAAAAAAAGAAAAGGATAAGGAAGCAGCTGAAACCCGATAAAAAAAATATAAAAAAGCATATATTGAACAACCAAAAGAGAAACTGATAATTAGTTTTGGAGAATGTCAAAATCATAAGTAAGAAACATGAACTATCTGATGAAGATGATTCTGATTTTAAGAGTTGTTATATATCTTCAAAGTAACCAAAGAGAGAAGATAAAGTCGTGAAGAAAGAGAAAAAAGTTGATGTGATAAAAGAATTCCTTATATGAAGAACCAATGTTCACCCGGTTCATTGTTGGTTGTTATTCAGGGTTTAAGTAGAGAACAGAAGGAGTGTGTTAGGGCTATGGGATTTGGGAGTTTGTTACAGATTATGATGATTGATGTACCGTTGAAGATTGTTTATTATATTGTTGATCATTTTAATTTTGAAAGTTTGAAGGTGGATTTTGAGAATTGTCAAGTGATTGTTATTAGCAAACATGTTCATGATATGTTAGGATTAGCATCCGATGGTACATTACTTTCAAAATTGGATTACATTTACGAACATGGTGAAGAGAGTTGTATTTTTTAGCAGAAGAAACAGTATGGAAATATTGATAAATTGAGATTGAAACAACTAAAGAATAAACTTGTGCAGACTGCTGCAACAGATTATAACTTTAGAATCAATTTTTTGTTTCTATTTATTAATACATTATGTGGGTCTACAAGCATGGAAAAATGTAATCTGAACACATTGTATGTAATCAGAAGAGATATCAAATTTAAGTAGCATTGACTGGTTCAACTTTATTACGGATTGTTTGATAAATAAGAAGAAGTTCTACAACTTAGATTAAGAGTCATCCTTCTTTTATGGACCAACAACATATCTTATGGTATATGAACTAGTTTTTAATATTAAATCTTTTTTAGGTGCAATATATATGTTTTTTATTCTTAATGATATATTAGACTATATAATCATATATGATTATACAGCCTAATATATGATTAATGATATATCACATTGTATTTACATATGAATAATCATATACGATTATGCATTATACCATATAATTAATCATATATGATTATACATCTGTTTATGATTAATGTTATATTAGACTTTATAAGTATATCTTTTTATAAAGTTAATGTGTGTGTGTGTCTATATATATATATATATATATATATATATATATATATATATATATATATATATATAGAGTCAAGATCAAATAAGAAGAAAATTTTTGGTAGGAAGGTAAGAAGTTTTTTTTCTAAATATTTTTTTTGCGAACAAACAAAATGAATCATTAGATGATTCATTTGTAAGATGATTCACAAGAAAAAATTCTCAAAAAAACATCTCGATGATTCATTTATACAATGATTTTGTTGTTATTCACTAAAATTATCATAAAAATGAATTTTTTCTTAATTTATTTAAAAATGAATCATAAAGATGTTTTTTTGAGAATTTTTTCTTGCGAATCATCTTACAAATGAATCATCTAGTGATTCATTTATTTTGTTCGTCAAAAAAATATGTTGAAAAAAAACTTCTTACCTTCCTACCAAAAAAAATTTCTTACCGGATCTATATCCTATATATATATATATATATATATATATATATATATATATATATATATATATATATATATATATATATATATATGTTTTTTGTAGTTGTTGTATGTGGATACTTTCAAGTTTAATCATTTGCAAGTTACACTTAAACGTCTAATATTTTTTTATTGGATATCAGAAAAGATCAGGTTTCTTGATGATATTTTACAAGAAGAGGGAGGATTTGGTTGTGGAGAGATTAATGAACCATATGTTGAAGAAGAATGTCAAGAATCTGATGGCGATGATGAGGAATGTGATGGTGATGAGGATTTATTTGATGAAGATGAAGAAGAATTTGATGTTAATAAAGTTAGTGATGTGGATGTAATTTTATAATTTTATTCATTTATGATTTCATTAATGTATTCATTTATGATTTCATTAATGTATTCATTTATGATTTTTTATGATTAAGTATTCACTTTTAAGTATCTTTTTCTTATGTAGGAGTATGAAACTAAAATTTCAGATATGTATCAGATAATTTAGATTAGAGAAATAAGCTTGTTGTAAAAATAAATGATGGAGTGTTAAAGTTTCCTGGAAGTCAAATTTTGAAACACTGGAAATTATTACTGTCAGACGAAGATTTAAGTGCAAAAAGTCAAAATTCAATTTCGGTCATAATACATTAGATTGTGAACGACCAATGTTGACACCTGCTTTTGGTCAATATAATAATGAAGAGGAAGGCGCATAAGTAAATGGTTATGAAGATGATGGTGAAGATTATGGGAATCATTTTCTGAATAATGATGAAAATTATGATGATGATGATGATCTTTTGATGATGATGATGATCAAGGGAAAGGTGCTGGTATTGAAGCGGATGCCAATGATACTGCACTTCAGGACCAGAATGATAAAAATGATGCTCAAGGTAAAGTTGATGGTCCTGAATGTGATGTTAATGATCATGAACATGGGGAACATATTAGTAAAATTAATGATTTGTTGAATGAGAATGATGATGATAAAAATGATGATGTGGTTGGTAAGGAAATTTTGGTAATGAAGATGATGAATAAGGAAATACAAATGGATTCAATGAAGAAGAAGTCATGAATTTGAGTTTGATTGTTGAAAATGTTATTAAGAGTGTTGGTCTGGTTGACGGTGTTGAAGCTGATGCTAATGATATTCAGGAAGGTATAAATTTTAGTCAATTAATGCGTGACCCAATTATTGAAAATTTTCTTAATGATTTGGGTCGAGGTGAACATGCGTTTTTGTTATATATATATATATATATATATATATATATATATATATATATATATATATATATATATATATATATATATATATATATATATATATATATATATGATTTTAAATTTGTGTTTTTGAATATTATAGGTAATGAGAATTTAGTTAAGTGTGGTATAAATCAGAAGGGCAGTTAAAGATGATATGAATGACATTTTGACTAGTAAGTATTTATATATGTATTGTTTATACATAAAATATATATGAATGTGTTATATAGATGATTCACTTATGATTTTAATAAGTTAGGAACTGCAAATTTAGGTGAGGTTGATAAAAACAAAAATGGAATTTCAGATGATATTGTTGATAAAGTTATTGGAGAAAATAAGAAAGAAGATGAATTAATTGCTCCAAGTTTGATTAAAGTTTGTGTTGAAGGTGAAGTTGAAAATTAAAAAGCAAAGAAGGAAGGAGAAGGTGTGGTTGAAAGTGAAGTTGATATGAATTTTGGAAAAAGGGTAGAAGATGATTCAAATAAAAATAAAGACGGAGGTAACTAGTTTATAAATAAGTTTCATTCATATGCGATTGTGTTTAACAATATTTGTTTATGGTTGATAGTTTTTGTTTTACATTCATTTATGATTTTAAATTGTAGGTGTAGAAACTATTTTTGGTATTCCTATTCTTAGTCTCAATTATTTAGAGTATTGGTGTGATCCAGATGTATGTTAATGCTATTCAAAGGTAGTGGGAGATCAAAACAAGAATGAAAATAAAATAGTAAAGGATTCAAGTCTTAAAGATGGAAAAAGAAAGTAACAAAGTGGAGAATAAGGTAGTTGTAGAGGAAACTACTAAACAAGGTGATGAAAGAAATAAATATAATGATAATATGAAAGGATTTCAATGAAAAAGGACAAAGCAAAAGTGAAGTTGAGAAGTTTATTGGTCCAAGCTTTATCCTTGGATTAGTCAAGATTCACAAGGTTCTAAGAATCCATCTCAAAGTCAAATTTCTCATGAACCAATGACAAAGAAAAAGCTTAGGGATAGAATTTGTTTGGCAAAAGCAAGTCTAGGGCCATATTCTTCTATTCCAAAATGTGATGTTATTAACGCTAATTCAATTCCTTTTGCACCCCTTTTAGCTACATTAGAAGGACCATCAAAAGCAAATTTTGACATACGGAGAGTGATAAATGAAGAAGGTCCATCAAAAGCAAAGTATGAAGAACCAAAAGATATAAGTGAAGGACCATTAGAAGTGTGTTAAGACATAAAGTGACCCTCAGTAACTGAAGTGTGTGAACAATATCGCAGAGTTGCTGATTCAAAGGAACTGGAGAGCAGATAAGGCTTACCGAAGAACCTTATATGTTGTTAGCTATACCGGAGAGGAAAGTATACCTAAGTTTAGAGATGCTATTCTGTTTTTTCAGTGATAAAACTATGATCAAATTTATCTTGACATTTCTTGGTAGACTATACAAATTAGTCATGGGTAATAAGACCACCCAAGCTACTCTTATTTTATAATTTAATGTGTACTGTTTTGTCATATAAATATATGATCTTGTTGATCAATCTATTAAGGCTCTCCACTTCTGATATCTTTTCTGTATAATCGTTATATTAATACAAAGTCTTTTTATCAAGATTATCTTTCATATTTAGTTGTTCATCACTTTCTAACCTGGTCTTGAGTGCAAGCCTTGTTACGATTCAACTAAAGTATTATTCACTTGCTTATAATATAAGTAAACTTGTTTCTATATCTCTTCCTTATTATTCCGCAATCTAGTTATTGTTGATCTTCACTAAAAGATCAATTAATTCCGCAATTATCTCAATATCATTCAAAGATTAAACCCTTTTTACTCAACAATTGGTATCAGAGCCATAGCGGTTGCTTTTTAATCTTTCTTTAAAAACAAAACTCGTTTTCAAAAGAAGAACGCTGATTTAAAAGCCTTCTATACCACTTATCTCATTATTTTTAAGGAAATATGGCACAAACTTACTTTTTAATATATCCAATAGTGTTGGAGGTTTTACTAGAGCTTCAATACTCTTTGCAAGTGAATATCATCACTAGTCTTAATGTATGGAAAGATATTTAAAAAAAGACTAGATAAATAAGTCTGAAGATCCATTGAAAAATAACCACATGTACTTGTCCTTACTCCCATTGTCATCGATGACGCTCAAGTCAGACTTGGAGGTGGTCAAGTAGCCATGACCAGACCTACCAACGATGACATAAACTAGATGGAGAAAGATGAAATTGCTTTTTATGAAATCTCTTATGGAGTTCCATCTGACAGTTTTGATCTTATTATCAACTGTAAATCAGCAAATAAAAATATGGGATGTTCTTAAAAATCTTTATGAAGGTACAGAGCAAGCTCAAGACAAAAAGTTGACAATTGCTCTAAGCGAGTTCAACAACATTAAAGTTTTTCCTGGTGAAAGTCTCGATGACTTCTTCAAACGATTCAACCTCATCGTCACCAAACCCTCGAATAAAGGAATCACTCGTAGTGATCAAGAAACAAACATGCAGTTTCTAAATGGTTTGCAAAAAATGGACAATGGAAAAAATGATAGTTCAAGGTGATACGAAAATTAAAACTCTTTCATTGTATAAACTATATGGTAAACAACAATCTTAGGAGTCTACAGTGATGAGAGATTACATGGATCTAGGCGGACCACTCGCCTTAGTCACCCATTCACCGCAAACTACCAACCCATATCGTTAGTATCATCTTACTGCAGAAGCATCATATCAAACTTCATAAGACAACACATTGCAGTCATATGAACCAGAAATGCAACATGAAGATGAAGAAGCTTTTCAACATGCATAAGCCCTTGTTAGCCAACAGTTCAACAAACTCCCTCCTCTTAACTACCGTAAAAGCCAACAATTTACAAGACCTCCATTTAACCACAACTACCATCCTCAAAACAACTGCCCTCAACACTATCCTTAGTCTTCTAGATATCCTAGAAATACATCGTATCAGCCCCAATTTTAAAACACACTACTAATGATCTCACAGTCCTCTGAAGCATCAAAAGAAGAAAAATATTCAGATACCGCAGAAGATACAGAAGAGAAAAAGGAAGGAGTTCTCATATGCCACAAATGTCACAAAGAAAATCATTTTGCTAGAGAATGCAAAGCCAATGTTTCAAAATACAAAGCATTATACCTTAGAATGGCTCAAGAAGCTGAAGATAAGGAGAAGACTGAGAAAGCAATTATGGCATAAGTGAGAAGAGACCATAAAGTTGGTCATCTTGAGATGCAGATGAAAACAATGACAACAAGAGGAAAAGAGGCAAGTTATGTCTAGTTGCAAAGGAGAACACTAAAGAGATGAAGAAAAACTATCGCTTCATGGCAAAGGAAGTAACCATCAACATCATTGAATAGGTAAAACTTATTATTCATTCAAATAATTACAAAATGCATGATTGTGAACCATATCTTGTACAAATTACTCAAACGTGTTCTAACATCCGTTCATACTACAACAAGGCCTTAGATGAAAAGAACATAGTGACCCAAGAGCTGTACCGCTTGAGAGGAAGACTAGAAGACAAAAAGCTTAAGGTCATCATTTTAGAAGCAGATTTAAAATTAGAAAATGATGCTAGATTACTTAGTGAAACTCAGTTAGATGTTGCTTTTAATCAACGGGAACTAGCCCGAAATGAAATTATATGCTTAAACAAATTAATAGAAAAGATCTTTAATGAAAGTAAAACAATTGACAATTTAGTCAATAATGGGTCTGTAGACAAAACTTATAACTAGGGATGGTCAAATGGTTACCACACCGGAGAGAAATCTCCACCTCGGTTTGAGGTCGAATATCCCTATGTCCCACCTGACAGAACATTTCACTTCCCAATCAATGACAAGACCTATCTCGAAGACATTCAATGTCATTTTGGAAAACTTTGTGTCCTTAACAACAACTGTGTAGTTGAAGAAATTGTCCCAGAATCCTCGAGACTCTCTAAAATATACAATCCATATCAGTCATTAGATTGATATATCATGGCTCAGGATCTGACTTGGACGAAGAAATCATTATGAATAAACCTAAAGAGTCCCCAAAGCCAAATATCCCAGGAAAAGTAAGTACTACATAAACTGTGATATCTCACTCAACGCAAGTCTTCCCGCAAACTACTCTTAAATCCATCATTAAGATACAAACTCTTCTCCAAGGAATAAGAACAGGCAAATTTGAGATCGTGCAATGCTCAAAATGTCAAGAACTCTACACATCCAATGATTCCTCTCCTAGACCCATAACAAAGTCCAAACTCTTTATAAGCCAAAGACCTAAACTAAACAAATATTTTCAAAATAACTCTGCGCAACAACTTCTAACAAAACCAAATCCAATTCTACACAGAAGTTAAACAAGGAACAAAAGATCACAAGTCCAAAAAAAATCCTCAAAGTCACAAAAGGACTGAAAATCCCAAGATTGTCCCGAACAAAAAGCCTGACCAAAAACTCAAGATAATAATGGTTGATAACATTCCTATTATCAATCAAAAGGACAGAGAAAAGACCGAAATAAAATTGAATATGGCCAAACATATGGTTTATGTTCCTAAATAAAAACCCAGGCAAACAATTTGGATAAATGAAAAGAAATTAACAATTATTGTTTATCCACCTGTTAAGAAGTCTGTCATGAAGCCCAAAAAAGAAGAACCTCGCTTCAAAAAGGATATGGATTAAGAAGAAAACAAAAAAGAACACATCAAAAAAGTCACAACTAAACCACACACTGCATCCATTCAATCTTATTATAATGTTGTAGGCCCCAAACAAATTTGGATGCCCAAATTAACTAACTATTAATGCAGGCAATGTGCGAGGAGAATCACGAAATTGAATGGTTAATAGATAGCGCCTGCTCCTTGTACATGACAGGAAGTTTGGAATATCTTCATGACTATAAGGCAGTCATAAATGGTGGTCATGTAACTTTTGGAAATGAAGCAAATGGAACCATTTGAGGATATGGTATCCTAACAAATGGAAACTTCTCAATTTAAAAAGTTGCCTATGTCGAAGGGTTAAAACATGATCTCATAAGTGTTGGGAAACTCCGCAAAGCTGCTCATCGTGTCGAATTTGATGATGAATACAGCTACATAATGATGAAAGATAGATCAAGGTGTCTAACAAAATACTAATAGAACATATTTAGTCATCGATAAACCACAATTGTGTTTTCTATCAAAATTTGTCTCCGATGTCAACTGGTTATGGCACATGAAGCTTGCTTACCTTAATTTTCAATACATCAACAACTTGGTTACCGAAGAGATGGTGCAAGGATTGCCTCTTCTTAAATTTGACGATTACACTTTATGCTCTGTTTGTGAATGTGGAAAGTAAACCAAGGGAATTCATCCTTTCATACTTGATTCTTCCATCACTAGACCTTTGGATTTGCTTCATATTGACCTCTACAATCCCTCTACGGTGGCAAGCCTACATCATAAGAAGTACATTCCGGTCATAGTCGACGATTACACTCATTTCACATGGGTGTTTTTCTTAAGACTAAAATCAAAAACACCACAGACCTTGATCAACTTCATCAAGGAAATTAAATTACAAATCAAGCTTCCCATTTAAAGAATATGAAGTGACAATGGAACTGAATTTAAAAATCAATTGCTTAATGACTTCCTAGTGTCAAAAGGCATCAATCACAACTAATCAGCTCCTTACACACCGCAACAGAATGGTGTGATAGAAAGAAGAAATATAACTGTAGTAGAAGCTGCCAGGTCAATGCTCAACTTCTCAAATCTGCCACTCTACTTTTTTCTCAATAGCATGCTTTGTACAAAACTAGAGCATCATCAACAAACAACTTAACAAGACTCCATATGAAGGTTTAAACAATCGTAAACCAAATGTTCATTTCTTTCACATTTTTGGTTGTAGGTGTCTTGTAGTCAACAACAAAGAACATTTGAGCAAATTTGCACCCAAATCAGAAAAAGGAATATTTTTGGGATATTCAACAAACAAAGTAGAATACAGAGTTCTAATTCGAAGTACAAGAATCATATAAGAAATCTTTAACGTGAAATTTGATGATTTCTATGTCCGAAAGACCACTCCTCTCAATGAAACAAAGTTTATCATGAAGAATGACATACAAATTGAATCCGAACCTCTCAACATCATAGAAGTCAAGTATGAGACACTCTTCGATCCTCTAGAAACTATAAGACCTTCCAAAGTTGTAATCTATCCTTCTGTGTGATTACAACATATCAAAGACTCTGGTCCTTCAGTATCTGAATACTATTCAAACTTGACTTCCACCTCTTTGGTTGAGGGGGAAAACAATCCCTCAATTCCTTTAACCATCCCAACCATCGAGGTTTCATTAATAGACAAAGAAGTCATAGTTTTCAACAATAATAATTCAAGGAGTTCTGAAGAATCCGAAGACTCGGAAGAAGATGTTGAAGAGATAGTGGATGATGCAGTTCCCATAATTCCCTTCACTAACAATTCTTCAATACAAGAGGAACCATCAACTTCATAGGTGGAACCTTCATCTTCAACAGAGAAAACATGATCAATTCGTAGGATGTTCTCAAGCTGACAAGGAACAAGTACAAGGTATTCAAAGAGAAACTCCTCCCGAAGTTGAAGACATTCCATCAAATGAAAATGTTGATCATCATTCTCGTCAACAAATATGGACAAGAAATCATCCTGTGACCAGATAATAGGGAGTCCTTTTGCAGGTATACGCACTCGCTCTTCTGATAATTTAACTAAACATTGTCATTATGCAGTTTTCATGTCCTCTACTGTGACATCCCCATTTTCACAGCCAGAAAAGACTGATTTTGTTTTTGCTTTATAAAAATCAGAGTTCTTCTTTTAATAAAAATGTTGCGGAATTCGTTCCTAGAAAAACACGATAAATACGTTATTAAAACATTTTCGAAGAAACGTATTTTATTCATTTTAAAATGTTTGGAATGTCATCGTCAATACAGGAACATAAGCATAAACAGAACTTACATTTATTTACACTAGTGATCTACATCTCTTTAATCTCTCAGTGTAATGTGACTTCAAATCAACACCTGTGATATAAATAAACTGAGTGGGCAGGTTGGAAAACCTGGTGAGTACATAGGGTTTTCAACCCACAATAATATAATTATTATGTTTAAACAATCAAACAATCAACCCAATTACCCATCCCCATTATCTTCTTTACTCTTAAGGATTTATCCTAAGAGTCATCTATTCTGCATTCGTTTATTCTGAAGTCCCTTACTTCCAGGGTTATAGGACTGACACTAAATCCATAGCTGCCAATGTTTGTTCATAAAGCACTAATTCCATAGCTGCTATAGTCTATTTATCGGGTACTAAATCCATAGCTACAAGTGTTTATCTAATAGGTACTAAGTCCATAGCTACCAATTCCTTAACAGGTACTAAATCCATAGCTACCGGTGTTTGTCCAATAGGCACTAAGTCCATAGTTGCCGATGTTTATTACTTAGGCACTAAGTCTATAGTTGTCAATGTTTACTCACATCATCTTTTATCTCTCATCATTCATCTACCCGTATCATACCCAACATATTCATGTATATAAAATACGTATACAATTTAAAACATCTAAAACATGTATAAAAACGTTCATCCAACATAGACAGCAACTATACCGATAATATGCACACATAACACGTAGTTTATATAAAATACTTCATATCTATGTGTAAGATGAAAGTAACTATGCACTCACTTGAAAGGTTGGTGATTCCGAACTCAGACAACGCTTCACTTCTTGAAAAAAAATAATTTCCTTCGACGAAACCTAGTATTATTACCACTAGAGTTTAGTCTATTATTCACCGAGACTAATTAATAGTATAGCTATTATTACTATTATATAACCGTTAAATAATACTTATATAACCCATAATAATAGCTCAATTACTTATTATATGTTCTTAATAACGTTAATATAATTAAATAAAAACTATATTAAAAATAGTGTAGGCGTAGCTTACTTACAGCGGGTTTTATAGAAAACCAGGCTTTGCTTGGAGCAGCATTCTCGTGCGAAAAAGCTCTTCTTCTCGGAGCCGTCGAGCACTTAGCGGCTTCCGCCTCGTGCTAGGGAGGTTCCCTAGGCTTTTCGGGGCTAGAGAGAGGTTCTAGAGAGAGAGTAAAGAGAAGAAAGAATGAGAAAGGTGTGAAGAAAATGAGGGTGTGAGAGGTTCTATTTATAGGGTGAAAATGGTTGAACTTGGTGCCACGTGTCACCATCTAGTGACAAGACTTGGGGAGAAAGCAATGGCCAAGATTGTGACACATCACCCATTTTCGCACAGCACACTTCCGACTTCTAAAATCTGTAACTTTCACATACGACCTCCATTTTTGACGTTATTTATATCCACGCGTAGATAAAAATAATATCTACAAATTTCATTTTGACTCCGTCGGCTAATTCTCGATCGGTCTTAAATTTAACAGTACGAGGTGTTTAGACTGTTAAATGACCGCGAAGAATTCGTAACTCCTTCATACGAACTCTGTTTTCGTCTGTCTTTTTACTGTTAAGTTCCTATTAATGAGATCTTCAACTCTCATTTAATTCACGTAAGCCAAAAACCGCTCGAACTAAAATTCGAGTTTCGGGTCGTGCACTGGTAAGCCGAATCTTAGAAAAATCATAACTTCTTCATACGAAGTCAGATTTGGGCGTTCTTTTTATGGATTTTCTCGGTTTAACATATTATACGACTTTCATTTGGATCTCTAAGGCTAAAAAGTCCTCCATCGTAAAATCACTATTTACGCTTCCCGGTGTCATGCTGGTTCCGTCGCGAAACTTCGACGGGTCATAACTTCTTCGTTATAACTCCGATTTCGACGCTCTTTATATGTACAGAAACCTTGTGACATAGACGCTCTTTATATGTACGAAAACCTTGTGACATATTATACAACTTGGTTAAGATTACTTATTCTAAATAATCTTTTGTCGAAAAGTCATTTTCGACCCCTATTACCTCTAAATTGACTAGCCCGGATCTACGGGGGTTACATCTACGAAACCCAGAAACATCAAGGATGCTCTTCTAGACCACGATAGGATTATAGCAAGGTTTGGAATCTAGTCCCCAAACCAAAAGGGCATACTGTAATTATAAATCATTGTGTATTTCGCAAAAAATTGGATAAGTCATGTATGGTTATCATAAACAAAGTCGGACTTGTAGCAAAGGGTTATAGTCAATTGGAAGGAATTGAGTATGACGAAACATATCATCCAGTTGCAAGGCTAGAGGCCATACGCATCTTCCTGGCATATGCGGCACACAAAAATGTCAAAGTGCATTAAATGGATGTAAAAAGTGCCTTCCTCAATAGTGAATTGAAAGAAAAGGTATACTTACAGCAACCTCCAGGTTTGGAGAATCTTGAACTTTCTCATCACTGCTAAATGTTGGAGAAAGTTGTGTATGGCTTGAAGCAGGCACCAAGAGCTTGTATGAAACTCTTTCTAAGTTTCTTATCAAATCTGGATACAAGCATGAGGTTATCGATCCTACCCTCTTTCGATGTTCAATTGAAAAGCATTTAATGCTTGTACAAATATATGTGGTTGAAATTATTCTTGATTCAGCTAATCAAGTTATAGTAGACGACTTCGCCAAGCTCATGACTAGTAAATTTTAAATGAGAATTAATAGAGAGATTAACTTCTTTATTGGTATTCAATACAAGCAAATCCATCCAGGAATCTTCATTCATCAAAAAAAGTAAACTGAAGATTTGTTAAAGAAATATTCAATGGATAACTGCTCCTTGGTAAAGGTTCCTATGGCCTTCGGCTTTAAGATTGTTGCAGACACCACCGAAGAGTTAGTTAATCCAAAAGTATACTGATGAATTATTGGTTTTCTGTTGTACCACACTACAAGTAGACTGGACAAAGTCTTCACAACATGTTTGTGTGTCATATATCAAGCTGATCCTAAGATGTCGCATCTGAATGCAGTCAAATAGATTTTCAGATACCTAAAAGGATATAAATCTTTAGGTCTCTGATACCCATCGCGAAATGAGTTCATTCTACATGCCTTTACCTACTCAGACCATGTAGGTTGTTGATTAGACCACAAAAGCATTTCCGGAGGATGTCAATTCCTTAGTGGAAGAAGAAAACAAAATTTTGTCTCACTCTCCACCGCAGAGGCAGAATACGTTGCCACAACAAGTTTCTGTTCATAGGTCCGCTGGATGAAAATTCACCTCATGGATTATGGCTATTGAATGTTACGAATACCAATTTATTATGATTCGGAGAGTGCAATCGCTATATCACTGATGCAACATACAAGACAAACAGAAATAAATAAGATTGGACCTGTTGATTCTAAAAGAATAACCAAGTCAATCTCTTCAAAACCACGTTGATTCTACGAATATCGTGGGATTCGCTTCAAAATATGGGTTAACATGCATAGAATTTTAGGAGAAAATGAAAGTTTATAAAATTGATGATTGACCATCAAAATTACATCAAAAACAGTTAAATAAGAAGCATAAATTAAAATGGAACCCTAAAAGTCCATGGGCCAAATACAAACCCGAAAACAAAACCCAAAAATTAAGGAAAAATAACAAAATTGTTCATAACTCCATTTAGAAAGCGATTTTTGGACTCAAAAATGGATAAGTACCCTTCAAGTAGTTATTTACATGCGCTCCTTGCTCCAAGCTTCGATTTGACTAGTCGTAGGCCCAAAACGGATACCCGTAGCCAAAGTTATGACCATTTCTGTGAAGCCCCTTTAGTCACGTGATCGTGGGCCTCTAGGAATGCAAGGGCCCGATCCTCCATACTAGGACCCACAACATCCCCTCCTTGGTAGACAAAATTCAACCTTGAATGTTCACCATGGTCATCATTTGAAGAATCCCCATAATAAGGAAGCAAATGTTTTACATTGAAAACATCAGAACAACGAATATGGGTTGGCAACTACAGACGGTAAGCATTGGAATTAATCATCTTCACTGGTCCCAGTTTCTTGGCAGTCTTACTACACCCTCCATGTTGTCTCTGCCACTGAATATATTCCGAGGGCACCCTGACCCACCCGAGTTCTGCTAGCGACCCTCCAACCTGGTTTCCAAAACCAGTCCTCAGTCATCACATGCTACAACCACCTTGCAATCATACATCCTTGTTGTACTCGTACTTAACGAGAAGATCTTCGGCTTGGTTTCTCAAACCAATTGTCTACTAATCCCTAATATAAGAATCCGACGTTGGGAAGTTTCCCAAATTCCCAACTCCTGTACTCCTGAACCCATTCAACCCCTCATGCATGCTTTCACTTCGTTCTCGGAGGTCACTAATCCTTCTAAGTTTAGCATGTTACCGACTCTGAATACTTGAAGGGTTCTCCCCCACTTTGATCCTGCTAATACCTTACGGCTCAGTGCTTGAAAAGGATTCCCAATCCTTCCTATCTGTCACAACTAGCATTTTGCTAGGAAATTTTATTCCCATGTAAACATCATCCATTGTGAAAGCCTGTACTCTAAGTGAATACTATACTCTATTCTCGTTCAAATACATCTCATATGTTCAAATAAGTCTTGGAAACCCTAGAAATCCTGGTTCAAGTTCTTTATGGTCTAGGATTTTCTTACTAGCCTAACAAACCAATAAGCATTCAATTCGACTATTTTGTGCCTAAAAACCCTAATTGGGTTCTATATGGGCCCACATTCATAAAAATTAACATTTTGGGCCTTAATGAACCTAAGATGGATTAGTTTACTCTAATGGGCCTTATTGGATCATAACAACTCCAGTTAACCCTAATGGACCATAGAACCCATTCTTTTATGCCAGTTGGGTCGTGAACTACCCTAAAGGCCCAATGAGCCGAAAATTTTCTCTACATGCCTCATGATTTCGAACAAGCCAAGAGATTGAGCCCAATGCTATTTTCTTTCACTTCATTTGGCCCATTTTCGGCCCATGTGTGTGAAAAACAAAAGATAATGGATAATTAACTTAAACCATGCCACCTCATTTTTTATATATAGGATAACAAGGGATTATACTCAACATATATCCATAAACTTCTCATATCTCTATACAACCATCACCTCAAGACTCCTCTTCTCTCTCTTCTCTTATTTAATCTCGTCGAAACACCCTCACACCACCTCATTTTATTAAAAATACTTTAAAGAGTTCTCTTTAGAAAAACCTCCTTGTTCCTCCAAAATTTTCGAGATTTTGGGTGTAGCTTCAAGATCATCAACTTTGGTAAGTTCTCCCTTAGATCTATGATTGAACTTCTTGGTCTCTTCAAAAATCACCTCTTACACCCATATTCTTGTGGATCATGTTCTTAGAACCATCTAAGTTCAAGATCTACTCAAGAAAGCTTGCTAGGATCAAAAATCTTCTTCCACATCTTCATCAAAACCGATCCATCACCCCAATGTGAGTTCATACCCCCTATTTTCGATTTTTACTTTGTTTTAGGAGAGAATACAAGTTGTCTTGTGTAGATCTATATGTGTATGCATGAATATGTGTGTTATTCATGATTTATTTGGTGGTTATGTGTTATTTACTTCATAAATCTAAAAATATGTTAAGAATATTAAGTTTATCACTTGGATGTACATGAAAACCTTGATAAAAGTATGTGTTATCACATAAAATACATGTAAACTAGTAGATCTAGGATTTATACACTTAAAATAGTAAAAATGAGTGTTGTGTTCCAAGATCTATAAACTAAACTCAAAATCATCTCTTCACAGAAAAGTTTTGGTCCAATATCAAACTATTTTGACCACATAAATGATAATATTCTTCAAAACTGTTTTACATGCAAAACGTTCAGTTTTATACCTTTAAAATGAGTACTCTCACGTTTTCATACGATTTTTCTACAATTTTTGGCGAATTTTACAAAACTGCCTATCAGATTTGAAATAATTTCGGACCAGCCTGCAAAGGTGAGCAATTTCACACTTGTTAGAAGCTATTAAAAATTATGAGAAAAATTGTGAACAAAGTAGACAAAATTTCCAAACTTCCAGAATTTACGGATCCAAATTCCTACTCACAATGATTTTTCTACAAAATTTCCAACAACTAGGTCGGAAAGCCCAAAACCAGAAAAATGTCTATTGTCACAAAAATCAAGCCAAAAATGATATTTTTGACAAAAATGGGTTTAAAAAGTTATTTTTACCACGAACTAGTCATCAACACAAGTTTTGAACAAAATGGAGACTAAAGTGTTATTTTTTTACAAAAATTGGGCCTTAATTGTAAATTTTGGCTTATTAGGCCAAGAACGTCATTTTTACAAAAAGTGGGCTTTTATGTTATTTTAGTGAATACTTGAGTCAAAACCAATGATAAACTAACAAACAAATTAATTTGATCATTTTCTATGTTATTGGGCCTTAGTGGCCCATTTTTATGTGTGATAGGTCCTATACACTATTTATATGTTTATTGGGCCTCATTAACCCATTAACATGTGCGACGGACCTTGGATACTATTTGCGTGCTCTTTGGACCTGTAAATACCTTACATGTGAAATGGGCCTTAGTTGTCCTTTCATATATATTTCGGGCCCATGTTATATAATCTTATTCCAATTGGGCCTTGAAATGATTTACATGTTTAGTGATGCCTTAGTGGTTCACTTACATGGTTCATTGGGCCTGGAATGAGTTTATACTTTTCTTCGCGTAAATTCGATTAAGGATCTAGTGAGTTTTGTCGGTTGGCACCTATTAAGTGTACGATCGTAGCCTGTAGTTATAACCAGAGTGTCTTGGAAGGAGAGCGGGGATTTGTGTATAGATCTATACGGGGATGACACCCCACACCTGAGCTGTTCGCTACAGTTAGACTAACTCGGTCTAGGGTGACGAAAACCTTATAATCAAAAATCAAAATTGGCGTCCAACAACGCCAAGATAGACGAAATTGTCATTATTTAGTATGGTTATGATGGCTCACTTAGAGGAATTAACGTTATGAAGTTTACGGAAGACCATTCTCTTATCTCTTGGATTACTCAGAAACATACTCGTACCGGTACTCAACCTCAGGGGTTGGTATGGCAGCTTTCTCTTTTACCGACAACATCGGGTTGTCTGTGAACATTCTCTTTACATGCTCTTTACATTCTCTCTACATTCTCTTTACCCTTTTTAGTCAAATAAACAATAACATACATGCATTAATACAAGATCTGTCACAAACGTACTAAACAATTTTCAGAACATATAGGATTTTCTGGTGGTTTTCAAAGTTATACAAATCATTTCCACAAACATGCTTATGAACTCACCAACATTTTTATGTTGACCTTTTTAAATAAACTTGTATTCTCAGGAAACCGTTGAAGCAGGATGAACGAAACAAACTAATGGATATTGTGTTATATTTTGTTTCATCATACTCTGACAATTTTTTCATGTAATATTCAAATACAATACTCGATGTAAACAATGAATGTTGTTATATTACATGTGTGATGATGATGATGTTATGTTTCAATTATATACTCTACAATGATACTACAACAATGAAGTCACACTCAATCCCCCAGACGTTTCCACCGTCTGGTTCAAGGGTGTGATACTATCATCCACTGACCGATCTGCTGAACACCCCAAGCTTGCCATAGCTAGGGATCTAACCGATATATCCCCAAATGACACCTTCCTGAAACTAGCGAGACACTACCGAGTCTAGCGCATACATGTTATAGTTACTGCATCCGAAGTAACCTGCTCTACAGGGGACGACCCCTAACTATCATTCTAAAATCCAAGGCATGTAGATGACATATAACTCAATCACAAGCAGGCAACAAAATTCTGAAATATCATTATCAATGCCGATGCAGAACCATAACAATAAAATCATAACATAAGTTGATAGAGAGATGAAGATTCATACTCGCAACCTGCTCTAAAGAACCCCCGAATCCTCCTTCCTTCCGAAGCCTGCGATGATACTGAGGCTGCCCCATCCGCTGAGCGGGAAAATTTTCCCTGACATGACCGGGTTGATGGCAACAATGGCATAACTCTACTTCTATTGTGCATTCTTGGCGTTTATGACCCTTCCATTTACATATTCTGCACTTAGACTTGTTGCGCACGTCATCCCGTGCTCCCTCCCTTCTCGTGCAACCATCTCGACCCTACGGGTCCCTGGCACCAACTACGGCAGCATCCATCTGTCCATCTTGTCGAGCTAACTGGAAGACCACTTCCTCTTCCTTAGCTGACTATCTGAACCAATCTCCTGTTCCTGGGTCACAGTGCCCATTTCACCCATCACCTGGATAGCTGAGGCCCACCTCTCGATCCCGGCGACCACTCTATCGGTGACAAGCCCAATGGTGTCCGATAACTCTTCGTGGAGGGCCTGTGAAACCTCTGCAACAATCCAATCCTGTAATTGACTCCCCTGAAAACATGGTGCACCATTCACTTTTGATCCCAAACTACAAAAGCTAGGGGTAGGATCCTCCTTCCAGAAGGATCCCAGAGGTCCACAAGCTTCGGGCTCCAGATGAGCCCCCACCTGCTCTGCTACAATCTCGGCCCGAAAGGCCCAGAGGCGGCTATCCAAAAGCTCTACAATGGCCTCCTTGACCGAACCGAAGATCATAGGAGTCTAATCAATGATGTTGCGCATAATTTCTGTTGAAATAAATTCTCTCATCCGATCGTCAAACTGCCTGGCTCCAGAGCCAGAGCTAGATCCCTTCTCGGCACCTGAACTGCCAAATGGTATCTCTCGCAACGTCACCATGTTGAAAACATTCCACAAGAGCCATCAAAATACACAACACAACTGAGGGATCACACACACACACACACACACACTATAAGTTTCCTGGTTATATCTCGGCCCCTCTTGAATCGAGTACGGATCCTCTGCTTTCATTAGTACGGGCCCATACTACCTTTTACATCTATCCGTACTATCCTCAAGAATTTCCTCAAATCCACCAAGTCCCTTCTACTAACATTGCTCTCAGCACTAATCTCATCCTAGGCTCGCCCTAGGGTATCCTCCAACCCGAACCCAATCCTCAGCTACTGAAGGTATCTTTATAATGCCAATTAGCCACTACCTGAATACCATCACATCTGTCGAGGCTAAGATAATCCTTCGAGTAAAGTAATCATCCCTACAACGGTTAGAATCAAACGAGAGTTGCACAATAGGGCCAAATCCAACACTTTGAGATTATTTAACCCTGGTCACACGTGACTTGACACATTCACCTAATGGCTAACTCCCATCACTTAGAGTCCTACAAAGCACAAAGCAAGTAGATTTAGACAAAAGGAAAATCTAACCAGAACATAATCAAGCAACCATATTCACATATCAAGAATCTGTACTAGCATGCGACATAAGCTTATATACTCAGGCATAAACTAAACAGGCTACCCTACTACTATCTAACCAATACTATCATGCAGCTCAAAAGCATATATAACAGGCACATAAGGCATCCTCTCTAGATCCTTAGTCCTAATCTAGCATGCTATTCTACTAACTGATAATCATAACATAACTTGTATGGGTATATTAGGAGAACTTACTTGAGCTCGGTTGATTGCATGCACCATACCCTTTTCTCTTTTCAAGGTTCTTTTCTTTCTAAAATTACTTTTTCTTTTTCTAAAACTCTTTTCTTTTCTCAAAACAATTCATATTTATGAAAATTGATTTTCTTTTGGGTAAATTTATATACCAATTCCTCAGTTTGAGTCCAGACACACCCGAAAGTATGTCCGAATCCCTCAAACCAAGGCTCTGATACCAACTTGTAACGTCCCAAAAATACTGACTAAAAATTTCTTTTTAAAACATTACTTAAATCATAAATTGTCAAACCATAAATAAATCCTAACATAATTTAGAGTGTTAATTCCAAAACATATTTCCATTATCAGAGTAAAACATCCCATACTGACTAATCAATGGTGTGTGCCATGCGATCACCCCGAACTCTTCCATCCGCTACCAGAAGTACTTGAAACCAAAACTGAAAACCGTAAGCATGAAGCTTAGTGAGTTCCCCAACCTACCACATACCCTGCATAATCACATACTGCATATATTGGGCCACGCCCGCTACATCGGCCCCGTCGATCCCAGGCCCCGCTTGTCTTCGAGCCACGCTCGGATACATGTTTGTTTCTCTTAGGCCCCGCCTGTCTTCGGGCCCCGCCTTGTCACACCCCCAAACCAAGGATGGCGGAAACGTCTGGGGTGGAGGACTTCATGTACAATATCACAACAACGTGTATAATAGTGCTCAAAGTAAAAACAACCACCATATATATAATTGCAAAAGTTACACCAAAGTATATGTTTACATGTTTCAAAAGCAATTACATTATGATGACAAAATAAATTGATGACGGTTTAACGTCCCATCCTCAAAGCGATGAAGTTTTCCTGTTTCACTGATTTCTTGAGAATACAAGTAGTTTTAAAAAGTGTCAACACAAAGGTTGGTGAGTTCATAAGAGTTTTATTTGAAGTAGAAACCGTTTTTCCTTGTAAAATCGATATAGTTTGATTTCCAGAAAATCCAATATTTTCTTAGTTAAGTGTGAATAGAAATATTCCTATATGATGCATTAATGAACCCTAGAGTAACCCGTAGAGTTCCTCTATAATCGTCCAGCGTATAAAAGTTATATAAGGTTTAAATTAGATAAAACGTTGAATATAGTGGGTCTGCCCTAGGTCCACAACCCAACGAGGAACAGGAGATGAGGCGGGCGCCACCAATTCTAGGCCAATCAAGACTAAATTCTTATATGACTCAAACATATACGCTCAGCGACTATAGTTGAAGTCTAACAATTTTAGATGAAAAATAGTTTGATTTCCAGAAAATCCTATATTTTCTTTAAAATCTGCGTAATGTAGTCTTATGACTGAAGACCAAAATGTATAAGTAACCTTTCTTATTAATAGACAATGTTATGCACTTAAATGGACATGGACGCATTTGAATTAAATGAAATTTCTGTATGTTCTCATGCTCGTTAATACTTTGTATATATATGTAGTCCTAAATTAGAGGACTGAGAAATAACAAGTATTGACCATACTTAAAAGTATAAATGTGGTTTCAAATGATGTGTAGTCGTAACTACCAAAACCAAAAGTGTACAGTAATATTTGTACTCATAGAGATAAAAAGGTGATTTTAAATCGACATAAAACTCATTTAGATTTTAAAAATAAAATCCCGTAAACTTATGGATTGTTATATCCCTATGTGAGTCGCTATAATCATACTATGACTATGTGAACCTGCCACGACGTTCTCAGTGTCGCGAAAAATAAAATGATATTTGTCACCCGTAGACCTGCAGGTCCAACTGTAGCTAGCAGCAAGGTGTGGGGTGTCAAACCCAATATAGATCTATATACAAGTATCACGTTCTCCCTCAAGGAGATTCTGATTATAACTACCAGGAATTATATCCCGCACTCGGACGTACGGGGAGAGAGAGAGAGAGAGAGAGAGAGAGTCTCACAATATAGGTTAACAAGTTTATGTGAAATGTGTGTGAATATAAATATTTCTTGTATGAATGTACCCTTCTTGTACGAGTGCGTTGAGTGATGTATCATAAACTATACCTATTATAGTTTATCTAAAATGTATGTAATATGTATGAACTCTTTTATGGAAATGTATTAGTGTTGTGAATTTATCAAACTATATTTTTTATAGTTAAATAATACGTGTTCTAAAATGAATGAATAATATTTAATATGAATGAATTAGTTTCAGTTCATAATGATAAACTAACAAGGAAACACATTCAAATATTAGAACTTATGTTTATACACTTTGCTCAACATAATACAACGTGCTATGATATTTACATGCTGTTGGCTAACTTTAGCCATTCTGCCATGTTTTTGGAAAAATCATAGAAAAATCATACGAAGTCGAAAACTAGATCCGTAAATTCTGAGAGTTCAAAAAATGTGTCTAGTTTACTCATAATTTTTATCACGATTTTTAATGACCTCCAACCTGGGTGAAAAAGTCCAAAATCACAGACTGATCCGGATTGTTGTTTGAAATGATAGGCAGTTTTGTAAAAATCACCATAAATTGTAGAAAAATCGTATGGAGATGTGCAAGTAGCCATTTTAAAGCTAAAAACTTGAACTATTTTCACCTTGTACAGTTTTGAAAACAAAAATTTTTAAGATGCCCAAAACAGTCCGTGAATGGAGTTGAACTTTTCTGATGAAGGCTGTTAGAAAATTTTAGTTATGTTCTTAGTGTTTTAACTTGTATTCCCCCCCTGAAAACTTGAGAAAACATGAAAATATAGGGGTATGAACTCACCTTGAGTGATTTCAGTAGGTAAGTGTTGAAGAAGAGAAGTGTTCAACCCAAGAACACTTGAAGAATCACTTGAAGATTCAAAGCTCTAACGCTAATATGATGGAGTTTGTGTAAGATATTCATGATTTGAGTAGAATGAAGTGAAATAATCATAAGGAGGATGAATTATACTTACTAAGAGTGGAAGAACACGTGAAGATTAGCCTTGAATCTCGAGTTTGGAGTGGGAAAAGTTTGAGAGAAAGTGGTGTTTGATACTTAGTGAAATGAGGGCAAATGAGAGAAAATGAGGAGAGAGGATGTTTGTTCCAGCTCTAAAAACGTGGGAATGAGTGTAAATTGAGTGGAAATGACATTGATGTGACCTAGGTAAGGTGGGGAGGTGTGGTTAGTCAAAGAGTGGGTGTGGGGTGGTTGCTTGTGACATTGGATAAGGCAAAGTCAACACTCCACCTTTAATAATTCACCCATTTGATTTTTATTATTTAAATAATGATTTTCATCAAAATATGTTTAAATTATGAATATTTAGAGTTTATTATGTTAAAATATAATTTCTGGAGAAAATCCCGCTTTAAAATCACGAAAAACGGGCTTAAAATGTTAAAAATATCAAAAATGGGCTAAATGTGACAAATATGCGAATTCTGGTGCTGAACCGAGAGGGAGAGAGGCAGAAACCGAGAGGGAAGGAGAAGGAGGGAAGGAACCGAGAGGAGAGAAGAAGAGAACAGAGGGCGCGAACAGAGACCGAGCGAGAGAAGGAACAGAGAGAAGCAGAGACCGAGCGAGACAGAGAGGCGGGGTAGCGACAGAGACCGAGGCTCGGTCCTCGCGTGCTTTAGCCACCAGAGGCTCGGTCCTCGCGTGCTTTAGCCACCAGAGGCTCGGTCCTCGCGTAAGAAGCCTCTCACTCCGGTTTCGGTTCCTAAAGCCTATTTTTCTCGTTTTCGCCCCGTTTTAAGCCCTTTTTGACCCGGTTAAGGGCCGGAATGACCCGAATGATTCCAAAAAGTTACGGGAAACTTTTGAGAGAGATTTGGGAGAGATTTCTCACACTTGGAGAGATTTGGGAGAGATTTGACATTCTTGGAGAGATTTCTCATACAAAGAGATATTTGAGAGAGGTTTCATATACTTGGAGAGATTTGGGAGAGATTTGACATTCTTGGAGAGATTTCTCATACAGAGAGATATTTGAGAGAGATTTCACATACTTGGAGAGATTTGGGAGAGATTTGACATTCTTGGAGAGATTTCTCATACAGAGAGATATTTGAGAGAGATTTCACATGCTTAGAGGGATTTGGGAGAGATTTGACATTCTTGGAGAGATTTCTAATACAGAGAGATATTAGAGAGAGATTTCACATACTTGGAGAGATTAGGGAGAGATTTGACATAGAGAGAGATAGAGTGAAAACGATTGAGAGAGGTTCCGTGTGGGACAGTTGTGAGTGTCCGGCATCGCAATGCATGGTTCGTAAACCCTGTTAAGCCTTGTTTAAGGATCTTACACACTCCCGATGAGTAAGCATCATTGTTTTATCGGTTTGGCTTGCCACTTACCGTAGTTTTTAGGTTAAAGAGATCTAGTTGTACGTACTTTTCGATTTATGTTTTCTTATTAGAATAGTGGGTTGTTTAGTAAATACGGAACGTAAGTCCAAGTACACAAGGGTTAGTTGAGTTGACCGGTTTGACTTGTTGACTTTATTTGACTTTGAATTGACCAGAATTTGATGGTTATCACACGCCTGCTGAACACATACTACATATAACAATGGCATATAACACATAAACTGAGCATATCCTACTGCATTCCTGTACTAAGGCCTCGTCTGTTTTGGGCCTCGCCCCTGACCTACTACTAGTGAATCATGGAACCCCGTCCAAGATCCTGCTATAAGTTAGATATGGACCTCTCCGACACTCACCTCCCTACAAGGCACATACATGTATCACACAAACAACACGTATAAACTATCATGTAAACCGATCCTTGGGCACCCGCCTGCTAACATTAGACCTTGGTCTTGAATATCATACTACCATACAGTGCCTAGAGCTAACCCCTGGGTCTTCCTACTCATATCTACATGGCCCGACATTGTGGCCGTAGACCCATCCACACAGAGGGAAAACTCACCTTGCACTGCTGAAAATCTGACTGATACTCTTCTGACTGCTATCTGACAACTCCTCAACCGCTCCTGCAGTAGCTCTCCAAGCTTCAATATCAATATAACACTTAGTCCCAAACTGACCTCCAGAAGTCAAACTAAGTAAACCTTGTCAAATTCAAAGTCCTGGTCAAAGTCAACCTTCCAGGTTGACCCTACTCGCCGAGTCAGCCTATTGACTCGCCGAGTTCATGAATTCAGAAACCCCCACAATCGTGACTTGACTCACCGAGTCTCCCCGCGACTCGTCGAGTCCTTCAACTTCTGAGTCCGAGTCCTGGTTCTGACCAACACATTGAGTCACCGCCTTAACTCACTGACTCAACTCGCATCCAGAAGGGTTAGGGTTTCGACCCGACTCGCCGAGTCCAAGAACAGACTTGTCGAGTCCACCTTCATCATTTTCATTCTGTCGATTTCAGTCCATTCCATTGCTTCCCAATTGTAGATATGGAATCCTAAGGCTAGCATCACATGTAAAGTTGCTAACTTTACGTGCATGCAAAGGGTTATGAAGCTAAAACACCAAATCCAAGCAAAAATGGTGGTCTATGACATAGAATGGAGCCATGGATGGAAAAAGCTAACAACTCTGAGCTTCTAGAACCCAAAAGACCTCAGATCTGAAGTCTTCTTCGTCTTCAAAGGCACAATAATCGGATTAGCCTTGGAAATGGCCCAAAAGTGACAAAATCTAACTAGGAAAGGGATATAAATGAGTAACAACCAAGGTATGAGCTTCATACCTTCAAATGATCTAAAATATCACACCAGCTCTGGATCTACTGCCCCTTCTTGAATCACCAAAGGTTCCTTTCTTCCTTCTAACTTCAAATCACCCAACAATGGCAAAGAAAGCTTGAGAGCTATTCAATGGAGGGTTAGGGTTTCGAGAGTAGATAAAGGGAGTGATGGAGGATGGGGTGGAGGCCTGAAATGATGTTTAAATAGGGTACCAAGTCTGGAAATTGGGGTTTCCCAACCCAGACCTGACTCGCCGAGTCAGTCCCTTCGACTCGCCGAGTCGGTCACTTAAATCTTGACGCGGAACCCGCTCCGACTCGTCAAGTTCTTCCTTGGACTCGACGAGTTGACCCCTTTTGACTTAGGGTTTCCTTTCCTTTCTTGGCCTTTCTGATTCTGGGTTTTACACTATTAATATTGCAAATATTATAATCGACCGCCTTAATAAAAAGAGAAATTGACTGATCAAAGTAATTACCTTTTCATTTTGTTCACGTCTGGGTAACTTCTTTTGTTACACATCTATGTAACGAACTTTTTGTAATTATTCATATATGACATTATGACAGGATGTAACTTGCTACAACCGTTCATAATGGCCATATATAAACACTTCCAATAAGTTTTGTTACCTAGATGTATACAAAAAAAATAAGAAGTTACCTAGATGTGAACAAAAAAAAGTAATTACCTTGATAACTCAATTTCTCTAAATTAAATGAATAAACATCTCCATTATCAGTCAACAATCTACTTGACATGTCGAATATGCATCAGGTCGGCGACTGTCGACTCTAAGGGCAATCTAGTGGTATGTTTTGCCTTTGGAATCCCTCTTTGTTTAATGTCGATGAGATTGTGCAAAGTGACTCTTTTATTGTGGTTTCAGGTGTCTGGAAGGGTATTACAGATAGAGTTAACTTGGTAAATGTATATGCTCCAAACAAAAATAATGATCGGTTGGATCTATGGCACGATTTAAAGCAGATAAAGGATAGAAAGAATGGTATATCGCTATTTATGTGAGATTTCAATGCGGTGCGGTGTAAAGAAGATAGATTTTCCGTGAATACTTGCGATTTGATTATGGAAACCTTCTGAGCTTTTTGATTTTAATATGGGAGGTAGAAAATTTACTTGGATGAGTCCGGGTGGAAAGCGTCATAGGAAGATTGATTGTTTTCTTGCAAATAATTGTTTTCTCTCACATTGGTCATTGGCGGTTGTCACTATGTTACCGAGGTTGTATTCTGATCACTGCCCCATTGTTTTGGTCACATATACTCAAGATTTCGGACATGTTCCTTTTAAATTCTTCAATTCTTGGCTTCTACTTGATGGGCTTCTAAAGTTGGTTGTTAACTCGCTGGCCATAGTGGTTGCTAATGGAAGGACTGATCTGGTGCTTCTCAAAAAGTTTTAAGGGATAAAAAATGATAGCAAAAAATAGAGGTGTGATTCAAGAATGGATGAAAATCAAGAATTCTTGGATCTAATTCCCAAGATTGATGATTTAGAATTGCAAGTTGAGCATAGGGAATTCTCTTTTCCGGAAAGGGAGGCAAGGAAAGGGTGGAAGAAAAGAATTATTAAGATTGATCAGGTTAGAAGACTTGACTTGAAACAAAAGTTGAGAACAACAATTTTTTCATGGCATTGTAAACGGTAACAAGAAGTAGAGTAGGGTAAACAGGCTAAATATTGACATGGAATGAGAGATTGATCCAAATCGTATCAAAGAAGAAATTTGGAAGTTATTTTCATCTAAATTTGATGAAAGCAATTTAAGGAGACCGAAACTAGTGAATAATAAGTTTAAAGATATTTTTTGTGAAGATAGGACTGATTTAGAAGGTCCTTTTGCTATGGAAGAAATTAAGATGGCTATTTAGAGTTGTAGCAATGATAAAGCCTTGGGGCCTAATGGCCTCACTTTCAAGTTCTTGAAGAAGTATTGGGATATGTTCAAAGTTGATATTTTCAATAACATGAAGGAATTTGAAGCAACGAGAAAAATTAGTAATGGCTGCGACACCTCTTTCATATCGCTCATTCTTAAAAGTTTTGACCCTTCGTCATTAAATGACTATCGCCCGATTAATCTTATCGGTTGTATGTATAAAATTCTTTCCAAGACTCTTACCTTAAGACTAAAGAAGGTGATTTGTAAGATGATTAGCCAAGAACAATTGTCTTATATTGAGGGGATAAGCATTCTTGATGGTCTCCTATTTTTAAATGGAATTATTTCTTGGGCCAAAAAGACTAAGGATAAGGTGCTTATCTTTAAAGTTGATTTTGAGAAGGTGTTTGATTTTTTGAATCGTGGCTATCTTGATTCAATTATGGAGCAAATAGAGTTTGGTGACAAATGGAGAAAGTGGATAAATGGATGTATGTCTTCGATTAGAGCTTCCATTTTGGTGAATGGCTCATCGACATGGGAGTTTGACATAAAACGGGGGGTTAGGCAAGGTGATCCTCTAGCTCCTTTTCTCTTTATAATTTCTATGGAGGGGTTAGGTGTCTTTTTGAAATAAGCTTGTGATCGACACATCTTTTAAGGTATTTCATTACCTCGCAATGGTCAGCTTTTATCTTATCTTACATATGCGGATGATGTTACCTTTGTGGGGGAATGATCCAAGATCAACTTCATTAATATTAACAAAATTCTTAGATGTTTTTATCTAGCTTCCGGACTTGAAGTAAATCTTGTGAAAAGCAAAGTTTTGGTGTTGGGGTTGATAGTGTCGATGTTGCCTGGTTTGCTAACGTCTTAAGTTGTGAGCATGCTAGTTTTCCCTTTACTTACCTTGGGCTTCCTATTGGTGCCAATATGAAGCTTTCTAGAAATTGGAACCCAACTGTAGAGAAATTTAAAGTTAAATTATCTACTTGGAAAGCGAGAAATCTCCCGTTTGGGCTGCTTCTTACCCTTGTTAATTTTGTCTTAGGTAGTCTCCCTCTCTATTAATTTTCTATTTAAAAGTTCCCATGAAAGTTATTGACCTTTTGGAGAGCATTAGGAGAAAGTTTCTTTGGGGTGGTATTGATAATAAAAAGAAGATTAATTGGGTTGATTTGGATGTGGTTACTCGGCTTAAGGATAAATGTGGTCATGGGGTTCGATGTCTTAGAACGTTACTTGTCAAATGGTGGCGGAGATTAAAGGTTGAAAGTAATACTCTATGGTATGCTTGTATAAAAGCTTTACATAATTTTACTTGTATCGATGGAAAACCATTTTCTAGGTGTGGTATTCCGGGGACGTGGCTTAGAGTTTTTCAAATAAAATGGGATTTCATGGAATGGGACATCTCTCTTAAAGATTTCTTTGATTGGAAATTGGGGGCCGAAAATATTACTTATTTCTGAAAAGATAAGTGGTGTGGGTCATTAGCTTTTAAAGATATTTTCTCGGATTTATACAAAATTGAGGTAGAAAAGAGTTGTAAAGTCTGTGAGCGTGTTTCGGGTGAAGAATTGTCTATTTTTCACGGGGTGTAGAAAAGATTGTCGGTGAGAGGTAAAGAGGCTAACAAACTTGTTGTTTTGAATTTTGTCTTCGTATATGTACAATTTTCTTCAATCTCGGACGAGTGGAGCTGTAGTTTTGATAGTTCAGGGTTGTTCTTGGTACATTCTATGAGAAAGTTGATGGCTGATAAACGTAATTTTGAGGTTGCCGCTAAGGATTTCAAATGGGTTAGTTGGATACCTATTAGACTAAATTGTTTTGTTTGGAGGATGCTTCTTAATAAAATCCATGTTGCTAAAAATCTCATGGATCAAGGCATTATTTTACCTACCACTGTTTGCTCTTTTTGCAACACCGATGAGGAAGAGATCAAGAATATCTTTTTTCGATACTCTTTTGGAAAACAGGTTTGGCATTGGTTTTCTTCACGTAGCTGCTTTACGTTGAATCCCTATCTCTGATATAGAGGAGTTACAAAACGAATTGCAAATGTCTACACAAAGGAAGTACCAGAGAGAAAGATGAAATTAACCTTGGTATATTCTTTAATTTGGTGGATTTGGAGAACCGGAAACGATTTGGAGTTTAAAAAGAAGAGATGTCTTCCTATGAAATCGGCGGATGCCATCCAATTGAGTGCGTTCAATTGAATTAAACATAGATTTTATTATAATAGTCTAAATTGGTTTGATTGGTGTAAGTTTTCTTTTTTATACTTGTACTCTGTATTTTGCTCTAGTATATTGTTAGTTTGTTTTAAAGCATCCGTTCGGTCAAAAAAACATTAATAGATATATGACAAGTTTTCTTTTAGCTAGGGTTTACTAGACTTTGAATAAAAATGTTAGTTTTTGCCATAGAAGTTAATAAAAATATGGTCAATAAATGAATAAAAATATTATTATATTGAAATAATGTTACAAAAGTAAAAAACATATAGTTTAGATACTAGGTCATATATCAACAAATGGTATCCAAATATTTACGATGACTTCTTTTTATTTTAATCGTGACATTCAACATCTGGTCAATTTAGTCAATGAGTTTGAATCTATGCAACAATAAATAATTATAAATTGTATGATATTGTAACCGGATAGGATAACAATTTAATTAAATGTATGAAAAATAGCGAACCTACTTTAAATAATTGTCTCATTTTCATAAATATTATATCCGTACATGTAATGTAATCCTCCATTTCCTTTCTTGAAAATCAGGTGTTGCCTTTCTTCCTCCATTTCTGCCATCTGCTTTCATTTTTCTGCAAAGTTTTTGCTCCTTTCGACGCTGCTTCATCAGTAAGATCGGAACTCCTTCATTATACTTAACCATCAGCTCACTTTACTTGCTCTTTAACTTGTTTCTTCTTACAAAATACTTCAGATTTGAGTTTCAGCTTCGTTTTTTTGCAAGACGACGACAAGAATGCTTCTACTTTACTTTTTTCAGGTATGTACTTGTTACTGTATTTTTCAGCTATTATTATAGTTCTGTTTTGTTTCAGTAGTTCATTAATGGCTTTAATCTAATTTTTTATTTAAAAAATCGATTTAAGTCGCCGTTCTGTTTTGTTTTTCTCTGTTTGGTATGAACATGAATTGTTCCATAGCGTTTTGTCGCATTTGTTTGATTATTATCACTATATATTGTTTTGTTTGTAGCCATGTACTCATATCTGTCTGTGAATATACTGTTGAAGGTTTTGAGTGTCAATTGAAACCTAATTTTTGCTTGTTGCCTTGTTTCAATGGCCTGTGCAATAGAATCGAAGCTCCTCCTGCTAGTGATATGTACTGATTTCACCTCATCTGCTTCAATCTCAAATGATTTAGCTTTAAAAGCGTTCCGAAATGCATGCACGGTGAGGTATGTTAATTTTTGGATGTTATATTCTGAAAAAAACTCTTCAAATCTCAGAATCTTCACCATTATTGACCGATTTGACTTGAAATGTCGATTTACAAAAGGAGAAACCCCTATCCCCTTCTTGTACGCTTTCGTTTATACCAAATTAGGTCCCTAAAATTGGGTTAATTAAATCAATGGTTCTGTAATCCTATTCTCCAGATGTTTTAATAGAGGAAATTAGGTTGTTTCATTGAATGAAATTTCATGGAAGATACCAATTACCAAGTAGTCTGTTGTTCATGTGGGGCTTTTATTACACTAAAGGAAAGTTACCAAAGAAGGTAATTAGATAAGACATTGCTATCTGAATCTGGGTTCACCTGTTTATTTAGAAACTTTTTCCCCTCACCCTTCATTTCCTTTATTTATCATGTGTACATGTCATGTTAGAATCTTGATTATACCTTCATTTATGTCATCTTTTTCTTGATTGTTGCAGATTGTATGTGATTTAAGTTACTTATGAACTTTTGACCAAAGGGATTTCTCAAGTAATGGACCACAAATCATGGCCTTGGAAGAAAACATCTACAGAGAAAACAATGATTCCAGTTGACAGAGTAAACGTAGAGAGTGAAGATGAGGTAACATAAAATAAAAGCATATACTTTTCTTTTTACCCCATGCCCTTCAAAAGTATTTCTGCTTTTACATGTTCATATTCTAATATTCTATTGATACTTTTCCTATTAACCATGTTTAATTTCAGACAAATTTAACTAATACAGTGGAACCACAGACAACTTTGAAGCTTCAAGATGAAAATCTTTCAGCTGTTAAAGGTGGTGACTTGTAATTTCTAAATTCTACTTTATTTATAATCTTATTTCCATGATTTTAATTATACAGGATGGGAGAAAGCTGAATCAGAAGTTTTAGCACTAAAACAAGAACTAGAGAAAGCTACACAACAAAGAGAAGCATTAAATGAGTGTATGCTTCAGCTTCGTTTTGTTCGTGAAGAACAGGAAAAAAAGATACATGATGATTTAATGAAAACATCAAATGAACATGAAAAAAAGATAGCTGAATTAAATAAAAAAGTTTCAAAACTTGAATTGGAAAACAGTCAATTAATTTACTCTCTTTCATCAAAGGAAAAGCTAATTAACGAACTACACTCTGTTAGAGCTCAATTAGATTATGATTTAAGTGCTGTTGTTGGTCAACTGGAGTCAACTCAGAGAGAAAATGCTTCTTTAAGTTATGAAATCCGAGTTTTAGAAAAGGAACTTGAGATCAGAAACGAAGAGAGAGAATTTAACCGAAGAACATCTGACGTGGCACATAAGCAATACCTAGGAAGCGTCAAAAAGATCGCGCAGTTGGAAACCGAAGCACAAAGACTCCGCTCACTTCTCCAAAAACGCTTACCTGGCCCTGCTGACGTGGCAAAGATGAAGAACGAAGTTGACCTTACAAGAAGAAAGTCAAACCCTTTTCCAATTGCATCAAAGATCACCTTCTTGACTGAACAGTTGTGTTCGTTTGAAGAAGAGAACAGACTCCTTAAGGAGTTTCTCAACCAAAAGTCAAAAAGTCAAACGGCCATACCTGCCACGTCATCTGACATGGGTAGCGATGAAAAAGTCAGCATGGTTGGATCGTGGGCCCCATCTTGTAACACCGTTAATGCTTCTGATATCGGTTTGATGGATGATTTTGTCGAGATGGAAAAATTGGCGCTTGAAGATATGAAAAAAAATGAAACCCTAGAATTTAACAATTCTGGTGTGAATAAATCGATACAGAGACTTATTGAGATTATTGAAGGTGTTAAATTGTGTAAAAAAGATGATATTTTATCATCATCATCATCTTCATCATCAACATCATCAACATCATACACTGTTCATATATTTCAATGGAAATTATCCGAGATTCGCGATGTTTTGGAAGGATTTTTAAAAAAATGTAACGAGTTGTTAAATGGGAAAGTGGGAATGGAGGAGTTTTGTAAAGAGTTGACTTTCTCCCTTGAGTGGATAGTCAACCATTGTTTTTCTCTTCAAGATGTTTCGAGTATGAAAGATGAAATCAAGAAGCATTTTGAGAGTGAGGTGGAAGGTGGGCCCACTGGTGGTCAAACGGATAAGTTTGACTTTCCGAAAGACCAGTTGCCAGGGTGGCCAATGGCCGCTTCTTGGAATGTAATGGTGGGTGGTGTTGATAAATTAAAAGAAAGTAATACAATCCCAAATGAAGAAAGGTAACTTTTATTCTCTTATTTAAAAATTTAAAAATTTAAAAATTAAAACAAAAATTCTTGATTTTTGTTCCAAGTCTAATTCCTCCTATTGGTTTTATTGCAGGATAACAGGAAATGACATAGAAAAACGTGATTTGGAAAAGGAAAAGGACGAAAAAGCCCTTCCAAGTGTGAGTGGCTATTTATTTATTTATGATTTATGATTTATGATATGGTTGAATTAATTATCTAATAATCTAATTATGAATGCAGGAGAAGGAAATAATGGAAGCTTCTGAGAAACTGGCTGAATGTCAAGAAACGATACTAAACCTTGGGAAGCAGTTAAAGGCATTAAGTGGTTCGCCTGTAGAAGAGACGAGTGAAATTACGGTATCGCCCTTGCCTTCGCCAAAACGAAACAGTAACCAGCGGATCTCTCTGCTTGATAAAATGATAACGGAGGATGCAACGGGAGCTTTGAGGAGTCAAAAGAGCAAAGGGTTGGATAGTAATTTGAGTTTGAACAGCAACATTGGGAATGTTGGTGTGATGTCTCCGAGGATGTTTGTGAGTGTTGATGGAGTGAAAGATGAGAAGGATGAAGAAGCTTTGGTGAACTTTTTGTCGATTGTGACAAATAAGAAGAAAAGTGGTGGTGGTGGTGGTGGGATTTTGAGGAGATTGTTTGGGAGGAAAAAAAGCTTTAGTAGTAAGTAGTAAGTAGTGGTGATAAGTAATAAGTGATAAGTGATGGGTTGGGTTGTGAGCTTTTTGGTTGTTTGGTTTTATTTGGAAATAATGGTGTGAGGTTGAGGTTGAGGGAAGGACTTTGTTCTTGTGTTTGTGTAAATATGATTAGAAGAAATGGAAATGGGGTTTGCTTTTGATTTTGTTGTCTTCTAGCCGGGTTTTGGATTATAAGATATTAATGCTACTATTTTATATGTTTTTAATCATTTAATGTATAATATAATAAGTAAGTTGATTTATATATAAATATATTTATACTGTAGAAGTTAGTTAAATTTATATAATTCAACTATTTTTTTCTATTAAAGTAATTTGTAAAATAATAAATTTGAAGTTAGTTAAATATAAAAATATATTTATGATGAAGAAGTTAGTTAAATATAAAAAACATGCTTTTATAATAATAAAATAAAATAATAATTATATATTATAATAAAAAAATGGTCCATTGCTTTTCAAATTACATGTGTACTAAAACTAAAGGGTATAATGATTTTATTAAATTCTTTAATTTTCTTAAATAGAATTTTTTTTTTATAGATTTAACAATTTTTAAATCCAACTTTCCAAAAGAAAAATAAATTTTCAAAAATAGTCATTGAGCCTGCTGAGGGCCTATATGGACTGACATTACTTGAAATATAATTATATTTTGGTAATTCTCCATGAGTGCAAATACTAAAGTCAGCTCATATCTTTGTGCACTCGTTTTTTAGGATTTGACTTTACAAATTCGATCTTCCAAAAGTGAGTTTGCAAAGAAGCTTTCGCGAGCTCGTTCTTCTTTTACAAACAGAAAAACGAAAATTTGAAATTTGACCCTTTAAATATATGTTAAATCCATAGAGAGCATGTTGAGTACGCAAAACCTTTTGCAAACTCTGGTCATTTTCGGAAATGCTAATATTTTGGCAAAAAAAATACGTAGGAAATGGCTATATTTGTCATTTTTCCTTTTAAATAGTGTTTATAACTAAAATATTGCATTTTTAACTCAAACTAATGTCTAGCCTATAATAGGCAAGCAGAGAGTGATTATCTTGCTTGCTTTTGCCATTTGGGTCAATAATTCCCTCTTTGGCCATCTTCACTCATAGTTTAATGGAGAGTTAAATCTCATTAAATTCAAAATCCTTATTACAGGTTACTGACATGACACTTAATAGAACCAGAAGTTGAAGCCCCATTGAACTCTACACTTTCTCTCCTCTCTTACACACACATATAATGAGATCTATACGTTAAAAAAAAAAAGAGATAAATTCAAGAACCAAGACCGATATGTAAACATAAACATATTCTCTTCGATTTTGTCATCATTATTTGTGTATAACGAGATCTACACGTTAAAAAAAGAACGATTCAAGGGAGAATTTTACAAGCAAATCAAGTATCCAAAATGTTTTACGTCACCTAACATCACAACCATTAAACCTAACAAAATTTGTTAGCATACACGATGATAATCCTCAAGTCTCAACAATTGCGAATAAGCTCATCTGCAATCATGTTTCTAACACGAGTACATAGTAAATCAGCATCATCTCCTTTAACAGGCTCATGAATCACAACTTTTACCATTCCCTTATTCACTGTTCCCTCCATCCCTGAAGGCATGATTTTACCTGTTCCCATTAGAGTAATTGGAACCACTGGTACTCCTGTTTTTGCAGCAATACTAAATGCTCCTTTCTGCAATTAAATAAATAAATAAATTAACTTTAATAATTTCAACAACATATCATTGTAACAAAAACAAAGATGAGAAAATCTCACCTTGAATGTGCCTAAACTTCCATCCTTACTTCTTGTCCCCTCTGGAAAAAAGAAAACAGATCCACCATTTTTCACAAGTTCCATGCATCTTTTTAGTGTTTGCTATCATAATAACAAAATCCAAGAAAAGTAGAAAACAAAACACAATTCATTAAAACCAGAGTCAAACTTTATACAAAATTGCAAAAAGAAATGGGATGAAGTCAAATACAATACCAGTTGACTTTTTCTGTCCATACGATTAAGAGGAATTGTTCCCATCAAGAACATGGCCCACCCAACAACAGGGAAGAGGAAAATTGCAGTCTTGCTTACGAATTTGAAGTTTCTTCCAAGAGTCAGAAGGGTATATATGTCCAAAAAACTTTGGTGGTTAGACACGTAAATAGCTGGAGAGTTTTGTGGGGGTAGATTTTCGGAACCTTGAATTTTTAGTCTAAAAAATGGAGTGATTGTCATAGAAGCCCAGATTTTAGCAATAAAATTATGAAACTTTCTTTGGTATTGATCTCTGAAGAGCACAAATGGATGTGCTATTAACATGATCATAAACAGAAATATGGCAATGAAGGATGTAACACTGTAAAAGCATATTCCTCTGAGTTTTGAGCCCAAATTGAACTCTGCACTTGAAAAATAAAACAATTGGGTTGATATAAAATGTTAAATTTATAAAGAAATAGAACTACTCATAGAAATTAAGAAATTGGGATGATTATAACCTGATAATTGATATGAATATGAAGATCCAGGTGAACCAGTTCCAGCAATTTCAGATCTAACAACTATTGATTTCAATCTTTTATCCTGGATATGCCATTTATAGTTTTGATTATACATGCCAATTAATCTTTTTTGTGGGTGAAAAAAGCATTGAGATGTGGAGGGGTATTTTTGTCTACTAAAGATAACACAGTTCTGAATACCATCTGCATAAAATATCAAGAGGAAACTGGTTATGTAATTTCAAAATGTCATAAAACTATCACTGAAAGATCACTTACCATGTCTAGGGTGCTTTCTGACCAGATCTTTATATGGAGAGCAAAAAAGTCCCTTTAATAGAAGATAGCAACAAATTTTTAAAAAAAAATTGTCAGTGTCAAGTTATGGAGAGTAAGATTTTGTATAAGTTGTAGAAATGCAACAAATGTGGTTTACCATTTGAGTATAGGATGATGTGAAAACCATTGATTTCGTTTTCTTCCAACCTGGGCAATTGATAAAATACACTGTCATTGAACAGAACCACTTCTAATTATGAATAGAGCGTTCTATAGGCGATTCAAATTTGATTAAATGTTATCATAAGTCTCCAACCTATGTCTAAAATTAGGGTTTTAAGTTTTAGCAATCGATAAGTAACCCTAGAATAACAAAATGAAGATGATGTTTAATTTCTAGTTTCTTCAAGCATTTACGACAATTAGGGACAATTAACAACAAAATAATCAAACTGCATATTCAGTACCCATTACGATATTTAACTTTCGTGTTCGTTGTACTAATTAGGGTTCATATGTCAACTTTCGAAAGTTTCAGGAAACAACGAATTGAAAGAGATTTAGAGTTTTGAATATTTACAGAAACGAACTTCGGACGAGAAAGTTACGTGATATCCGCCGGAACAGAAACAGGCCGATGAGGAGAGTGTCGTAAAATTCAGGCGACCGGAAGGATGGGAGTTTTGGGGTTTGGAGGGAAGAAAGGGGATGACATGATTAAAAGGGAAGGACTTCATTATCCATTGCTCATTCACGTTTTAAATAAGGCATAGTCAACTTTTTCTAAAGGTTTTTTTTTTTTTTTTTTTTTTTTTTTTTTTTTCTAAATTAATTAATTAAATATTTATAAGTCAGAATGAATTTCTCAAGCTTTGAAGTTTTTAAGCTTCAATGAGGATTTAAAACATTTTAATGATGGAACTGATGATTAGTTCTATTAGGAGTTTAGACTATATTTTTGATTTAGCAATTAATCATCAATTAGGCTATTTGGCCCTCCTCAACAGCATGAAGCCAATTGAAATATCGCCATCTTAAAACGCAACATTATTTTTTGTTGTTTGCTCGACGCGTCTCAAAAGGTATTTAAAAAGTAATAATAAACTAGAAAAGTGCCCCCGCCATTGCGGGGGTCGGATTTAGATTAAACGACATAGTTTATTCATTTATATATTGGAAGGGAAAACTGCTCTTTTGCCAAATAAATACTACATAAATCTTTAGCAATATATCACCCCGGACTTGGCAACTTTCCTGAAGATGAAACGTCCATGCACATTATCATTGTTGGAGTGTTTTCAGATGAAGAAGATTCATCTTGTGTGCCTCCTAAATGTTGTGGAAGTTTCAGACTTTTGGCCCATGTAGTTATCCCAGGAGAAGACAACTTTGATGGTGAATCTTGTGCGTAATCATTTGTAGGTTCCACTGCTAAGCAAAAGTATCAATTCTTTCTTTTGCAATTTTGAATAATTCCTCTACTGTGCTGTAACTAACCACTCAATTTCCCTCAATACCCTCCATGGTATATGTCTTTCTTGTCTTTGTCGTATACATTGAAAAGTGAAGCCACCAATGGTGAAGCATTGTCTGTTTGATGATGAATCAAAGTCAAACATGGTTGACCATGTTTCCTGAAACTATAAAAAAATAAAAATAAAGTAGTATTTATAGAAAGTTAGAAACTTTATATGTTTGTTAAAAAAAAAGTTTGCAAGCCTTTTATATCCTCAAATTGATTATGAAGCTTTTTTCCCTTGATTTGTTCTTTGTTGTATTTGACTTTAAGATGCTCACACTGTGCAACTAAAAGTAATGATAGAAAATGTTAAAATTTACAATAGGGTGAAAAGTTAATCATGAATTTACTAATTTACCCACCCATTGCTTGAACTGTAGAAACCATGTTATTGAGATCAGGAAGGAACTGAGTCAACACACATTGGTGTGCTTGAAGAGAGATCTGAGAGTGGTTTGGTTTCAATACCTACTTCCTTGACTGCAGCCACCCAAACTTTCTAATCATGCTCGTATCTACCTCATATGCCCCTCAATTCTTCAGATTGTTTCTCTATTTTTTGGTCTAAAAATAAACAAAATTAAGAATTTCTAACATTTATAACAAAATTATTATTTATATAAATGAAAACAAGAAAACAAAAAGATAACACTAATTTCATAAGGAAAAAAGTCACAAACATGCATACACATATATACATAGAGAGTCTATTAAAGATTTCATTAAAGCGTTTATAAACATGAAAACAGGAAAAACTCATTTAAAACTATAGCGTTGTTCTGTTTGCATTAAGTAGAAAAAACAATAATAATAAAGAGACTAACCTGGAGTTGGTCTTCACACCTTTTAAGTTTGTCACTATATTCTCTCACATTAAGAAAATATTTATGAAGCTGCAAGAAAAAAAAAATTTACAACATGAATACAAAAAAAGAAAAAAAGAAATTAATGGAAGTAGCTTAATCAATTATTCCTTGTGATTTGAAGTGGGGTTTTTAGCAGTTGCAAGTGTATCATTTAATGAAAAACTTATGAAGGGTAGAATTGTAATTTGGTGTAAAAGAAGAGATCGATCATATAGTTTACCAAGTAGAAAGACAATCTTGAACGGATTTTTCGTTGAGGATTTTTGTCAAGTAGTTGGTGTTCAAAACTTAAAAAGAATAAAGAACAAAATGAATAAGAGTTACAAACACTAAAACTGTGAAATTGAAATACAAATTATGGAATCAACCTGCTCCTACACTCTTCCTTGTCTTCCATCGCCTTCCGTCTCCCCCCAAACAAAATTACATGATGACGATTGTGTTCATTCACAAACACGATTCAAAACATTCCATAATTCAATATCCATAAACATAGGGGCATAAAAGTAAATTTAGTTGGGACTTTTAATAGGTGCAATGGATACCTCATTCATTTAAAATGGATAATCAAACGATTATAATCAACTAATGAATTAGGTAAACTAACCTGGAATTAATACCTTAATCGGATCAGGCATTTCATCGAACGCCTTGTAGGCATGTTTCTCATCCAAAAGTAGTAATCTTGTTGAGTCTTTCCACTTCCTAAACCTGTACCCAACGTCTCAAACTAACCCATTCAAATCCTCCCGCCTTTGAAGTTGTAAAATTGATCTACAAACAAAATTAACCCAAAAAAGAAAACAAATAATTGAACCTCTAATTTGTAAAATAAAAAAGTTACTTGTGTCCTCGTTGCGTTGTTGCGACAGAGTAGAAAGTGCAGAGGAAATGAGGCCGGTTCGCCACAAATGGATATATCGGATAAGGGAGGCGGTGAGGAGAATCTGATAAGGGGGAGTCAGTAGCGTTCGATTGTATGGGTCATGGTGAATAGAAATTGGAGAAAATATTATTTGTCTATCTCTTAATCGATTTCTGATGATGAATAGCACAACCAAAGAATGACCGAAATAAGAAATCGGCTTGCTGCCCACCATCTTTGATATTTGGATGGAGTTGAAAGATCTTTGATATTTGGATGGAGTTGAAAGACTGAGAAATGATGCGGTAGGGAAGGATTCGCCGGTGTGAATGAAAAGAAAGCAGACGGATAAAGTGGATGAGAGAATGGGATGCGGTGGATTTTTGGGAGAATAGGAATCGGTGGAGAAGGATAACGTACACGCGTGATAGTAGAATGAAAACTAAATCTGACAGCAAACAGGGAAACAACACGTAGCAAGTAAGACAGCTTAATTCTAATGAAGCCGTCAAAGCAGTGGAATGGATCGATAACCCATTAAACTTATATATATTAATTACATTATTAAGGGACCAAATTGTAATTCAATAAAAGAAGCGGACCACTTCTGTCACATAATAAACAAGGACCAATTCTGCCAACTTTTAATGTAGTTTACCAGTTACTATTTTTCATAACTTTAAAATATATATATATATATATATATATATATATATATATATATATATATAATAATAATAATAATAATAAATAAATAAATAAATAAATAAATAAATAAATAAATAAATAATCTTTTGACCATTTAACATGATATTTATTTTGTGTGGTGTGATGACCATTTTCTAGATAAATAGTATGATGTGACATAAAAGTGATGCAGATAGAGTGACCTATATATTCAGGATACATAATCATGTTTTAGAGATTCAAGGTTTTAAATCATGATATCAAAATTTCAATCTAAGGTGCTGTTTGATTTTCTGAAGCAAAAATTCATGAAGTCTACGGACCACCTCTGCAACCCTCTGCAGTAGAAGAGGTGGACCAAACGGCTGTAGACTATAATAAGAAGCGTGTTTGTTTTTTCAACATCTGCATACTGCTGCAGATATTAAAAAATTAAAATAAACTAATTTTATAAACCGAAAATAGCTTTTTAATACGTAAAATTTAATAATGTATAACATTTCGGTAAAAATTAATGCTATTTCAGTAAAAAAGAATGCTATTTCAACAAAAAAATAAAGATATTTTAGTAAAAAATAATGATATTTCATCAAGAAATTATCATTATTGAATATAAAAAAATGAAAAATAAATTCAATAAGAATAAACGAAAAAAACGGAAAAAAAAAATGTGAAATAAAATTTTAATAACATATAATCAAAATTTCAGCAATAAAAAAAGAAGAAGAAGAGGATAGAAGAGGCAGTACAAGTGCTGCGCCAAACAGAGCCTGCGCAGAGGTTTTTGACTCAAAAGACTTCTAAAAAACAAACAGCTGCGAGATGAAAAGTGATGCGCGTGTGCTGCGCCGCGCAGCAGTAAGAGGTTTGAAGAGGTTTTTTTCCAAAAAACAAACAACACCTAAGTCTAAAATGAATTTCTCAATTTTAAAGGAGTCTTTAGGTTTCAATGTGGATTTAAAACATTTGAAATGATAAATTGATGATTTAGTAAATAATCATTAATTGGTATCATGCTTTCAAGTTGTTAAACCCAATATGATTACTAGTTCCTTCAACAAAACAAATAAGGATTTATCAAACAAAGAAAGTGGATTTGAGCTAGATTTTGATTAAAACTTCACATAAGTAGTTGATCATCATTTGAATAATGTTAAAATGGTAATAGTATGATCAATATCATCCTTGATGTAATAATGGAAGTATCATCCTTGATGTAATAATGGAAGAAAAATAAAACTAATGATCATTTTAAGTTTTAAAGCATAAAAATGAAGTTTTTCTAAATGATCTCTTTGATGTTAATTACGATACAAGGATGTCAATTCATGGTTAATTATGTTTAGAATGCATCTTAATACCTCAAACACCAATTTAATATCTTTTATTGACCAAGATACATTCTAAACTTATTTAACCATTAACCAACATTTTTATATCATAATTAACATCAACACATCATGGATTAAAGATATCATTTCATAAACTCAATTTTTATGCTTTACATCTCAAAATGATGATTAGTTTGGATTTTTTTCTCATGGTTAGCATTAAAGATGATACCAACTAATTTCTAATCGTAAGACCATTTAAGAAATTTAACACATAAGGGACTTGCAACCCTTTGTGTGGTTCTAGGGGTGGCGCCATAGAACCTAACTTTGGACAAATGAATGTGACACATTCATATAAGTTCGTAGGGGTGGAGTGTCAAGTGTGTTTTCTACTAACTTTACAAATGCCAACTGTAGCTATTTGTTGTAATTTTACAAATGTCGATTGTAACTATTTTTGGTAAGTTGAGAATATGAGATTGACTTGGGACATTGAAAATAGTTGCATGTTTATTGCATACTCTATTTTATTAAGTTTTTTATTTTTGAATTGATTTTTAATTCTATAACTTCTTGAAAGACAGTGATGCGTTGTAATTGTTGTTGTCTTGCAATTAAAATGAAGACAAACTACGTGTTTTGTCCCCAACGTTTATGTTTTATTGCACAATTTTCAAAATGTGAGTATGGTGTATCAAATGATTGCATTCAAAAGTACCCACGTAAAATACTATAATACGTAGGTTACTTGCAATCACAAGTACCCAAGTAATATAGTTGCCATCATGTGAAACTCTAAGCCTCTAATTCATGTATGCCAATTCACTTCTAAGTCGTGGCAGAAACATGACAATTCACAAAAACCTATAATATTGTCAAAGTTCTTTGTAGTTTGTATGATCAATTCAAAGAATTTCATGTGCATGTGTAGATAAAATAATGGAGAGAAAGGTGTGTGTGTGTGTATATATATATATATATATATATATATATATATATATATATATATATATATATATATATATATATATATATATATATATATATAGAGAGAGAGAGAGAGATCCGGTAAGAAATTTTTTTTGGTAGGAAAGTAAGAAGTTTTTTTTTTCTACATAGTTTTTTGACGAACAAAAAAAATGAATCACTAGATGATTCATTTGTAAGATGATTCACAAGAAAAAATTCTCAAAAAAACATCTTTATGATTCATTTTTAAGTAAATTAAGAAAAAAATTCACTTTTATGACAATTTTAGTGAATAACAACAAAATCATTATATAAATGAATAATCTAGATGTTTTTTGAGAATTTTTTCTTGTGAATCACCTTACAAACAAATCATCTAATGATTCATTTTGTTTGTTCGCGAAAAAAATATGTAGAAAAAAAACTTCTTACCTTCCTACCAAAAATTTCCTTCTTATTTGATCTTGACTATATATATATATATATATATATATATATATATATATATATATATATATATATATATATATCTTTACTACTTATAAAAGAAATCTAACTATTTCTATAAATAGATTGAATATAATAATATTATTTTTTTAAGACGTACAAACGATTAAGCTAATATTACAAACAACCATTAATAAAATAATATTAAATTTTAAATTTGTTTTGATTCCTTATATTTCTCAGCAAAATCCTAATTTCATGGTCATTCAAAATTTAAAACCTTTTCATCCTAATACGCTTCAACAAATATCCTTTAAATGTTGCATTTGCAGCTGATTAAAATATCTCATAGCAGACGTGTGTTTGTTCTCTCCACCTTATAAACCCTGCTATAAATCCCACTGCCATGAAGTATTTCCCTTATAAACCCTAATCGTTTTTCTCCCTCTCTTAGACGAAGACAATGTGTTTTTTTTAAGAAAAAAAGTTTGAAAATATTCCAATTTCTCAAAAAAATTTACCCCAAATGCGAAACTGGGTAAAATTTTCCATTTTGCGAAGACTACAGGGATGCGAAATGAAAATTCTGCACTTTTGTCTTTTTATGACCCCATTTTGCGAAGTTGGACCACTTATATTATTTCTTGAAAAGATCAGGTGCCAAATGCGAAACTCTAAGCTTTCTTCCCCAATTCGCATTTATACATTAAAAACTTCGCATTTTCATTCAAATTCTTCGCATCTTGCATCCATCCGTCTTTGAGTTCATTCGCATTTCATCGCATTAACTGAGAAATTAATCAGTTGTCTCATATTCGCATTTCAGTTGTTTGAGAAACCCAGATACGAACCCAAATGCGAAACCCACTGATTTCAAATGCGAACCAACCAAAAATCATCAACCACGTACTTGTGTCACCAAATGCGAACTGAATATCACCATTAAATTCTCCCCGCATTCCATAGATGCGAACACAATCCAGATCTCCGACTCCAAACTTGCGAAATCAAAATCAATTAACCTCAAACAAATCGTGAACTTCTTATGCGAACTGTTTTGACCCACAAAACCAAATGCGAACTCAATTGATGTCATATGCGAACTGATTTCATAGATGCGAACACAATTGATTTCATATGCGAATCCACATCCATCGATATGAAACCAATACCAGTTACAAGCAATTAGTAGCAACAACCATCGATCCTCTAATTTTCAATTACTCAGCCTTCGCTTTTCATACAACCCGTCGACCCTGAAAAATCGATAAACACCAAATGTCTCATTTTTAGATCGATTTTCTGATTAAATGTCATATTTGAAGAATGATCGATTTTCTGATTAAATGACCCCATTTTGCGAAGTTGGACCACTTATATTATTTCTTGAAAAGATCAGGTGCCAAATGCGAAACTCTAAGCTTTCTTCCCCAATTCGCATTTATACATTAAAAACTTCGCATTTTCATTCAAATTCTTCGCATCTTGCATCCATCCGTCTTTGAGTTCATTCGCATTTCATCGCATTAACTGAGAAATTAATCAATTGTCTCATATTCGCATTTCAGTTGTTTGAGAAACCCAGATACGAAGCCAAATGCGAAACCCACTAATTTCAAATGCGAACCAACCAAAAATCATCAACCACGTACTTGTGTCACCAAATGCGAACTGAATATCACCATTAAATTCTCCTCGCATTCTATAGATGCGAACACAATCCAGATCTCCGACTCCAAGCTTGCGAAATCAAAATCAATTAACCTCAAACAAATCGTGAACTTCTTATGCGAACTGTTTTGACCCACAAAACCAAATGCGAACTCAATTGATGTCATATGCGAACTGATTTCATAGATGCGAACACAATTGATTTCATATGCGAATCCACATCCATCGATATGAAACCAATACCAGTTACAAGCAATTAGTAGCAACCATCGATCCTCTAATGAGGAAACAGTTTCCTATTCGATTGTGCTTTGCAATGACAATCAATAAAGCTCAGGGACAAACAATTCCATATGTAGGTATCTATCTTCCAGAACCAGTATTCTCGCATGGACAACTTTATGTTGCATTGTCCAGAGGGGTTTCACGTTGCAATACAAAAGTATTAGTAAAGCCTAACGAAAATTCAAAAGGTGATGGGGTTTATACAGCAAATGTGGTGTATAAAGAAGTATTGCACGATTAATATTTTGTGTCGTCTTGACTGGTTGCTTTTTATTGGTTATTTGATGCATGATGTAACAAATAACACCATAGTTTGATTATATTGTCTTCAACATGTACTTTTTTTTAACATAACAATTTTGTAATGGAAACATATCACCGAAAGAACTCACGTGCCCCGCCGCTTTGCGCGGGTAGACGGCTAGTATATATATATATATATACATACATATATATATATATATATATATATATATATATATATATATATATATATATATATATATATATATATATCGATGAATGTGTGAAAAAACCAAAATGCCTTTATGTATGTTGGGTTTTAATCAGAATAAAATATAGTCTCAATAAACATCCAAGTAAAAACATAAAAACAGATAATGCGGAATCCCTGGTGGATGCGATGCAATCATGCAATTCGGTTGGGCTCTTTTCTTTGCTACCAGAAGTAATTTAACCATTTAAATTTAAACATTAAGCACAAAACTTAGTGAGTTCCCTAGATACCACATACCATAACGGGCTACGCCCAATGAACATATAAACGGCCTCGCCTACGGGTATCACCCAATAAACTCATAAACGGGCCTCGCCCATGGTTCTCGTCTAATAAACATAATAGTGGGCCTCACTTAACATACATACAAACAACCATGCAAGAGTCATAAAGATGACAAACATCTAACGTCCTACATAGTATAGTGCGAAGACTCACCTCACAGTAAACCAGACAAACACCACAGCTTGCAGGAAACGTAAAGTTGGTATTACAAACCTTTAAAATATTCATAAAAGGTTAAATATCAGTCTATGAACTTAAACTCTAAAGTTTGAACCAATGTTAAACTTAATAAAAAAGTCAACAAGTCAACATTCTGGACAAAAGAGTCAGGATCATTGACAAGCGTAATTGAGAAAACCTTAAAAGTGCACCACACTCAGGCTTATTTCACAAGCTAATTCGACTTAATCTGTTAAGTCAGAACTCCATCTTTTAGATCTGGGCTATAACAACGTTTAAATGGATAAAGTTAAACTTTATCCATTGAGTCATCCCAAAACTTACAAGATATAGAATTTAAAACTCAAAATGACCTAAATCACCCATGTAACTTGCATGACATAACTTTCATAGTCTAATGAATCCAAGGAGTGTTCCATAGTGTTCAAAAGGTGATTTATTAGTCTCAACACCAAAACACAAGATTAAAAGGACCAAAAAATGACAAATATGAAAAACAATAAGATGCCTTTTACTCACAATGGTCCAAAAATGAAATAACTATGAAACCAATGAGCAAGTTAGATGCCTTTTATTCACAATGGTCCAAAAATGAAATAACTTTGTTGGATCTACACTTGAGCCCTTCATCAAAACACTTTACAAACACCTTATTCTTCAAGCTTCACACCAAATCAAAGAGAAATAAGCTTCCAAAAGAGATTTAAAGCTCAAAATAAGAGAGATGGTTAAGGTTTTTGAAAAATCGCTCAAAAGGTCATGGGCATGAGAATGACCAAACCTTAGGGGTTAATCCCCTTTAAATCCCCTAAAAAGCTAATAAACTTGTTCAACCCATGGGTTTAGCTTGTCGCACCTATTAAAGAAGTGCCCCGTGCCCACCAAATAAATTCTCAACTTTTCAAAATTTAACAAATTTAACAGTTTAAAAGCCAAATTAAATTATGTACTGGGAATGGATGTTACACTCGAATATTAATTAATCAAATGGATTAATTGGAGTGTTCCAGAAGTATTGGAGACTAAGAGATAGACGATTTTGACTGTCCTTTTGGTAGGGATAAGATTGATTTGAATCAGAAAAGGATAAACCCTAGATTTTGAATTCCTTTTAGGATTCTATTTGTACCATATAAATAGATTGTTAGGGGTAAATCTTAGAGTTGCTTATTCCTATTCCTAAAATCGTCCCTACTCTCTCTCTCTCTCTCTCTCTCTCTCTCTCTCTCTCTCTCTCTCTCTCTCTCTTCTTGGAAGAAAATAACATCTCTCATAGGGTTGGTGCTTTTTGAATAAACCCTAACTATTGGGTGTCTTCCTTTTGCTTTTGGTATTGTGGGTCTGATTCCATTATAGGGGTGCTATGATGGATCATTCATCCTTGCAACGAGCTGACACACACAAGATCACAAACAAGCAATCTAGAGGTTAGTTGCTTTTTTTCTTTTGTTGATTTTTAAAGTATATTGTTATAACTGGTAAAACCTAGATTCTAGGATGTATGTGCCCTTAGGTAAAATTTTTGATTATTTTGCTACTTATTAAATAATGTACCTGATACTTATAATCACCAACATAAACGAAATATGATAACAAAGTGAAAACAAATGAATAAGGCCCAATGTTGTAATAAATACAATGCTTATATTCGAATTGAACGTGCAATATAACCTTAATGTTAGAGACTAACATGTAATTTTGTCTAAAAGTAATATCAAGGTTTAAGAATGACGACTACTTGAAATTAAATATAAAACATAGATTTTATGATACAAGTAATCATGATAATTATCCATTTTAATTAAGACTATATAGAGTGAGAGATGCTAAAGGATGCTAAGAGTGTTACACACCATCCCCTACCTTGTCCTAAGCAACCCACCAAAAAGAAGTCGCAAATATGGTAGCGAGAGGAGACAGGAAAGAAAAAGTTGAAAATAAGTATTGTAATTGGCTGTTGGTATTTAATTATTTTTAAAAATTTTTCCTTTTAAAATCAAACCTATTAAATTGATACATGATCACTCCTACGTTTTATATTAGACATGTTAAACTAAAAAAAACCCAACATTGCTAAGAATGCTATTATGCTACAATATAATAAAATACTAGCAAATACTATGATACCAACAGATAAGTGTAGGCATGTGAATATCTATAAGATAATTGACTATTTTTTAGAAAATGAGCTTTGAAAGTGGCTACAGGAAAGGTACGTCATAAGATCCACGTGTCGTTGTCGCGTCACTTTTTACCTTTTCTAAATACAACTCACGCTGAAATCCACGCAAGCAAACACACTTGGCCGTTGACAATCTCTCGTATAAATTTTCGTAAGCCAGAGGCCCAGAGCAGCACTGCGCCCAATTCTCAACCTAGGGTTTTAATCCCCAGGCACCGATTTATCTTCATTCTCTTCCGCATTTGAATGAATTCGACACCCTTTCTGCAATTCGTTGCAGATTGGAGCTCCTCTCCGTCTATCAGACATTGCCAATGGAACTGCCGTCACCAAAGGTCCATCTTCTCCTTTCCACCGCTATCGGCAGACCGGTGTCTCCAGATGATTCCACGGTATAAAGTTGGTTGATTAACTCGTTCTAAGTTTTTGTTTATTAAAATATCGAAATGCGTAATCGGCTTGTTAAAAAGTTTAAGAAAATAGTATGTTTTCATGTCTATTTGGCTGTTTATGCATTGATCGGTAAGTTTCTATCCGTTTCATTCGTAGTGTTGGTATGATTGATACGTGAGTTTGTACCTTGGAGGATTGCTAATAAGAGTGTAAACACATTACAGATTTTAGTTTATGATTTAATGGTTTCGATAAGGTACTGTTCCATTGGGCGTTTTAGAGAATTTTAATGTGCAGTATGATAGAACGCCTTAGTTTTGATGCATATGTTAAGTAGGGTAAATGCATGTGTGTTTCAGGGTGATGCCACCATACATACTGAGGACCAAGTTCGATGAGATAGCTAGTTGTGGTTAAAGCTAACTTGACTATGTCTACACACAATTCTATTCTATGTACTTGCATGTAATGCAAATATTAGGAAATCCGAGAGCTTGGAAATCTTAATACATAATAAAATAACACCAAATTGAAGACATCTATATTAATCTTGTTTCCATATAGAAGTGGGTATTCATTGCTCTAATATTCATAATTTAACACAGATATAAACAATTTAAGCCAAGGTAAGTAAAGTATTAAGAATGAATCAATTAAGGTGACTGAATTTGAATCAGTCAGTGATTTCCTTCTCCTTCCTATCAACCAGCATATCTTATGATATATTCATAAACAATAGAAAAAAAGAACAAGAAGGTTGTGCATCACAAATTGTATACTGTAAAGTGAATTGTATTTATATTGAACAGAATGCGAAACTGCAAGAAGCAACATCAACTCTTTCACAAATTTCAAAGGTTATTGACTCGGTGAAGAAGAAAGTTGATGCTGATCGTTGTGTTTATATCATGGTAACAGTCTTACACCAGCTATACTGTCACAACACACTTTCCTATTTCTGTAACAAACTTGATCTCATGGTTCTTTATTGTAACTCTTGCAGAAAAGAATGAAAGAGAACCAGATTAAACTGGCTGAAATTACCAAGAATCATCACAGGTTGTCTGTAGAAAGAAGAAACCTTAGGATTATAAATGGAGACAACATCATCAATTTATTGGAAAAGAGACAGAAAGATGCAATCGATATGCAAGATGGTGTTGACATCAGCTCTGAAGAAGATGAACATGTTTCTGTTGTTCTCCTTGGATCCGGGATTCCAGTCAAGAATTCTGTTAGGCCCATCAATCTTCCAGAAATGGAGAAACTTCCTCCATATACCACATGGGTTTTCATGGATAGGTGTGTTGCAGAAATATTCTAAGTGAATATTGCTTATTGACTTATTGTATTTAATTTATTGAACACAAATGCAGAAATAGAAGAATGACAGAAGATCAATCTGTAGTGGGTAGAAGGAGAATTTATTATGACAGAAATGGAGGTGAAGCTTTAATCTGCAGTGACAGTGAGGAAGAAGTTGTTGATGATGAAGAGGACAAGAAAGAGTTTGTTGAATCTGAAGATAACATCATCCGGTTTGTATATTTCAAATTTATGTGTTTTTGTGTTTCACTTGCTACATATTCTTATTTTTTTCAACTTTCACATGATTTAATTTTTCATTTTCCAGAATGACTATCGAACAACTTGGATCATCTGACACTGTCTTGGATTTACTGGCTCAACGTTTGTCTAGAAAACCCTGCGAAGTGAAGGCAAGCACTTACTGGAAATGACATTCTTACCCCTGATTTTTTTTTTCCTCTTTATATCTTCTTTTCTCTTCTCTTCTATTTTGTTTTTTATTTCCATTTGATTTTTGAATCTTTAAGATAGTGAAATATCATCAAATATCTTATAACAGACAAGATATGAAGCTCTTGTTAGTAGAGAGAATAAATACGAGGATACAGACTTCAATTTGAATTCATTTCTTGATAAAGATCTTGAAGCAGCTCAGGATTCATTAGACAACCTATTTTGTCGCAGATGCCTTGTAAGTTTTGTTATGATTTGATTTATGTTGTTGGTTTTGGTGTTATAGTTTTTGTAACATGTGATTCATTTATCTTTGTATCAACAGATATTTGACTGTAAATTACATGGATGTTCACAGGAGCTTATATTTCCTGTAAGTTAAAACCTTTGTTTATTCAGACATATTCACATGAATCTCATGACTAATTATCTTAACTTCAAATATTCTAACTAGGCTGAAAAGAACTATACATGGAACACTAAAGATGATGAAAATGTCCCATGTGGCCCACATTGTTATCTCAAGGTAATTGTTATTTCTCCCCATTTTTTAAACTTACACATGTATATATATATATTTTTAATTCACCATTTCACCAAAAAACATTTATTCAGTTATTCTACTCTTGTCTTTAGGTCCAAAACATAGAGGTCAATCCAGCAACATCTCCTATGGAGCTCGATACTCAACACACAAATAAACTCTCATCACCATATAACATTAGACAACATGTAACTCTTCAAAGAAATACCAAAAGTACCCCCAATCATGGCTCAAAAGATACAGATTTTCCATCTAATTCACATAAAGATTATAAATACTGGCGAACTATTGAAAAATCTCTTTTCGAAAAGGGTCTGGAGATTTTCGGTAGAAACAGGTAATATAATAATAATAATAGTAATCTGCTCTCATTATTTCCATCAAAAAATATATATTTTCTCATTCTCTGATTTTGTAATTCATGATCTGTTATTATTACAGCTGTCTGATAGCTAGGAATCTTTTGTGTGGTTTAAAGACATGTACAGAGGTTTTTAATGTCCTCAAATGTTACAACAATAACTTATCTTCTCAAGTGAACAATATCACAAATTCTCAAAGTGACAGCTGCAAGGTTGAAAGTAATAATAATAATAATATGGTCAGTAAAACCTATCTTTAGTTTTTTATTTTTCAATTTGTGTTTTCAGTTTAATTAATTAATTATTCACTAGGGTTTGACAATTGACACAGATAAAAAGATCAAGATTGTTACGTAGAAGAGGTAGAATCCGGCGTTTCAAGTACACGTGGAAGTCAGGTGGGACCCATTCAATGAGGAAACGTATTTCAGATAAACAAGATTTGCCATGTCGGCAGTATAATCCATGTGGGTGTCAATCGACATGTGGCGACAACTGTTCTTGCCTTGCAAATGAGACCACTTGTGAAAAATACTGCGGGTAAGCCCATCTTATAAAGTTACACTTTTGGTCCCTGGATATAGTTGATTTTTTCAATTTTGGTCCAGATAAGTTTTTTCTTGCAGTTTTGGTCCTTATTTTAGGTTTAACAATTTTTGGACCAAAAATGTATAATACTCTCTTGTTTATTTTTCTTGGTTTGTTTAACGATTTTTATTTTTATTTTTATTAGTTGCCCGAAAACCTGCAAAAATCGTTTTCGGGGATGCCATTGTGCGAAAAACCAATGTAGAAGTCGTCAGTGCCCGTGTTTTGCTGCTAATAGAGAATGTGATCCAGATGTATGTCGACATTGTTGGATTAGGTGAGAGAGATAATTAGCCCAAAAATTAAATATGTTGCTATTTATATGTAAATAAATATTATGGCATGGGTAAAAAGTAAAAAGTAAAAAGTAAAGTAATTGAATTTGTAGCTGTGGTGATGGAAGTCTTGGAACCCCTGGTCAAAAGGGTGATAACTACGAATGCAGGAACATGAAGCTTCTCCTCAAACAACAACAAAGGGTAAAACCGTAAATTTGTCTTCACTTTTACGGTTTACTTCAAGTGGTTTAGTGAAAATTAAAAGAATTAAAGTTTTGATGCGACACAGGTTTTGCTAGGAAGATCTGACGTGTCGGGCTGGGGGGCTTTCTTAAGGGTAGGTGAAATTACCGTATTATCCTTCTCTCGTTGTTATTCTTTTCTCCATATGAAATTATTCGTTTTTTATTTCCACTTACAGAATAGTGTAGCTAAACATGAATATTTGGGTGAATACACGGGAGAATTGATCTCACATCATGAAGCTGACAAACGTGGAAAAATATATGATCGTGAAAATTCTTCGTTTCTCTTCAACCTTAATGATCAAGTAAGATAAGATACATTATTTGTTTTTTTTTTTTTAAACTGCTTTATGTATTAATTATTCTTTTAACAAAATAAAAAAATTATATCGTGTATGTAGTATGTTCTTGATGCTTTCCGTAAGGGTGACAAATTGAAGTTTGCCAATCATTCTCCAAATCCAAATTGTTACGCAAAGGTATATAAATAAGTTACATTTTTGGTCCTCAAGTTTGTCCAAAAATTTAAGTTTTGGTGCCTATAGGGACCAAAATTGCAAAATTTGGACAAAATTGAGGACCAAAAATGTAATTTGATCTTTTTGGTCTTTTTAGGTAATTATGGTGGGTGGAGATCATAGGGTGGGTATATTTGCTAAGGAAAAAATATGGGCCGGGGAAGAGGTGTTCTATGACTATCATTATGCTCCGGACCAGACTCCAGCCTGGGCAAAGAAGCCCGGGGAGTCTGGTCCGAAGAGAGAAGATATGGCTAGTTCGAGTGGTCGGGCCAAGAAGCGCGCTTGAGTTCCATATGGTTTTCTTGTTACTATGTTTATAACAAATATAGCGGTTTTTGTTTTGGAAAATTATATATTAATATAATAATGATGGCAAAATGTGAATATATGGTTTATAAGTTAATAAATAGTGTTGGGTTCGTTAAAGCATACGATTTCACTGGTCTTTTGGTCTTTACTCTTTAGAAATCAACTTCTAGTTTTACATACAATTTTATAGTAACATTTGGTCATTAATTGAATATTGAGTCATTTTTTTTCTTTCCAACAACAAAATCAATAATCTTTTTAGACCAAATTGAAGTTGTAATGTGCGTTTGGGTTTGTTTTACTTGTAATATTTGGAATTGGAGTGATTTTAAATCTTTATTGTACTTAGTTATATTAGGATTTGAAATAGACTCGATTACAAAATGGTTGTGGTTATCTAAGAATTGCATCCCCCGCTTCATCAATCTCTTTTTTCTTTTTTACTTTGAGTCCTCTATTTCTTATATAACTTTTTAATATATTTGTTCTGAAAAAATGAAATGGCCTCACCCCTCCCTCCTCTTTCGGAAGGGAGGGAGAGTATATATAGCCGTGTCGTAAAACATATCTAGGCAGCTGATTGATCATCGTCTAGATGATTTAGAGACCATTCATCTAGTAGGATTTGTGGTAATCTTGATCAAAAATCGGTCTAGTGCTAAAAAATTAGTCTAGAAAGTCAGTCTAGACATTTAAAAATTGGTTAAAGCTGTGGGTAAAACAATAAAATAATACTTTTTTTGTATATTTTTTTACTTATTTTATTAGGATATTAGCTATATTTGTTTTATTAATAGATTTATTTATACTTTAAGGTCTCCGATTAATTATCGCTTATACCGATTAGTCCGACTGACAACAATCGACCGATTGATTGCCACCTAACGAATTTTATAATCTTGATATATAATAAATGAAAAATCTATCTTTTTTATTTTGTATATTTTCTTCTTAAACATCAAAATATCATATTTACCCAACTTAATTTCTAAATATTATATTACCTTTCATAAACTTTCAAAATATAAGATTCACCCAAATAATTGTTTTCAAACATTTATAATCATTATAAAACTTTATTTTTATCACTCGATTATCGTACATCTTTTATAGATCTACGTTTCAAATATAATCTATGTTCTTTATAAACTTTTAAAATCAGAGACGGAAGCAAGATTTTATAGAAGAGGTTGCATATGAAAGCATGATAGTAGAAAAAATAAAAATTTTGAAAATTTTACACTGCAGCTGGAAAAGTCAGAGGTTGCTGGTGCCACCCTGGACCCCCTAAATCCGCCCCTGTTTAAAATATGATATTTATCTAAATTATTATTTAAATAAATTTAATAAGATAAAAATATAAATAACTAAATAGTTAATTCCAAACTCTTGTATTTTTTCATCGTTGAGGCTTGAAGGACGTTTAGATCAAAATCTTTCTTTATTCTCAATGTTACATCACATGGTAAATGTTATGTGCCAAGATGCTTTTATTCTAGCAAACTTCATAATAACTAAACATGATATGATTATGAACATTTTGTACACTTGTAAGGCCCTTAACTTGCCACACTCACACTGTTATGTATAGTACTAAATGGTATTACTCTTTCATGAAGATGTAGCTGTGGAGTATGGCAAGTTAAGAACCTTCTTGCTACATCCATTCCAATAATAGTCGATTATCAAACTCAATTGAGATGGATAAACGTAAAATATCATCATTTAAAATATAACAGCTTGATAGTTTCTATCGAGTGGTGACAAGAGAAATTAAGAATGCTATTTTTGGTAATGATGCGACATGAAAGTGGTGGAACTACAAATCACGATTTCTTTCCATATCAAGAAACATCATCACCACAATCTCTTTTCATCGTGTAACCTCCAACCTCGTATTGACATTTACATCGGTTGGAAATGGTGTCAAATCACATTAATTGTTTTGATAATATTTATAATAATAATAGAGTCCTTTGGGTTGATCTTATGGCCTAAATAGCATAAGGAAATGAGTTTAATTATGTGTTACTTTATTAAGGAATTAATAAATTTATTAGAAATTATTTTGGTAAATTAATTAAAAGGATTTACTTAATTAAAAAATGTTGAATATTAATTAATCACAAGGATTAATTGGAATATTCCAAAAGCTTCAAGAAGCCTAGGTATGGACGATTTTGAGCATCCTTGGATAATGATAGAGCTGATTTGAATCATATAAGAATAAACCCTAGAGTTGTATCCATTTGAGATTTTAACAGTTAACTAATGATCTAGCAATGGAACCTTCGACGGAATTGCTCGTTCTGAAAGCTTGAATCACCAATAAAGTAATATCTGATTAGTAGTTGTTCTGCTTTTATACAATCTTTATTGATTGACCTTCTCATATCAATTTTGTTTGAACCAACATTATTCTAAAACAGAAGTTGTGTATAACGAGATAATACAACAAATGAATTAGTGTTGTTAGTTTCATCATTAGATGAAGATGAATCGTTTGCACAATTTTCCATTACTATTTTTCGAATGTTTGAATACATTTTCTAGAGAAACTAGAGAAAACAAATGGATTTGAAAAATGTTGGAAATGAGAGTAAATAGAATGGAATAGAGATAGAATGAAATAGAAATAAAATAAGGAGGTATATATATATATATATATATATATATATATATATATATATATATATATATATATATATATATATATATATATATATATATATATACTAGCCGTTACCCGCGCACAGCAGCGGGGACAAATAGCTTCTTTCAACGATATTTTTTTAAAGAAAAATGTTATGTTCCAAAAGAAAGTTCATGCCGTGGATGAGAGGAATGGCGGTAGTCGTGATAGTGGTTGGTTGAAGGCGGAAGGAGGCAGAGCGGCTGTGGTGGTGGTGGTTATACTGTCTTGGTTACTGTTTAAGGTTCTTCGAGAGAGTGTACGTATATTTCTTACTTTGAAGGGATTACGAAGATAAATATTATGAGATGGCTTGTTACCAATGTGAGAAAAAAGATCCTCTATAAATTGTTGACATTTTTTTAAAGAAAAATGTTATGTTCCAAAAGAAAGTTCATGCCGTGGGTGAGAGGAATGACGGTAGTCGTGATAGTGGTTGGTTGAAGGCGGAAGGAGGCAGAGCGGCTGTGGTGGTGGTGGTTATACTGTCTTGGTTACTGTTTAAGGTTCTTCGAGAGAGTGTACGTATATTTCTTACTTTGAAGGGATTACGAAGATAAATATTATGAGATGGCTTGTTACCAATGTAAGAAAAAAGATCCTCTATAAATTGTTGACATTGACCGCTTCAAATGGCTGAAGTGTTGAGATTGACGGGTTCAATTTGCAAATGAATTTTTCTATTAATTTGATACGAGATTTTTAGGGGATAAAGGATAAGGTTAAAGTTTTAATATTATTATATTATAAATGGGTTGTACTTCAAGCTTAATAGTTTGGACGTCTTAAAAAATAATATTATTATATTCAATCTATTTATAGAAATAGTTAGATTTCTTTTATAAGTAGTAAAGATATATATATATATATATATATATATATATATATATATATATATATATATATATATATATATTTATATATATATATGTGTGTGTGTGTGTGTGTGAGAGAGAGAGAGAGAGAGTGAGAGAGAGAGAGAGAATTGAATATACCTTTAAGGGTATATTAGATTAGGTATCCGAATTCACTATACTACGTTTTCTTGTATCATATAGACATTGTAATTGTCTAATGTTCTTATAATTCAACTTTTAACTTTATTTATTTATAACATTTTTATAAATTTCACATTTATCGTCATCTTATATAATTTTCATTTTCAATTATAATATATATAGTTAGTAGGTATTCAGTAAAAAAATGTGATGTAAGATGAATATAATAATGAAATTTCAAAAATCTTGAAAGTAAATTAAGTTAGAGCTGGAAGTTTAATAATATTATAATGAATATATCAAACAAAATGAGATATTACATTAACTTTGGATACCTAAGCTTATATCCCTTAACCTTTATATATATAAATTAAAAAAATAATAATTATTGTGACTCGTGACCAGTCGAAGGTGGAAGAAGACATTAGGCAAAAAAATCTACAAACCGCCTGATCATTAAACTGTGAAACTGATTTTCGCTCGTTATGATCTCCCTTGGCAGTACCACCAATACCGCCAACTCAAATAAGATCGCCCCGAGCCAGTTTGACCTTCCTAAAGACAAAAGATCATACAAAATATTCAAAACTGCACCACCAATACACCTTATATTTTTAGATTAAAACCATAGTGTTTTTTATTTTTTTATTTTTTTATTTTTTTATTTATTATTATTTTTACAATTATAGGATCATTTTCGCATTTTTTTTCTATGTTAATCTTTTAAAATAAATAATCCCAAACACCCTTCGTAAAGCACACCGTTTCCTTCTGCACCCCTTCCATCACTCGCTTTCTCTTCAAAACCCTAAAAATCTGCTCACTGTTCGGCCATTAATCGCACCCTCGGCTTTTTCTCGTCTACCGGAACTCCATTGATTCCAAGTCGCACAGAGTCGATCAATACAATCATGAGTGGAGCAGGAGCCGTAGCCGGAGAGAAAGGGTCATCAACAACCAAAACCCCAGCCGATTTTCTCAAATCCATTCGGGGTAGACCTGTTGTCGTCAAATTAAATTCTGGCGTCGATTATCGTGGTTCGTCTTATCCTTTATTCTTATTCGTCAATTATTTGTGTCCTTTCGTGCTGCTGTTTAATGTTTATGCTCGAATCTGATAGTGTTTTCCGAAATTGTGATGTTGAACCCCAAAATGAAGATTCCTCCTTTTGCACAAATCCCTGTTTAAGGCCACTTAAACATTTAAACTTATGCTTAGGTGTTAAGGAACCCCTAGTATTTTGATTAGTTGCAGCTGCATAATCAGCTTCCTAGGCTTGATCCGCCACCACTTAGGTTAGCAACTAATTGTTGACTGGAGTGTAATAAGAAACAATGATGTGATTAATCGACTGTTCTTAGCATGTGTTTATCAATCTTTTTCTCAATCTGTGGTATTGTTTCCTAAAAATGTGTTAAGTTCCCAGATGGAATAAGAAAAAAAGAAACTACGAATTTGGACTATTAAGATGGAATAAGAAAAATGTGTTTAGTTCCCAGATTGGAATAGAATGAACCATTCCTCAAGGAATGTCATCCCTTACATTTGGTTGATTTTCATTACATGGTATATGCCATTCAATCAATTTTTCTAAGAAATTATGGGATTTCCAATAAATCGCCCTAAGTAGTTGTGAGTTGTATAAGAATGGAATAATAAGTTGAAACTTTAATAACAATAAAAAAGTAATTGAAAATCGTATGATGATAATAAGTTGATTAATGAAGGAAATGAATGAATGTGCACAGGTATCTTGGCATGTTTGGATGGATACATGAACATAGCAATGGAGCAAACTGAAGAATATGTTAATGGACAACTTAAGAACAAATATGGTGATGCCTTTATTCGAGGAAACAATGGTAACTTAAACTTCATCATAAATGAATTTCACATTTCACCATATGACATTATGACTCATGTTTTTATTATTTTATTTTTTATTTTTAATGCATTGCAGTTCTTTATATCAGTACATCCAAGAGAACCCTTGCAGAAGGTGCCTAGTCCAATTGCTACAACTTTTATTATTATTGTTAATGTGGACAAAGTTTGGTGAAAAATATTTGAATGTAATATCCAACAATTGCTTCTTAGGAAAAAACTCAAACCAGATTTTCTCTTATTATTATTCTGAAATATGAATGAACAAAAGTATGTTAAGTTGTGGAATGGGCGTAAGGTATTTGGGCATGACTCTTTTTATTTATTTATTTATTTTTTTTATAATAAATATATCGGTCCATACCTTAATAGTTGGCCACAATTAATTGGTTTTAACTCCAAACTCTTTCTTCCAATGACATTCAAAGAAAGAAATCGAGGACTTTTTAAGGATTTCTAAATGAGTGACGTACTTTTATAACTAAATTATATATTTGTATATTATTATTTTGAATTGTGTTATTTTATTAAAATAAAATTTGTTAAATTAAAAACTATATTTAAAACACATTTTTATATATTATGATTAATTAATATCAATTTAATATATAACATAGTATTATAAAAAGTAATTATTATATTTATGATATATCTATTCAAAAAGTAAAATACAATAAACATTAAAGACTAGGAACCAAAAATGATATATAAACTATAAAGGTGTTAAGCTAAATTTGGTTATAACCTATTTATTTACACCGTATTCTTTCTGAAGTGTTTTTTTTTTTTTTTTGCTATTTGTTATATTCTTATTCAATTTGTCAAATATTATTTTGTGATTATTTGAATTTTTTTTTCAACATATGAATTTTTCTATTTTATTAAATTATATATAATATTTTAATATAATAATTGCAATAAATATAGTAATAAATAAATATTAATTTCACTAATAAACTTAGAAGCTGTTTGTTTTGCACTTACCCAGTCCAATCAGAAATGACTGCTGACTCGGTCAGCAATCAGACTGTTTGATGTGTTGTAATTTTGTTTGACCGGGTCATAAACTACTGACCGACCTCCTGACCCAGTCTCATAAAAAAAAAAGAACCGAACTCGGTCTTTATGGTCGATTGTCCTCATTTACCCTTATCCCAAAACATGTCTTCTCTTCACGCCTTTATTCCTCATCGCCAATCAAGTCTACAGCTTCATCGAGTTCTTCTGCCCCCCAACCCTCTCGCCGAACACCATCTTGGCCGCAGTAGGCAGCCCCGTTGCCGGTACCTTGTGAAGCGACACCCAACTCCAATGCGTTCCTCCACCAGCGTCACCCTCCTCCACTACCCTCTGTACTATCGATGCCTAAGGTAATTGGAGTGTGTGTTTGTGTGTTTATTTGTAATCGACACCTTAATTACACTCATATCTTAATCTAGTACAAAATTAATGAATCAATTGGCATCCAATTTTACATACATACGATTATTACAATTATTTATTCATATCAATCTGATGTTGCCAAGGAGAAATTAGGTGGACAGCAAGGGATCCATCTGGATTCCTTTCAGCATACGAATTTAACTACAGGTTCACATTCAAAGCAATTTTAATTTTCAATCATAACTACTTTACAAAGTGCTTAATCACTGATTGAACTGTGAATTCACTCCACTGTCTAACATATCCTATACAAAGATAATGATATCAGGGGAGAGCTCAAATAATATTAAATTATTTGCAACAGTGAACTAACTTATGTCTTTTTGCTTTAAAACCAATCACTTATCTTTATATTTTCCCTATTAGTAATCAAATTCCTAAATTTTAAAATGAATAATCCAATGCCACTGACAGATACAACTCATGAATTGCTTCTCCAATGGCCACCTGCCGTGGGGACACTCGTCCTTTCCTGAACACGTACATCCTGCATTACCTTGCTCTGTACTTTGCCTCGGCCACCAATAACCATGGTCTCATGCATTCGAACCACAGGTCTCGATAATCGTCTCTCTAACCGCACTTGAACAAATTGCTGATCCCCTTACTGGAAAACCAGTTCTCCCCCACTCAGGGTTCGAACAATCACCAATTGGCACATCCACAATCTACTCAGTAGACTGTCTCACCAGTTATGTCACACTTGATTCTTGAACGTATTACGTAACCATCCCAGGGCCTTCCCAAAGGAAACCAACCAATCTCCATATATCCCGTCCCTAACAAAATCTCAGAATCCTCTCCACGTGACTACCTCTAGGCATCTTAAGGCCTCAGACTGACACACCGCCGGAAACTGTAACAAACCGTTATTTCAAACCTATGTAATAGTGTAGGTCAATTTGTACTTCTTTGTAAATTAATAAAGAGAAATTTTAGCATACTATGTATATTTACATAATTGACCCTAAAAAATAAATTATTAAATAATCTCAATTGGGATGAACCAAGTGATAGAGATTGTAACAAGGTTTCCAAAAATATAAAGAACCCAAAAATCCGAGTTATAACGAAGAAGTTATGAACAATCGAAAATCCGCGACAAAACCGGCAAAACACTGTTCAGTGTAAAAACTGAATTTTTGATAAAAGGCTTTCTAACCTTAACAATCTAAATGAAAGTTATAGTTTATGTTAAACCGAAAACTTTTATAAAAAGAACACCAAAATCTGACTTCGTATGAGGAAATTATGATTTTTCTAAGTTTCAGTATAGCAGTGTACAACTAAAAACTCGAAATAAAGATCGAGTGGTTTTTAGCCAACACAACCTAAATGAGAATTGAAGGTCTCGTCATTAGTAGTACAACGGTAAAAAGACAGACAAAAATGGACGTAGTATGAAGAAGTTATGAATTTATAACGGATTCCCGTCCCGTGCTGTTTAAAATAATAATATTAAACATAAATTCAAAATTAGCCAATAAAGTCTAAACGAAATTCGTAGAGTATAATGTTACCTATGCATGCATATAAAGAACGTCAAAAACGGAGTTCGTATGCAAAAGTTATGAATTTTACAAGTTTTGGCAAAAAAATAAAGAAAAATAGCAAAAATCGGAAAATCTCGCATGAACAGTAACACCACGTCACCCTCGCATGCGAGCTTCCACGTGGCGACTGCTGATTGGACCGATGCCTTGCGTGTCGCCTCTTGATTGGGCCGCAACCGAGGTCCACTAAGAAGCCAACAACTTCGCATGGAGACACACCGGAGACGCCCCTTGCACACGCCTCGCACGCCCCTCACACACTTCCGTTCGCACGTGTCATTCTTCTATTGGACCGAAGTCTGGTCTAATCTGAGCCAGCTAGCAGCGAGCCTCCGGTCTGAAGAAGCTCCCCTCCCTTCGCCACCTATCTGACACGCGGCAGCCTCGCATGGCCTCGTATCCGAGGCTTCGGCCTATATAAGGCGTGCGAGGGTTCCAAAGATTTTTCACTTTTTCACCCTAAATTTCACCCTCTTTCACATTCTCCACTCCCCTAACCTCATATACAACCCCTAAATCCCCGGTATCAAGACTCGAAACCGAAGTAAGCCTTGAAGCCCCGAAATTCTTGAGAATTCATCCTCTCTCCTGTCAAAACTATGTCCAAATTACCACCTATCATGTGAGTTCATACCCTCGTATTTTCATAATTTCTACTATTTTACGGGGGGGGGGGGGGGGGGGGGGAATACAAGTATAACACAACAACTTTGTATTATAAATAAATGATTTCAAATCACGATAAAACAATTTTAAAGCGTCAAAAATACTCAAAATATTGAACTCTTTTATAAACTTATATTTTTCCCAAATATACATAATTTTACATGTATATAAATATAAAAGTTATCTCATCAGTTTAAATACCCTTTGTAATATGTTGAGCAAAGGATTACATGCAATAATAGTTATTTACCAATTCATAAAGTACATATAAATTATAATAGGTATAATTTATAATACATAGAGCGATACTTCAGGATTTAAGTATACATGAATACATTGTTTTACATGAAAGAAGGGTTTTCATTCAAAACAAATCAAGGGTTTAAACTTGTCAAATAAATGTTCAGAATACTAATTCAAGAACATATTGTCAATCATTTATTTCAGAATGATTGGGTTTTCATAACTAATATACATGTAACGTTTATATGCTTTTTATGAGGCATTCAATTCAGGTTGTTTAATTCATTTTAGACAACCAAGGTAAAGCCCTGACATTATAACCAGAATTCCCAGTCCGGAGATCGAAACAAGTTGTGTGTAGATCTATATCGGGATTGACAACCCCGCACTCAGGCTGCTAGCCTGAGTGACAATTGTTATCAACAGTTTAAGCGCTCACAAAGCGTTTGTTTTAGGCGTTCATGTCTTAGTATGGTTATAATAACTCATTAAAAAGATATTAACAACACGTTAGTGTATAAACAACTAAACGTATGTATATCTTCAAAGCACTAGTTTACAAAATACAAAGTACAATGGTATACTACAGTTTTCAATAACAGCTGGCGAAGTTAGGCACACATTCAATTACAAGTTTTAAAAATACATTGGTTCACAAATAGGACGGTTTTATGGGAACAAAACTACTTTTCACATACCACAGAAAATATGGGATTTTCTAGAACAATTTTCATATTCAAAATACAAAGACACCCATGCAAACATAAAGACTTATGTACTCACTCAACTTATTGTTGATACTCTCTTTTCAAATTACTTGTATTCTTAGGGAAATAATAACAGGTACTCCCCGAGCTTTTTGAGAAGATGGAGCCATTATGAGTCTTATCTTCTTCTTTTGTATAACTATTTTGGTTTCAATATACAATGATTGAACACATGTAAATATTATACTTTTAAATACAATAGTTGTTTGTACTTTCATTACTATGATGCATGTGTTGTGATACTACAAATGAAGTCCTCCACCCCCGGACGTTTCCGCCGTTTGGTTTGGGGGTGTGACAGAAACCCCACTGTTCCGAATCCAATCTGTCTTTAATCCGTAAATAGAGCCTTTTCACGCACTGCTACTCTAACTCCTCGACATGCCTCCCAAATCGGGTATAATCATAAAAGCACATACCTCATCCACCGGAAACTAACAATAACAATGTACCACTCTCAACAAAGCACCTCCTCTTTCCCAACCATCATAGCCCCACTAATGACTCACTCCTGGGATAAGAGTATCTACCAAAACTTACCGCCCACACATTCTGGTGAAAAGATTACAAACTTTTTCTACCGTTATAGGGTCTACCTCCAACTCTGAAACCGGAATCTCATTATTCTCTGCTGCTTCTCACCGAGAATAGTACAACTCTGATCATCGACAATGGCATCTCTGCTATTGACCGACTGCTCAGCTTAGACCGCAATCCTCCATGAGGCATCACTTCTATTCATCCCTGAATCTTGCGACTCTTCACAAAATTTCTCGGAAACCACTCAATTTTCCACCCTCCTTAAGGTATGTTCCATTAGAACTCGTTCACATGGCCCTATGGCTCCATACTCTATAACATTTGATCCTTAGTATGATCGATCTCCACGAAATAATTGGTAAAACCAGAAGCACTATCCGCCACGAAACATGGCACTTGAAACATGCTATCTCCCCTCAATCTGCTACAGATCATGGTACTCGAACCATGAGATCACCTTTCATCTGCAACGGATCATGGTACTCGAACCATACAATCACCTTTTATCTGCTACTTAGACCCTCTAGAATTTTCCCGGTATCGAGTATGGGTCCTCTGCTTTCAGTAGTAGGGGCCCATACTACCTGCTACATCTACCCATACTTTCCACCCGAATCATCCCAGATTTCCTAAGTAGCTACTTATTCTCTTCAATTCACCAATCTCGTCATACTTGTTCGCTCTCCTGTGAATACTCTTCTTCTATCAGCATGCTCATCTGGTAAAGGTCGTTCCTTAGGCTCTCCCTAGGTCTTCACACTTCTCTGCGATCAGCTGCTGAAGAACTCCTTATGATGCCAGTCATCTACCTCATGAATATCATCATATTCACTTAGTAGCTGACTCCCATCATCAAGAGTCCCACAAAGCACGGAGCAAGCAACATTTGGGCATCGAATATCCTCCGTCAACACAATAAAACCACTCTAGGTTACAAATCTTCTCGCTCTACACACCATCAAAAGGGTATCACCGAACTCAAGCAACTCTACCCCTCGTGGGTATCTACTACTCTCTAAAAAGGCTTCTCCAATGCTCATCTAGAAAGATCCCTAGGCTAAGGCATCACAAATCAGGCCACTCTAGTCCTAAATCATGAAATACCTAGCCTACTTCTATCATGCATAACATATCTTATATTATCTCATAACACATAAAGTAAGAGTATTTTGGGAAATCACTGTTCGGGCACTAGCTGATTGTACACACTGCTCGTTACCTCTTTCTCTTAGAACTTCTTACTCATTTGTAGAAAATCGTTTCTTTTGAAAACCTTTCTCAATTCCTCAGTTTGTGTCCAGACATACCCAAATGTGTATCTGAATCCCTCAAACCAAGGCTCTGATACCAAATTGTAACACCGTAAATTTTCATTTTAAAAAAAATCATAATATTCCCGAAACACATTTCACAAAAATCTCATTTATTTAATTTATAAAACACAACTCCATAACTGTTTAATTAAAATTACAGGATCTTCGAAACGTAACTCTATCTCTGTTGTGTACAATTAAGCCGGTGCCTTCCCGCGATCCTAAGAAAACCTGAAACACACATCACATAACACGGTAAGCACGTAGCTTAGTGAGTTCCCCAACATACCATATACACATACTAGCCACCTTAGGCTACAAGACCTTCCGGTCATTGTGTCTCAGTGGGATCTTCCGATCCCATAATCCTAGTAGACCTTCCGGTCCTACCATACTGACCTTTCGGTCCTAACCCTGTTGACCTTCCGGTCCAATCCTACTTGACCTTCCGGTCCAACCCATACATCATATACATATCATATCATATCAAATAACTCAAACAAGCACATAAGACCTTCCGGTCACACATAGTTACCATTCCAGGTAAAGTATAGTGAGAAGACTCACCTTGAAAGCAACCATGCGACAACCTCACACTTAGGAATCTCGACCTAACATCCGCCTAACACATAGGATAAACATTTCTTAGCAATACATATTCATACTCAAACATACCCAAGGCTATTCTCTTTCTCTGTCTAACTCTTAAAGTTGATAAAAGACCATTTACCCTCCATGGTCTCCACTACACATGGTTGACCTAACCCTAAAGTCAACCGAAGTCAAACTCGAGTCCCCAATCCAGATTTGACCCGACTCGGTGAGTGCACCCTTGTGACTCGTCGAGTCTACTCACTTTCTCTAAAGTTTCACGAGGATTCAAATCAACTCGTCGAGTTAACCCCACAACTCGCCGAGTTAGTATGCGATTCGGCTCGATCGGGAAAACCCTACCCTACCCGGCTCGTCGAGTCGGCTCATTGACTCGGCGAGTCTTTCCAGTCTCATTCTCATTCAGATGATTTCAACCAGATCTATCACTCTAAACCATAGATCTATTGTAACAGTTCAAATTTTCAAATAATTTTTTTCATTTAAAATAAAACATCATTATTCGACAAAAGAGTTTATTCCAAGTTTATTGCAAAAATATAAATAACGAATCCTCAAGATCTTCAACAATGGCAGTGTGTACGTGTCACGCCGGCGCCTTCCCACGGTCATCACTAATACCTGAAAAACATAAACACAACTAGTAAGCATAAATGCTTAGTGAGTTCCCCAGTATACGACTTACCCACATACGCCTTCCGGCCCGGACCTTTCGGTCCACATAACATTGCCTTCCGGCCCGTAACATAATCGCCTTCCGGCCCATAACATATCGCCTTCCGGCCCGTATTAAGTTGCCTTCCGGCCCATAGTATTTTGCCTTCCGGCCCATAATAGTATAAAACATAACACATATAACATATCACACATAACACATAAGTCATACATCATACTGTCCTTTCTATCACATAAAGTCTCGCCTTCCGGCCCGTTTAAGCATACATCACATATAAGCATACATCACATATAAAGCATGTACCTCTCTAGACATAGCATAAATATAACACATACGACCTTCCGGTCACGCAGTCAAACCCTTCCGGGTGAAGTATAGTGAGAAGACTCACCTCGTAGTATGCAAGCTATACACCCTTCGAGCCACTCGCACTCGATCCGCTAATCTGCAGGCTCCCTATAATACCACATACCTTTATTAATGATCTTATCAAACAAGACAACTGGCCCTACTAAATTACATACAGGTCAACGGTCAACTTGACCGGACTCGTCGAGTGCAAAGGCAACTCGGCGAGTCTAGACACCCCGACTCCACTCGCCGAGTCTAAAGAACGACTCGACGAGTCCCAGTAAGTCTTCAAGCTACTCGCCGAGTCTGAAGAACAACTCGGCGAGTCCTAGTGAATCTTCAAGCTACTCGCCGAGTCTGATCATTAGACTCGGCGAGTCCTCGCCATGCAGTCAAACAACTGCCTCCTGTAATTCGCATGATTCCGTAATATATATATATATATGGGGCTTCCTGGACCTTTACACATTCTATTACTGGGATTTAAACACTTATAGCAACACTATAATCTATCAAATCCTTAAATGGGTTTCCTAAACCCTAGATTCGCATACACCGTAAAAGCTACAGATATGATCCGAGGATTACCTGGAAAACGTGTTCCCTGTGTCCCCAACCTTCAGAACTCGACCCCTTGAACCTCCTTTGATCACCACCTTGCCTCTCCTTGTCTAACAACCTCTTCAAGCTTCCAGTAGCCCTCACCCTTGCTCCAGATGCCCACAGACTCCTAAGTTATCTTCAATCGGCCAAAAGACGAGACATGACGGCCCTAAAGACATTATATACGATTCAGAATCAAAACGGCTAGGGTTTCAGCTGAACAGCGTCGACTCGCCGAGTCCCTAATGGACTCGTCGAGTCCAGTTGCGAATCTGTGACCAAGACCGTGGTCCTACTCGGCGAGTCAGGCACCCACTCGCCGAGTCCCCTCCTAAATATGCCCCAAAAATTAATTTAAAGAAATACCTGAAATTCCGGGCTGTTACAACTCTCCCCCACTAGAACTAGACTTCGCCCTCGAAGTCTCATTCTGCGAATAACTCCGGATGTTGCTCCCGCATTTCATTTTCCGGCTCCCAAGTCATCTCCGATCCCTTCCGATGTTGCCACTGAACCAACACCAGGGGTATCTCCTTGTTCCGTAGAACCTTGATCTTCCGATCTCTGATAGCTACTGGTCTCTCAGCGTAATTCAGGCTTGCATCCACCTGAATATCCCCTAACGGAACCACTACCGCTTCATCGGCTATACACTTCCTCAACTGTGATACATGGAAGGTATTGTGAATCTGACTCAGCTCCGCTGGCATCTCCAACCTATAAGCTACTCGACCTACCCTTGCAATTACCCGGAATGGACCTATGAACCGGGGCCCTAATTTGCCCCTCTTTCTGAACCGAATCACTCCTTTCCAAGGAGAAACCTTTAGGAGAACGAAGTCGCCAATCTGGAATTCGAGCTCGGACCGACGTCTGTCCGCATAACTCTTCTGTCTGCTCTGGGCGGTCAATAACCTCTGCCTCACCTGTTGAATCTGTTCGGTCGTCTGAAGTACGATCTCTGTACTGCCCATCACTCTCTGTCCCACTTCTCCCCAGCAAATGGGAGTCCGACACCTCCTACCATACAACAACTCAAAAGGTGGCATACCAATGCTCGAATGGTGGCTGTTGTTGTAGGAAAACTCAGCCAACGGCAGATGCGCATCCCAGCTACCCCCGAAGTCTAACACACACGCTCTAAGCATGTCTTCCAATGTTTGAATCGTCCGCTCGCTCTGACCGTCGGTCTGGGGATGGTATGCAGTACTAAAATGCAGTTTAGTACCCAACTCCTCATGAAATTTCTTCCAGAACCTGGAAGTGAAACGTACGTCGCGATCTAAAACAATCGAAATCGGTACCCCATGCCGAGACACTATCTCTCTCACGTATAACTCTGCCAACTTCTCTGCTGATGAACTTTCGCTAATGGCAAGGAAGTGTGCACTCTTTGTTAGCCTATCCACAATCACCCAAATCGCATCGACTCCCCTGGTAGTTCTCGGCAATTTAGTGATGAAATCCATCGTGATCTGTTCCCACTTCCACTCAGGAATCTCCAAGGGTTGCAACTTACCGTGCGGTCTCTGGTGCTCGGCCTTAACCCTACGGTAGGTCAAACACCTCTCAACGAACCAGGCGACGTCTCTCTTCATGCAAGGCCACCAGTACTCCTTTCTCAAATCCAAATACATTTTCGTAGCACCGGGATGGATCGAGAATTTCGATCTGTGTGCCTCCTCCATCAAAGTAACACGATACCGCCCACGAATGGTACCCAGATCCGACCCTGAAACGTCAGAAGTCTCCGTCCATCCATAACGAACTCTGAAATCAACCCGACGACCCGCTCCTGTTTCTGCATCCCAGATTTCACAACCTCGGCCTGTGCCCCACGAATAGCATCTAATACCGGAGTCATCACCGTCAATCTCAAACATACGTCCCGCAATGGATTGCTCTCCGTCCTACGACTCAATGCATCGGCTACCACATTAGCCTTGCCTGGGTGGTACAGGATCTCACAGTCATAATCCTTAACCACATCTAACCATCTCCTCTGACACATATTTAGGTTGGGTTGATCCATCAAATACTTTAAACTCTTATGGTCCGTGTATATGGTACAACGAACCCCGTACAGATAGTGACGCCAAATTTTGAGGGCGAACACTACCGCCCCCAACTCTAAGTCATGCGTGGGATACCTCGCCTCGTGAGGCTTCAGCTGCCTCGATGCATAGGCTATCACATGGCCCCTCTGCATCAACACTGCACCCAACCCCGAAATCGATGCGTCGCAATATACGACAAAGTCCTCCATCCCTTCTGGGAGAGCTAATACTGGGGCTTCGCACAGTCTCTGACGAAGTGTCTCGAAGGAAATCTGCTGCTCGGGTCCCCATGAAAATGTAACACCCTTCCGGGTCAATCTGGTAAGCGGCACCGCGATCTTGGAGAAGTCCCTAATAAACCTCCGATAGTACCCCGCCAACCCAAGGAAACTCCTGATCTCAGAAGGTGACTTCGGTGCCTCCCAACTCATCACTGCTTCCACCTTGGCCGGATCAACCAATATCCCTGCCTTATTTACAACGTGCCCCAGAAATTGGACCTCCCGTAACCAGAAGTCACATTTGGAGAATTTTGCATATAGCTTCTCCGACCTCAGCACCTCCCTCAAATGTCCCTCATGCTGCTCTCTAGACCGCGAATACACCAGGATGTCGTCGATAAATACAATCACAGACCGATCCAGCATCGGCCTGCATACCCTGTTCATGAGGTCCATGAACACTGCTGGGGCATTGGTGAGCCCAAAAGGCATCACCACGAACTCGTAATGCCCATACCGCGTCCTAAATGCTGTCTTCTGGACGTCCTCATCCCGCACTCTTACCTGATGGTACCCTGATCTCAAATCAATCTTGGAAAACCAAGATGCCCCTTGCAACTGATCGAATAGATCATCGATCCTCGGTAACGGATAGCGGTTCTTGACCGTCACCTTGTTCAGTTCCCGGTAATCGATACACATCCGATGTGAACCATCCTTCTTCTTGACGAACAGAATCGGTGCTCCCCACGGCGAGCTACTCGGCCGAATAAATCCCTTTCCCAACAACTCCTGAAGTTGCGAGGACAACTCTTGCATCTCTGGAGGTGCAAGACGATAAGGCACCTTCGCAATAGGCGCAGCCCCTGGAACTAGATCGATACCAAACTCTACTTGCCTCGCAGGAGGTACTCCCGGCAAATCCTCGGGAAAAACATCTGGAAACTCGCGTACCACTGGAACCTCCTCCACTGTCTTCGGCCTCTCAGAAGTCTCCCGCGTATCCATCACATACGCCACAAAACCGTTACATCCCCGCTGTATGCATTGCCTCGCCCTAGCGGCCGAACAAAAAGCTGATCCTGAACGGGTACCCTCGCCGTATACCGTAAGAACTCCCCCACTAGGGTCTCGTATAGTCACCAGTTGACGTTCGCAGTCGATGACAGCGCTGAATCGGCTCAACCAGTCCATGCCCACGATGACACAGACGTCCCCCATCGCAATAGGAACTAGGTCAATCGGGAACGCGACCCCGAAGATCTCTAGCACACATCCCCGAAGAACCTCCGTAGCACAAACCACCCTCTCGGCCGCAATAGAAACACTAAAAGGCCGACTTAACGGCTCACGACTAATGCCGATATGCTGACTAAAGGCTAACGATACAAACGATCTACTTGCACCCGAATCAAATAACACTAGAGTAGGCATAGAGTTCACAAGAAAAGTACCTACACATACATTAACATAAGCATAACATTTCAACCTTTAAGTAATTACGCGAATGATAACATACCTGCCACAACGTCGGGTGCAGCGCGGACCTCCTCTGCAGTCAGCTGAAAGGCTCTCCCGCGAGCCCTCGGGGCCTCGACCTTCGCCGGTCGGGTCTCAGTAGTCCTGGTAGTAGGTGTAGCTCCCTGACGAAGCTGCGGACACTCGGCCTTTCGATGGCCTGTCTGGTTGCAGTGGAAGCAAACCATAAACCCCTTAGGGCAATCCCTGGCAATATGTCCCTCCTTGCCACACTTGTAGCAACCACCAGCTCGACACACCCCCTCGTGACTCCTGCCGCACTTCACGCAAGTGCGACCCTTCGGACCTCCCATCCTCGAATCAGCGAACTTAGTCCGCTTGGCTGCCGGCTGAGACTGAGCCGGCCGCCGATCCACCTGCTGAGACTCAGCTTCCTCCCTCGCCTGAGTCTCCAACTCGATCTCGCGCTTCCTGGCGTTCGCCTGAAGCTTAGTGAAAGTACGATAGGTGGAGTTTGACACAAACTCCCGGATCTCCCTCTTCAAAACGCCCAAATACCGGCTCATCCACGACTGCTCTGTAGATACCAGCTCAGGGCAGAACATTGCCCTCTCATGAAACTTCCGCGTGATCACTGCCACGGAGTCAGTACCCTGCTTAAGGGTCAAGAACTCCTGAATCAATCGCTCCCTCTCCACCGGGGGAACGTACTCGTCCCTGAACATCTCCGTAAACCTCTCCCATGTCACCGCTGAAATCTCTGCCTGAGTGAAGTTCGCCGTCACGAACTTCCACCAATCCTTCGCTCCCAGACGGAGCTGGTTCAATGCGAACCGTACCCTCAGGTGCTCCGGACATGAGCAAGTATAGAAGCACCCCTCAATGTCAGCGATCCACCTCATAGCCGCAATCGGATCCTGCGTACCATCAAATTCAGGGGGTTTCGTGTTGCTGAATTCCCTGAATAGCAATGAATCACCCCCTTGCGGCCTAGCAGCAGCCACAGCTGCGGTAGCGGCAGCGACTGCAGCTTCAGTAAGTGCGGCGTACCGCTCCTCGAACTCCTCCATCAGAGTGGTCTTAATAGACCCAAACATCTCCGGGATCTCAGCCCGAACCGCCGCAGCTACCTCTTCCTGAATAATCTGACGAATCTCCTCGTCACTCGCACCGCTCGAACTCGCCCCATTGCGTGTGATGACCATGATGTCTCTGAAATATAACATAAAATCATCAGAGACTCCACCAAGTACAATTGTACTCGATACGCGCCCTACTCAGTTTCCGATTTCCAGGGATTCTTACTTGGGTCTTCCACCGATCCAGTGTCTTCGGTAGTACGGGCCCAATACTACCGACCACACCGCATCAGTATTCGTCCCAAATCTTCCTCCCCAAATCCCGAATAATGAGTACTCTACCTCTAGTATGCACTATCTACTTGCACGCTACCAAATATCTCATATAAACAATCTCCCTAGACTAAGGCATCACAAAACAGGCAATTCTAGTCCTATCATGTATACCTAGTCTCTAGCATGCATAACAATTCATAATTCAGTGCATAACATAACATTGTAAGGTATTCCGGGGATCTTTACCGTTCGGGCGCTGGCTGATCGTACACACTGCTCCATTCTTGTTTTACCGCCTTACCATTTATGAAATGTTGTGTCCTTACTATTTTAAAAAGGTTTTTCCTCAAATCCCCGGTCTGAGTTCAGTTGCACCCGAAAGTACACCCGAATCCCTCAAACCAAGGCTCTGATACCAATTGTAACAGTTCAAATTTTCAAATAATTTTTTTCATTTAAAATAAAACATCATTATTCGACAAAAGAGTTTATTCCAAGTTTATTGCAAAAATATAAATAACGAATCCTCAAGATCTTCAACAATGGCAGTGTGTACGTGTCACGCCGGCGCCTTCCCACGGTCATCACTAATACCTGAAAAACATAAACACAACTAGTAAGCATAAATGCTTAGTGAGTTCCCCAGTATACGACTTACCCACATACGCCTTCCGGCCCGGACCTTTTGGTCCACATAACATTGCCTTCCGGCCCGTAACATAATCGCCTTCCGGCCCATAACATATCGCCTTCCGACCCGTATTAAGTTGCCTTCCGGCCCATAGTATTTTGCCTTCCGGCCCATAATAGTATAAAACATAACACATATAACATATCACACATAACACATAAGTCATACATCATACTGTCCTTTCTATCACATAAAGTCTCGCCTTCCGGCCCGTTTAAGCATACATCACATATAAGCATACATCACATATAAAGCATGTACCTCTCTAGACATAGCATAAATATAACACATACGACCTTCCGGTCACGCAGTCAAACCCTTCCGGGTGAAGTATAGTGAGAAGACTCACCTCGTAGTATGCAAGCTATACACCCTTCGAGCCACTCGCACTCGATCCGCTAATCTGCAGGCTCCCTATAATACCACATACCTTTATTAATGATCTTATCAAACAAGACAACTGGCCCTACTAAATTACATACAGGTCAACGGTCAACTTGACCGGACTCGTCGAGTGCAAAGGCAACTCGGCGAGTCTAGACACCCCGACTCCACTCGCCGAGTCTAAAGAACGACTCGACGAGTCCCAGTAAGTCTTCAAGCTACTCGCCGAGTCTGAAGAACAACTCGGCGAGTCCTAGTGAATCTTCAAGCTACTCGCCGAGTCTGATCATTAGACTCGGCGAGTCCTCGCCATGCAGTCAAACAACTGCCTCCTGTAATTCGCATGATTCCGTAATATATATATATATGGGGCTTCCTGGACCTTTACACATTCTATTACTGGGATTTAAACACTTATAGCAACACTATAATCTATCAAATCCTTAAATGGGTTTTCTAAACCCTAGATTCGCATACAACGTAAAAGCTACAGATATGATCCGAGGATTACCTGGAAAACGTGTTCCCTGTGTCCCCAACCTTCAGAACTCGACCCCTTGAACCTCCTTTGATCACCACCTTGCCTCTCCTTGTCTAACAACCTCTTCAAGCTTCCACTAGCCCTCACCCTTGCTCCAGATGCCCACAGACTCCTAAGTTATCTTCAATCGGCCAAAAGACGAGACATGACGGCCCTAAAGACATTATATACGATTCAGAATCAAAACGGCTAGGGTTTCAGCTGAACAGCGTCGACTCGCCGAGTCCCTAATGGACTCGTCGAGTCCAGTTGCGAATCTGTGACCAAGACCGTGGTCCTACTCGGCGAGTCAGGCACCCACTCGCCGAGTCCCCTCCTAAATATGCCCCAAAAATTAATTTAAAGAAATACCTGAAATTCCGGGCTGTTACATCTATCATCTCAAGGCTCAATAATCACGTAAAGTTTCGATCTTTACGTTCATGCATGATGCTATTGCTTCAAAACGCCATCACATGGTCTTCTTGAGGGATTTAGCTCATCAACCCTCATTTGGACAACTAAATCTGGGGCATCTAGTCTTCAAGGACCTCACAAGGTTCAGATATGAGGTTTCCCACCTCAGATAATGTCTCAATTAGCTCATAGGTACAAGAGAAGGGGAGTAAAACCCTAAAACTCCCAAGATCATGAGATCTAATCAAAATAGATGAAAAGGATGTAAGCTTATATCTTCTATAGCAACCCCACGTGAAGAAGTGCTAGATCCACAACCCCCATCTCGTTTCTTGCTTGAATCAAACTCTTTTCCTTCCAAAAGACCCACCAAATCACTTGATTTCATCACAAGAACTCTCTCATGGATCCAATGGCGATTTAGGTTTTCTCACAGGCTATGTAGTCAATAGCGGCGCTATAGTGGTTAGCGGAGGTAAGGAAACGCTATTTCGAAATAGCGGTTTAGAATAGCGGTGACGCTATTAGCGCCGCGATTTACCGCTATTTACCGCAATTATGGTCACCGCTATAGCGGCGCTATAACCGCTATTTGAATAAATTTCATTTTTGGGTTATTTTACATAAAAAAAACATTTTGTGTCATTCCATTGAATAAAATAGTTTTTTCTTATCCCCTAACTAAAACTTTTGTGTCATTCCATTAAATAAAATTGTAATTTTGTGACTGTCATGACTTCCGTTGAAACCATGTATGTGTTGTGTTGTTACTGCTGTTGAAAACTTGAAGTACTACATTATGATTAACTATCAAATTGCTTAATCATTTTATTTAATAACTGTAATTGTGTTAAAGTATGATAAAATAGTAAGTATTTCATATGTTTTCTTGTTAATTGTGTTAAAGTATGATTAATTGGAGCATTGGTAACCGATGTGTGAAGTATGATTAACTAATATAATATGTGAAGTATGATTAACTAAATTTGATATATGAATTATGATTTACTGATTAACTAATCAACCGTATTAGGTTGAACTTTAAAGTATGATTTACTGATTAATACTCTAATATATATATATATATATATATATATATATATATATATATATATATATATATATATAAATTCTAAATAATATAAAAAACGCTATATCACCGCTATACCGCCACGAAAACCGTGATTTCAAATAGCGCCCGGTGACCACTATTATATTTTTGACCGCGATAACTGCTTAGCTCACAGGAGGTATGGGTAGCTGGTGAGGCGCATCTTAGGTTATAAGTTCCCTTAAATAGGCCCCAACCTCAGAAACTTAGGGTTTTCTCTGCCCAAGACCTACTCGGCGAGTCCATTCATTAAATCCACGTGGGCAACTCGACACGACTCGGCGAGTCAGACCTTCACTCGTCGAGTCTCTCCTTAATCCTCAAAATTGAAACACAAAATATTATTCTTGAAAATCCGGATGTTACAGCAAGACTCGATCCGCTAACAAAATCTAACTCTGCTGTTGTAAAAAAACAATTTATTATTTATTTACTTTTAATATATCTGTAATTATTTATTAATTTTGTAATTTATTTTTCAAATAGGTTAAAAAAGCTTCACCTAATAACAAACATTAATATTCATTTTCTCTAAAAAGTTTTTTATTTTTAAAATATTAAACTATCATATATATTCTTACTACTTGTTTACAAATTTCAAATCAAAACCATATAATTTGTTTTTGCTTCTTGTGTAAAATTGGTAAAATTATAATTATATATCGTTTTAAAATGTTTCGGTTGTTGAAAACCGAATTATTAAAACCGATCCAACCGAGTTGTAATTGGATTGGATGAGATCGGATTTGAATTTTGTTTTGGCTATTCGGATTCATGTTTTGAAAACCGAAATCAATTTAAATCAAATCGATCCATCCAAAAGAATACCCGTACATGTAATTTGTAGCCATAAAAAGTTAAATGTAAATAATTAAAATCAATAAGTTAACAATTCATGTAAATATTAAGATTTTTTTTTATAAATAGTGACACATTGGTTTTTTGCTTTTAAAACTTTTTGTTTTTCATTTTACAATTTAATTAAATGTAAATAATATATATTGTTATTTATGTAGTTATAAAATTTTTCAATATTCATAATGACTCGAAGATATTAATTAATAAGATATTTTTAATAATATAATTTGTAAAAGTTTTTTGAACGCCAATGATAAAGAAAAGGACACTAACAAGATGATGAACACATTACAACACTATGGAATTAGGGGACAAGAATATCTTCAACAATATGTATAAATTTAAATATACAGATTACAACACTATGGAATTGGGGGACAAGAATATCTTCAACAATATGTATAAATTTAAAAACCGTAATAAAAATGATAATAAGATAACTTTTGATACAGACAAATCAAACACTCGCAGCATCATCATTTATTATATCATTTGATGATTAAGAAATAAAAGGTTTTCAAGATACTTACAACGCAAAACTCACTATAAAAACCGTAATCTACTCTCCAGATTTATCACTCATCGTAATCTATATCTATCATACAAACACATCTAACATTCGTATATACAAAGATCTGAGTACAAACCCTAATCTAAACAGATGAGAAAATGAGAGAGATAACGTGAGAGAAAACCCTAACAATTTGACCTGATCTGAAAAAATGACTGAATGAACGAATTCCTTCACCTTCTCTCTAACTTTATACCTTGGTTTACGAATATGAACCGGATTCTAATATAACTTGACCCGTGAATAGATCTGCGTGCTTCAACCTGTAATTTCCTTTCACAATCCAATACAACTTATATTTAACACAATTTCTCCTTATTTCACAATGTAATACAATTAGCCCCTGAAAGAAAAAATAATAAACATGAGATTGTATTTTTAAAATATTATTATTTTCAACATCCCCCCTCAATCGAAATGTTTATTATTTTTCTTTTCTGAAAATATCTATAAGACCCATCTTGTTTGACAAAAAACTATATTGTTTCATACTTAAAGATTTAATAAGAACATCAACACTTTCATAAGAAGAATTTATTTTTACCAATTTTAGCACTCCATTAGAATTTTTTTCTCTAACAAAGTGGAGATCAATTTCAAAATGCTTTGTCCTTTCATGAAAAACAGAATTAAGAGCCAACTTAATTATTGAGTCATTACCACAAAAAACTTACACATGAATAATATCTTTAATATCCAATTCAAATAATACTTTCAAAATCCAAATTATTTCACATATAATAGAATGAAGAGCTCTATACTCTAATTCAGTATAAGATCAAGAAACAGTAGACTGTTTCTTACTCTTCCATGAAATCAAGGAATTATTAAAATACACCATATAGCCTTTTACAGACTTTCTAATAGTCAGACACTTCGCCCAATCTGCATGAACAAACCCTTTAAGCCAAAACAATTTGATTTAGTTAATGTAACTCCTTTTCCAGGACTATTTTTCAAATACCTCAATAGTCTAAAACCAACTTTCAAATGAGACTTTATGGGTTTGTGCATAAACTGACTAAGCACCTGAACAACATATGATATATCAGGTCTTCATGGCATCAACGTTTGGGATATATGGTTTTTGATGTTATTTCTCATTTAAACAAGATTGGTTGTTTAGTTGTTTCTTCAGTTTTATGAAAACTTGTACTTTGTTCTTCATGTCAACTTTCCAAAAAACATCGTTTACCTTTTGTTTTGAATAATAAACATGCCTTGAAAGTTCTTGACTTAGTATACTGTGATTTATGGGGACCAACACTGATTACTTCACTAGAAGGTTATCATTTCCATGCCAATTTTGTGATGATTTTTAGCGGTTTGTACGGTTCTACCCCATGCAGGCAAAATCTCAGTTTCCAGATGTGTTGATATTCCTTTTTTTCAAACTCATTTTTCTTACAAGTTGAGGGTTTTCCAAAGTTACGGAGGTACAAAATTTATAAGCCATAAAGAAATTATTTTCAAAAAATGGCACACATCATCCACTGTCATGTCTCTATTCACCTTAACAGAACAACCGGAATGAATGTAAGCATCGTCATGTTACCGAAACCGGATTAGCTATGTTATTTGGTGTAAATTTTCCAACAACTCGATGGATAGATGCTTTCTCTCCCGCTGTCCATATTATAAACCATTTGCCTAGTCTGGTGCTGCAAAATAAACCACCTTTTGAGCTATTATATCACTCTACACCTATTTACAACAATTTCAAAGTTTTTGGGTGTCGTGTTTTTCCTTATTTGTATCCTTATACTTCTCATAAGCTTGAACCAATAAGTAATGCGTGTGTTTTCTTTGGATATATTTCTCAATACAAAGGTTAAAAGTGTCTCGATCCATGTACAAATCGGGTTTATATCACCCGTCATGCACGCTTTGATGAATCGGTTTTTCCCTTTTCTAGAAAAACATCTCTTGTTGATCTCTCTGTCCTAAAACAGGTAACCTACACCGATGCTACTTAATCACTACCTCTAAGTGACATGTATCCTACTCCCTTGCAACCTGACATACCACCTATCATGAAGCCATATTCTACGTGCCTCTTACCAAACCATCAATCAACTCCTCTTAAACCACCAGACAACCCTATCCAGCCTTCCGTTGTTTCCTCACCAAACAACCCCATTGTCCTGCATCAAACCCATCTTCAACAAACTACGGTTTCAACTCATTTAGCTCCTACAGATCATTCTCAGCATCCCATGGCCACTCGTAGTCAGGCTGGTATAGTTATTTAATGTGCTCTTAATCACTCAAGGTGGTTTGCACTTGGCTTTGTTTGTGGAAACTAATGCTGAAGGGTTCAAAACAACTTTAAAGCACCAACATTGGAAAGATGCAATCCAATAGGAGATTTTATCCCTTCATCAAAACAATACATGGACTCTCGTTCCTCATCCCAAATCATCGAATGTAGTGGGGTCCATGTAACATCTCCCTCTTGTACGTATCACAATATTGTCCGCTTTGGACTCCTGGCTCGAAACCTTACCATGGTTGCAGAGTTCTTATGGGATCTGCTGCCCTTACGACTTTAAAACGCGTTAGGAATTCATTATTCAGATCTTACTCATTATCGCTCATCGGTTGGCGTACTTCAGTATCTTACCATCACCAAAACTGACTTGTCATATGCCGTTAATCAGACAAGTCAATTTCTTCACTCGCCGACTGTTCAACACTTCCAAATGGTTAAATGAATCCTCATATATGTAGATGGTACTATTTCTCATGGCCTTCACTTCTCCTATCCTACAAAGACAACCTTAGTAGGCTATTCTAATGCTGATTGGGCCCGCTGCATAGAGTCACAATGCTCCATTTATGGTTACTCCATCTTCTTTGGTGGTAATCTTGTCTCCCAGAGTTCAAAGAAGTAACCTAAAGTGTCTCGTTCTAGCTGTGAGTCTGAATATCGGGCCATGACTAACACAATTGCTGAGCATATTTGGATCACACATCTTTTACGGGATCTTAATGCCTTACCTCCGGACCGTCCAACCATTTTATGTGACAATTTGAGTGCTATATTTCTCGGTCATAATCCTGTTGCACATCGCTGAGCTAATCACATTGACATTGATTATCACTTCATATGAGAACTTGTATGTGCCAGAAAACTTCACACAAAGTTTGTTCTTACCAAGCTTCAGGTGGTTGACATTTTTACAAAAATACTTCCAAGACCCTTACTTGAATCCTTTCTGGAACACTTAAGAGTTTGTCTGCCACCAATTTCGCTTGGGGGGTGGGTGTGGGTAATTGACTATATTTATTCAATATAGTCAACCCTCTATCTTAGGATATTATTGTGTATTAAAATTTGTATTCCTTTTATACTTTATTAATCACGGTTGAAAGTAAATCCATCATAAATCATGCTTACTCCTCTTAGCTTGAAGCAAATCAACGAATTCTTCTTCTTTGTAATTATATATTGAATCCTTTATATTAATAACACTCATTCTGGAAAACTAAATCTCTATAAATACTCTATGAATTGCTTGCCATTTTTGAGTATTGAGATTACTAATATACTAACTCAACCTCCCAACTACATAAGCAATATCAGGTTAGGTGATTATAATGACATACATCTAGCAACCTATATCTTGAGAATATTCTTACTATGAGATCCCTTGCCTTTATTTGGCATTAACTTTACTCTAGGATCCTGAGTACCCACGGGAAAACAATTACTATAATTGAACTTTTTGAGAATCTTCTCAACATAGTGTGATCACGTCAAAGCAATTCCCCTATTTACACATTTAATCCTAATACCAAGGATCACATCCTAACCCCCCATATCCTTCATGGAAATTTTTTGATAACTCATTTGCTTCATTGACTTGAAGTTAATTAGTATCGAAAATCAACATGTCATCAACAAAAATACAAAAAATCACAATGATACCAGAAGAGTCAAACCGACTATAATTACGTTTTTCGGATTGGTTGAAACAAAAATCAATTGACAAATGTTACTAGATTACTCCTAGTAACATAAATACTTGAAAATAATCTATAGAAACAAGATGCTCTATGATACAACAAATATAAACCTAAGCCCAAATATTGATCCTAAAAGTCACATAGCACGTAATTGTAATAACAATTACCGGAAACTGATCAACCATAACCGTTTTAGAACGGTTGCAAAATTTAAGAACCTGAGCCATCACTTACTACGTTTCTGGTTACAGAACTAGCAATTTTGAGGCGGTTCTGGTTCCAAAGATGAATACTCGGTGCGATATGAGAGAGAGAGAGAGAGAGTAACATTAACATTTGTTAAATGAGAGAGAGAGAGAGAGAGAGAGAGAGAGAGAGAGATTAACATTTGTTAAATGACAGAAATGTAATAGTATATAGAATTCTTTTACATGACTTGGATACACGAATCTTAAAAAAGAAAGAAAGAACAGTTGTATGTGTACGAAAGTTTATCCATGATTTGTGATTAACTTATACGACGACACAAAGTGATTCCATCACCGACCGGAAGTTGGCAAATCTCCACCCTCGGATCAACAGCCAATGCCTTGTTAAGCTCTAACACAAAATCTCTGTAATATCTAACATACTTTCTGAGTGGTGCATCTGGTGGGGCCACTAAAGAACCGTTCCAAAGGGTGTTGTCGTAGCCAATGACACCTCCAATTTTGATAAGGTCAATTAGCCTTTTGTGGTAGTTGAGATAGTTGTCTTTATCAGCATCCACAAAAATAAAATCAAACGATCCATGAAGTTTCACCTGTAGTTCAAAATGTGCAAAGCAAAATGAGTTTTCATAATTTGGAGAAAATATATATTAAAAAAAAAAAACAATATATTTTATATGTTTGTAAGTACTCACATCATTGACCATTTCATCAAGAAGAGGAAGAGCAGGGCCTTCTCTAAAATCAATCTTGTGGGCAACACCGGCTTTCTCAATGATCGGAAGGCCAATTTCATAATTTTCACGGTTTATGTCCAAAGCCAATATCTTTCCATCTTCTGGGAGAGCAAGAGCCGTAGAAAGAAGGGAATAACCAGTGTAAACACCAATCTCCATCGTGTTCTTGGCATTTATGAGTTTGAGAAGCATATTCAAAAATTGTCCTTCATCCGCAGATGTTGTCATAAGATTCCTATACGTCAAATGACAAACAGAGATTCAGAGAAATGAATTGCACCCATGAATATTCAGTATAGTAAATTTGCAGAAGTTAAGGCGCTTACCAAGGATGTTTAGCAGTGACCTCACGCAGCTCTTTCATGGGTTTTGGCTCTCTCGGGTAAACACTGGTTTCAAGAATGTATTGGTAGAGTGCATCGCTTTGAAGGAGGCTCTTGTGGCCAACTTCTTGGTGTTTTGCAGGTTGAGCTTCTCCGGTAGCAGCCATTCGGAAGGATTTTTGATGTTTGAAATGTTGGTAAGTATTATATTAGGCTGGAGAAGTGAACCTGAGATGAAAGGAGAAAAGTGCTCGTAATATATAGGGAAGGGAGTTGGTGAATTATTACGAAGGAAGGTGGTGGGTTGGTGCGGTTAGTCCTTTCAATTGTAGGTGGGGATGTTGACTTGGCCAACCATCATGGACAACACGAGTCAGCACTCAGGAGTTGGTAAGCTCCTTTTTTTAGTTATAATATGTCATGCTTACTTCATTTATTCCTTTAAAAAAGCCTTGGAGGTTACTTACATGGAGATCAGGTAATGAAATAGTTAGGACGGAGTTGTAGGTACGGTTGTCCGATCTGCTTCAAAGTTTAATGTTTCGTGATGTTAATACTTTTTTAATACAAAATTGTAAGTTAAGTATCTTTACTGTGTGACTTTAACTTTTGTGTTTCGAACAAATTAATAACCCTACCTAAAATCAAGTGAAGAAACAATCATGGATCGACGTTTTTAGTTATTTCAAATTATATATATATATATATATATATATATATATATATATATATATATATATATATATATATATATATATATATATATATATATATATATATAATGTTACGCGGCATTGAGAACAAGTCTTGAAATGCATATTGGTGACTAAATCAACATGATGCACCAATCAACAAGATGATGGTGCATCATTCATGAATATATAAATCAATAAAGCTCCTGCCCTATTAGTGACTTCTATCCTTCGTAGATCTATAAACTCTAAAGTTATGGAAATTATGTCTAAATAAAATTTATATAGATTGTCACGTATTAAAAAGATAAGAAGTAACATGTGTGTCACATTGTACTCGACATTTAAATATTATCACGTAGCTAGTAATACAATACGATGGATAGTTTTGGAATGAACATGATTGAAGAAAATGATTGTTAGCACAATCATTATGTAATACGATTTAATATTAGACATTATCGTGTGAGTTTGCTTCTTTCATTTGGAGGAATATTTTTAAATGGTTCGATATACAAGCTCCTTCTTGAATGGTGGATTTGTGACCCTCGATTATTGTTGGGGATTATCAGCATCAAGTACACAACTGATAAATAGTGGGAAAAAAAAAATCAAAACTTGATATACCTAAGTGCACATACAACCTATAATCTATGTTTTACTATTATAGCAACATACTTTAAAAACATCATAGAAATGGTTACTAACCTCAAATTCTCTTGTTTGTGATCTTGTGCCTACCACTTTCTTGCAAGATGAATGGTCCAAACGGAACCCTTCTAATGGAATCAGAATCACACACCAAATAGCAAAAGGAAGAACCTATAAATTATGTTTTATTCGAAAATCATCAACCCTAAGAGAGAGGTTCTGATTTTTGGATTTGGAGAGTAAAAAAGACATACTATGAACGATTTTAAAGAAGAGAATAACTAGCTCTAGGGTTTACCCTAACAGTTTATTTATAAGTAGTTGTTAGAATCCCAGATGGAAACAAACTCTAAAGTTTATTCTTATCTGATTCAAACCAACTCTATCCATATCCTAGGGATCTAGAAACTGTTCACATCATGTCTTCCATGAGGTTATGTAATATTCTAATTAATTCATATGATTAATTAATATTTAACCTCTTTTAATTAATTAAATCATTTTAATTCATTTACCAAAATAATTTCTAATTGATTTGTTAACTCCTTAATACATTAACACATTTTAAAACACCATTTCCTTATACTATTTGGGTCATGAAACCAACCCAAAAGGATCCTGCTATGATTAGAAATATTACCTAAGAAGTTAATGACTTTGGCCATCATTTCTAACAATTATTACCTTATTGCTTTCCATGAAGTTGTTTACCGGGTTATTCTTGTAAATACAAGACTGACTCCCATATTTATTCCCTCATATTTCCTTGATTTTGAGTTGTTTCTTGCTTTTCGTGAAGTTGTTTCCGGACTCCCCTTTTTATTGACTTAAGAAGCATGTCTTTAAGATCACACATTTGTCAATGGAGACATTTAGGGATTCTAGTACTGGGTTTTGATATGAAATAAAAGTTTGTTTTTTTTTTTTCATAAAAAACGGTAATGTAAGACTTTAAAAATAACAAGTTTATTTTTAGCTCATAACAAAACCACACCATCATGGATCTTTATAAAGGTTAGAATGAAATAAAAAAACAACCATAGGATGTTTTAGAGATAACCTTTGAAGCCTTTGAACCCACTTGGTTTTGGGGTGTTGATGAAGATAACAAAAGATCAAGTGTATGATCTTCTCTACAAGTATCCACCATCAAGATTAAGACACTTGGAATGCTAGTTCCTACTTGTATAAAATACTTCTTAAGCCTTTAAGTGCTAAACTCAAATAAGCACTAAATGAGAAACACTATGAGAAAATAACATTATGAGAAAATATTCTTTAACACAGAATACATCGTTACAGAACATGAATGTGAACATTCATTAAATGATAAGTAAATATAGATTTATTCATAAATTACAACTGTTACTTGTCCCTATAAGAATAGGTACAAAACATCTATTGTTTAAATAAAAGACTATAACAACACTTGTTATATCTTCAACACGAAATGCCATTCATTTGTAATCATTTGATTGTTTCTTCCAATCATCAACTCATAATATCAATTATTAGTTTCACTTTAAGTATAACATACTCAAGTAAATGATGGAAAAGTAAATAGTTCTATCATATAGATATCTAAAGTCTTTTCCAACTCAGACTTCTTCAACCCGATGAGGTGAGAGGAGCAATTCCTCCTTTAGTGTCTAGTTTTTTCCACAACAGAACCAACACTAATAATTTGGTCATTTCTTGATTTCTGGGTGTATGTTGTATTTCCCTTAATTGAACTATAAGTCTATATGAGTGCGCAATCTCTTAGACTTCCTTTTATTTAATGCTTGAATAGACTTGAAACTATTTCTAGTGTTCTGATTGAATATTTGCTTTACTTGATGAGATATCTGATATGTTTCATGATTATTCAAGACTTTCTGCAAGTCATGGTTAATTTATTCACTATGATGTGAGACACATCATCATCACAATAAAACATTCATCAAAGTATCATGATTAGACTAACTGGTTGTAGAGGTTATTCATGTATGAGATCTTTCAGTATATATAATTTCTATTTATCTTAAAGGTAGAACCTTAAGATATTATACCTGCTATAGAAATTATAACCATCAAATGTTACTGTCTCTTGAAACTCAACAAGAGAGAGGTTTTGCAGGGTGTAAAATTATTAACAGTTATCAACTGAATTTAACAAAGGTTCATTTAGTATTTTCAATATTTAGTCTATAAAAATTAATATCTTATATTGTTTCTTAAAACATTAATTTATTAAAATTTAGGATCCAAGTAACGAAACAAGTAAATGGTTAGGCGACCTTTATCCAATAAACTTAATCAAACTCGATAGGTAGCGATTACCAATTGCATACAATATGTAACTCCTAGATTATGGGATCCTACACAACTATTGTTTAGCTTGACATGTTTATTCCATCTATGCCTCAAAACTCTTATGCTTAGGCGACCTTTAACGTATAAGAAATTGATCAAATCATCCATTTAAAAAATATGTGAGTTCTATTCCACAAATGGTTAGGTAACCTTTTTCTCATAAGCAAATACAAAAACACCTTGACTATTTTTGACAATCCAAATGAATATGGTGACCCAAAAATCCATATAAACAGCACAAAAATCCCAAGTGAATTTTAAATAGGTTGCATAGATGTGATGTTTTGTAAATAAGGGTTTATATATGTCTTACACTTATAGTTTATAAAAACATGGTCTTATGAATATTGGTCTTATAAAAACATATGTCTTACAGTTATAGTTTATAAAAACATGGTCTTACAGTTATAGTTTATAAGGGTTTGCCCTTTATGTTTGAAGATTAATGATTCCCATGATCATTTATTTTTTAAGTGTGATTTCTCTAAGCTTATTTGGGAGTATTTCTCTAATAAGGCTGACATCAGGGTGAGTTATGGTAATTGAAAGGAGTTTATTTATAAGTTTTGTGAGCAAGTGAAGGGCAAATCTATTGGGGTTTTTATAAAGAAACTGGTTTTGGCAGGTTGTGTGTCACATATTTGGCATGAAAGAAATATGAGATTCTTTAGAAATAATTTTAGATCCCCATTCTTTGTTACTTGTTGTATTGAGAAAGAAATTCAATTGAGGTTATTGGGGTTGAAGTATGAATCAAAAGTTATTAAGGATAAAGTGTGGAGATGTTGGGGTATAGATAGAAATAATGATGTTGATAATGGGAATACGGATAATGAAGTCTAGAAACAGGGTGGGGCTGGTTGATTGGGTGAAAGTTAGGACGAATGGGAATTGGTTGTGTTGGGTGATATGGCTGCATGTTTGGAGTAACAGATTGGAGTTTTCCTGTGTTACTACTAGAATTGACGGTTTATGTTACCGGTTTGGGAGTTTGCTCCTGAATTTAGTAACTTACCTGTGGGAATTATTATTTGGATATGATCTTTGTTGAGAATATTCAAGTAATGATTCCAGGACATGTGATTGATGTCGTGTCCAGTATGCAACTGTTTGCGAATCTTGACTGGTTCTTTTGGTGGATTATTCCCTTTTGGTTTAGTGTGTTGTACAGGTTTCTGTTGTTGACTGTGCAGACCTGGGAAGGTTGGTTGATTCGTGTGGAGAGTATGATGGATTATGGGAGGAGGAGCAAGTCTTGGATTGTGTTGCTGAGAAGTAAAAGATGGATGTCTGATTGCTAGAAGCATTGGAATAGCAGATGGAGTGTGATTTTATGGTTGCTCTTTATTCATAGGGATGGAGAGTTGTGTAGTTATAATTTTGTTAAATTTGGTGTTTTTGGTAGTTTAACTGTTTTGTATTGGTTGTTGGGTTGGGTCCTAGGATTAGTTTATTGGACAGTGGGTTTTTTTAAGGGCCTTTCCCCTTGCGTTAACTTTTTTGGTATGATGTGGGTTTGGTGGTGCAAGGGGTTGAAGTTACCTTTTTCCCCACATCTAATAAGTCTTTGGACTAATTTTAGGACTTGTAAGGGTTTTTGGGGTAAAGTTAGGAGTTTTATGAGGATTAAGAAATGGTTTGGTAGTTGGTTATGGATTGGTTGGTCTCGTTAGGGTGTGTTTGTATTTTTGTTTTTTTTGATGTATTCTTTTATTTTTTTTAATAAAGTTTGCTGAGCTTTGGTTCTTTCAAAAAAAAAATATTGCTTGCATCCAACAATTAATGTACCATTTTGTAAAATTTATATCACTTGTTACGAGGTTCCTTTAGTGCCAAATAAAACTTCATTTTATTTTTCATTAACAGCAATCATTTATAAACTAAAATCCGGTATTTTAAAGTTTAGACGTAGATCGATTTTAAAAACCCATAACATTCTTAATAAAACTTTATTTTATGCTTAAGACTTAGAGTTTTGGATGAGTTATAAAATCAATATTTTAAATCTTCTTTTTAACTATAAAAAACTTATGAGTTCATGAATTTATAAAATAAACTCATTTTATTTTATAAACTCAATTTTATGCATCTTATGATAAAAGTCATAATAAACCAAAACTTGGGTGATGATATTTATGTTTTAAATCTCATTTAGCATGCATAAAACATAATATCAACATGTTACATTATGTTTAAAACACCAATATCATAAATTAAGTTTCGACGCAAAAAATAATCACTAGTTTTATTATTTGTCGTTATAACGCTATAAACTGATTTTAGTATTTTTAATAAAAACTCCTTATTTATTATAAATACATGAAGTTAATATAAAGTGTAAACATCTTTTAAAACATTTCAAATATTTTAAAGTTGAGTATTTATAAGTTTTACAACAAAATTATTTTCAACAAAAATTGAGTTTTAACCGGTAATACGTTTTTATAAATATAAATTTATAAACATCTTATGTTATTTTTTAAATATTTTTTACTCAAACTCCAAGTGATATTATCTTATGAAAAAATGTTATTTGACATTTAAAATTATTTTCATACATAAAACATAAGATACATTTAAGATAAAATAAACATCACAAACATGCATTACAATGTGTATAAACCAAACACAACACAAAGGTCCAAATGACATGTTTATACACAACAACATATCAAATATTACAACAAACAACTCTTTGTTTTTGCTAAGACAACTTTTATATAACCAAAACGCATGAAAAATGGTTATATATAAAGATAAACAATTTCAACCGAGAAGTTGTAAAAAAGACAAATATGGATTTTTCTTAACCAAAAGAAATCCATGCTTGTTTTCCACAAACCAAAGATTATCTAAAATACAAAAGTTATTATAACATATAAAAGTTGGCTCTGATATCATTGTTGAGATTTGATACGAAATAAAAGTTTGTTTTTCATAAAAAACGGCAACGAAAGGCTTTAAAAATAACAAGTTTATTTTTAGTTCATATTAAAAACACACTATCATGGATCCATTTATAGAGGTTAGAATGAAATAAAAAAAAACAACCATATGATGTTTTAGAGATAACATTTGAAGCCTTTGAACCCACTCGGTTTTGGGGTGTTGATGAAAATAACAAAAGATCAAAGTGTATGATCTTCTCTACAAGTATCCACCATCAAGAGTAAGACACTTGAAATGCTAGTTCCTTTTTGTATAAAATACTTTTTAAGCCTTTAAGTGCTTAACTCAAATAAACACTAAAGGAGAAGCACCTTGAACCACCAAAAGACATGAATAATCTTCAAAAGAATTGGAGCTCCAATCCCCCTTCATGCTCACGGTTTTAGGAGAGAAAATGAAGAAGAAGAAGTGATTTTCTTGGACTAAAAACTAGCTTGATCTTCATGTAAGAGACCCCTTTTTTTAATAATCCCATCCAAGCATGGCCTTTTGAACATAATATTCAAGGTATGAGCTACAAAAGGAGAGGCATGGTGACAATTTGATGGAGATTGACAAACAACCTCCATACTCCTCCATATTTTTGGCCATATAGGCTAAATATTAAAATAATGTTCACTTGTCCTTTGAACCATGATAGACTAAGCCTTTGATTTAATCACGGTTAACAAAAATATCCAAAACTTTGTACATGACTTATTATATGATATCTTATCAAATAAAGACTATTTTTCTACTTTTTACAATATTCTTTTAATAGAACAATAATTTTTCTCTAATTAAATACAAGAATTGATATTATTTATTAATAATAATATTAATAATAAATATAAAAAATGTGGCAGCTTGATAAATATGTGGCTCTATAGGATCATATATTATCAGCAATATCACTCCATAATGATTCTTGGGCATATAGATCCAACATCTAGACCCATTAAACTTGGGAAAACACATGACGATGGCTGTTTATTGTTTGTTTGATAAATTTATAAATATGAATCTTGTGAGTTTGATTTTACATTTGGAGTTGAACTAGAAGCATCTGGGTTTGTTAATTAGTCTTTTAAATAAACATTCAGATTTTTGGGTTTTGATGTTTATGAATGATTTTCGGTTGCATCAGAGATTTTTGTAGTTTTTTTTGGATCTATGAGTTTGGATTATGAATTTTTCAATTGATTTGTCTACAACTATTGTAACATTCGGAACCCTACGGTACCCAATTTATTCAGTTATTGCATTTTAAGGGTCCTCACGACGCGAAATCTTAGGGGTCATGTCGTCAGTGGCCGTTGACCCGTTGACCCGTGTTTTGGAGCTTCACTACGTGAAACATAAGGTCTCACGACGTGAGGCGCTGTTTTGGGCTTTTGTGTCACACCCCAAAACCGAGAACGACATAAACGTTCTAGGGCGGAGGACGTCATGTACAGTATCACAACACAATATAATAGTAAACAAATAAACAACATCATTCATTGCATTAAATAAATAATTTTAATACAAGTGTGTTCTGTAATATATAAGACACCAAAATATGAATCAAAATATAAGAGGAGTCTTGAATGCACCCCATCTTCTCAAAAGCTGGCATCGGTACCTGTCTACTGATGACCTGAGAATACAAGTTATTTTGAAAGAGTTGATCAGCATTAAAGCTGATGAGTTCATAAGTATTTAGTGTCTATGTTTGCATCAAAATGTTTGAAACAATGTTTGAAGCACGAGTTTGTAAACGTTTGTAGTAAAAGTATGTGAATGTTTGTAGAAGTTTGTATCTCCTAGAAAACCCTATATTTTCTACTAAAAGTAGCCTTCTACCAAGGCACGACTGTTTTGTACGTTTGTTTCTTGTAAAAGTGTGTAATCTTCCCAAGTGTAACTATCATTATCAAAATATAGTTTGTACATTAATGTTTAAGTGAAATGATCACTAAATAAATGTAAAGGGTAAATTAATGTAGTACTGTAGTGTTGTATTATAGGAACTACTGCTGTACTAACTACCTTAAACCTGATTTATATTGAGGTATTATGTGATTAATTGTACCATACTATTCACTGGTAAACACGACATTGTAGGTCGTAAAAAGGTAAGACATTTGGCACCTGCAGACCCGCAGGTCTGACTGTAGCTAGCAGTAAGGTGTAGGATAGTTAATCTAGTATAGATCTATACGCAAACTCACGCTTTCCTTCCAAGAGACTCTGGCTACAATTCGGGCCATGACATTGAAGGCATGCTCCGATACAGTGGATCACATTTATGTTAACGTATTCATGTATATGTAACGTATTGTTACTCATCATTGTATTGTTGTATATGTTCTCTTTCTAGTGTAGTTCTATATGTTCTCATTCTAGTATAGTTGTACATGTTCTTATAGTAATAAGTAATGACTCATGAATGAACTGACTCTTGTATGTTTCATTGAACTAGAAGTAGTAAGTAGTATAGCCCTAAACTATACATATTATAGTTTATTAGTAAACTGGATGAATGACTGAATGTACTGAACTGAGATATAAATCTTTATATCTATACATATATACATAATATAGAAGTAAGGATTCAACAACACTCGGACAAACAACCAGGTACTTTAGGACCACAACCAAATGAGGACAGGAAGTAAAGTGGGTTATCTATCCTAAGTCCTTCAAACCTTATTTATATAACTATATATGTAGTAGACATGGTTTTAACAATATATAAGTTTAAAAACTGTAAAGGAAAGGTTTAGTATAAAAAGTGAATTTGATAAAGAGTTTGTCATGTAAAATGGTTTGATAAATAGTTTGAAGTCATTTGTTTGGTAAAATAGTTTAAAGCATGAAAAATCCATTTGCATGTTAGTTATTAATCACATGTGATTGATCTAATAACTAACATGGTTGAACTTGTATCCCCCCCCATAAAGCATTTAAAACATTTAAAAGCATTTCAAAGGTTAGTTAAGGGGTATGAACTCACCTGCAGTGAGTGGCTTGTTCGGAAGTGTCGAAAGTGTTGGACAAGGTGCTAGGTGTCAAGTAAGGACTTGAACACACACAATGATCCTAGTTAACATATAATAAACATATATGTATCTAATTAGTCAATTAACAACTAATTAACAAAGTTAAGACATCCTAGGACATGTAAAACACCTTTTATAAGTGCTATAAGTCACAAGGGTTGCATCTAAGTGTTGTAGGGCATTGCTATTGAGTTTGGGTTTCAAGGAAAACCCCATATTGGAGTTTACGGTTTTATGACCATCACCCAATGAGTTTACAGTCATAAACTCATGAGCTTATGACCGTAATCTCATGCTTCCTTGACCATTTGGTGTTTTGAAGCTTTACAAGTCCTTTAGAAGCATTTCCAATTGAAGTATAAGTCTATGGAAGAGATTAGGGCACCATTTCACTCCTAAATGGAGTTTACAGTCCTTAGACCATTTTCTTTTGGGTTTACTACTGTAAACCCATATGGTTTATGGTATTTTGATGTTTTCAAGTCCTTAACTCATCAAGGAAGGGATCTAAGCAAGTTTCCAAGGCTTATGAAGGACTAGGGCACACTTTGGCACCCTAATTTAGGGTTTACGGTCCAAGAACATCTTGGACCATAAACACCTTGTTTTTGGTGTTTCTTAGGCGTTTTCTTGATGTATGGAAGTGTAAAAAGCTCTATAAGACTCTAGGATAGAAGTACTTACTATGTAGAAGCTTGAAAAGGTGCTAAAGGCCCAAGAACACTAGTGTATGTTCTTGGTGTTTTGAAGATCTAAGCAAAACACGAAAATGAATGGATGAAATGATGTATAAACACTAGGTGTTATGTTATAACAACAAATCAAGTCATGAAACACTTACATTTTCGGGAGATCGGGTGAAAGACGGGATGATAGTTGAGAGAGTTTTGAGATTTGGAAGTGTGAAAAATGGAAAATAATGACTAAGTGTCATATATATACCCCCACACTAGGGTTTACGGACGTAAACACCTTGTTTAGGCTGTAAACTCCAAAATCTTGGAGTTTTGGAATAACATTGTTGCACAATAAACCCTAGGGCATCCTCTCTCCTGATATTTCATGAAGTACTAAACTTAAAACCCTCAAACTTAATCCAAAAAGCTTGAAAGTTAGCAGAAATTGTTCTAACTTCTATTGTATTGAATGGTTGTACATAATAGAAATTTTGGGTTGTCACATTTTGGGCCTTATTGGTTCACTAGTTTCTATCTTTGGCCCTTACCGTTTTTGGGCCCATTTGGAGCCTTGTGTGTTATTTAGGAAATTTGGCTTTTTTGTGTTAATTGATTGGGCTTAGTTTTGGACCAAGTGAGGAGGAGGGTACAAGGATCTTTTAACCTAAACATTGGGCCAATAAATTAGATTTTTTATTATGGGTTGAGATCCAATTATTAATCAGATATTTATTTGATGATGTCAGCGCATGGATTTTTCGGACAAGCAGTTTGAGATTTTTATCTGTGTGATTCTACAGCAGAGGTGAGTTTCCTCATTGTGTTTAGCGGGTCGAAGGCAATAATGCTGACCCATGGTTTATTATGTTAGGATGTTAGATTTCTGCCTGACTCTTGCATGTTTTATGTTTTTGTATGCTTACCAGGAAAGGCCCGATGCCGGGTGGGGCCCGATGACTATTCTGTATGCTATTATCTTTGTGCTGTCTGATTATTTGCTTATATGTTATATATACCGGTTATGGCTTGATGACTGACAGATCTGCATACTGAGCGGGGTTCGATGTTGGGTGCGTACCGATGATCGGTGGCGGTGGCGGCGCGGGGGGGGGGGGGGGGGCAGTTAATATGTATGGTATGTGGTATTCTAGGGAACTCACTTAGTTTGGTGCTTATGATTTTCGGTTCTTGTTTCAGGTACTTCTTGTTCGAAAAGGAAGTGCTCAGGATGAGTGCAATGAACATACCACCTTGTTCTGTATTTTATGATTACTCTGATGTTTCATGATGTATTAAGCATATATTTTTTTCTACTATGGTCTGATTATGATGCTTTGGATAATTGTTTTAGTAATTTAAAAGTTACATAACGCGGAAACTAAATAGTTTTAGAAGGTTAGGTTTTAACTCTATTACGCAACTCTTTTATGAATCCAACCATTGTAGTGTGAGACCTTTCATTTGAAAAATTATTTGGTGTCTATGATAGTAATTGTATTCGTGAGCTAGTTAGAGGGTTCTGGTAGGAGTTCGTTCTACAACTAATGGTGGAGAGTGGTGTGGCGGTTGCCCTAGGAAAACCTAGGAAGATATTTAGTGCTAGGAGCCTTATCGATGATTTATTTGTATGAATAAGGAGTGACTTGGAGAATTTCAGGCAATCCTCGAGGAAAGTACAAATAGATGTGGAAGGTAGTATGTGCCTGTACTACCGGAAGTAGAGGATCCGTACTTGAGTCAAGGAGAACTGCGATGAGATTAGGAAGCTTGTAGAGCATAAGACTCCTTGATATATATATATATATATATATATATATATATATATATATATATATATATATATATATATATATATATATATATATATTGATGCGTATTTTGATGGTTTATATGGTCTATTTTCTATATGGTGACTCTTCGAGGCAGACCGGTTGGTAGTTCTGGTGTTGGTGAGGGCTCGAGCTTAGGTTCTGGAATCAGTCAGTTAGAAGATCAAATGTGGGAGTTCCTGAGCCGAGATAGGGGCGCATTTGTTGACCTTTAGGGAGTTCTGGGCATGTGGGGATCCGAACTTCTACGAGGAGAAGAACCCGATAGCAAGCAGGCAATGGTAAGTAGATGTCGCTAACGCATTCTGCACCAGCAGTTGTCCCGGGGGGGGGGGGGGGTGGCAAAGGTCATACTTGCTTCATGTCTTCTGAAAGATAGAGCTTGAGACTGGTGGGAGGATCTTGGGTGCTCCGTTGGTGATGAGATTGATGATTCGATGGCATGGGATGCTTTTATGACTAGATTCAGGGCTGAGTTTGTACTAGTGATTGAGGTGCAACAGTTGGCGCGATAGTTTTAAGACCTTTGTTTGACTACTGAGACGGTGGGTGAGATCACCATGATGTTTTGTGAGAGGGCGCTTTTGATTCCTCAGTATGTGGATGATGAGGAGATGAAGAGACGAGGTACCATGAGATGCTGATGAGTGACATTCGACATCTTGTGAGCTGATCCAGTTGCAGGACACTGGAGGATATGATAGTGAGAGTCGGAGAGAGAGAGAGAGAGAGAGAGAGAGAGAGAGAGAGATTGATATTGAGATGGAGAGGAAGAGGAAGCCGGATCAGGATCAGGTTTCAAGGGGATTGGGAAAGAGGGCCAAGGTACAGGATTTGAGATCAAGAGGCTAGCAGGGCCGAAGCCGCACTAGTAAGGTGGGTGGTTCAGTCTGCTTCAAGTGCGGTAGGGCAGGTCATTTTAGCAGGGATTATACTGCTACTACCACCACCATCCTAGGATCTGATATGATTTGCTTTCATTAAAATTAGAGGGCTCACAAGAAGGCCCATTATCCGAGTTTGACTGTAGTAGGACTAGTGGCAGCACCCGCTCCCGCGACTTTACAGATCATTGATGGCCGCCAGCGCAAGGTGGATGCGCCTGTGGTGAGCAGTAGGGATTTTCAGCTGACGGCCAAGGAGGCTCGTGCAACTCCTGACGTGGTGATATATATATGTATCTTCTCCTTATCTCTTTATTTATATTGAATTTCTTGCTTATATTTATGTGTTTTATTTTAGGATCGTTCCCCGTGAACATCATTTCCACTTTGGGATTGTTTGATTCGGGGGCTACTCGATCTTTCGTATCGCTTGCGCTTAACAAGAGGTTTGATGAAGCTCTGGGGAATCTGGATTGTCCTTTATACATCGAGATTGCATATTATCAACCTGTCAGTGTAGCAAAGGTTCATTGGGGTTGTATTCTTTAGATATTTAGCAAACAGTATTCAACTGATTTGGTTCCCATTCTTTTGCGCGGGAACAAGGTTATCGTGGTTATGGATTGGTTAAGCCCTAATGGGGCGGTGATCGATTATGAGCACCGGTTAGTTTGGATTCGAACACCAAGTGGAGGAGAGTTAGTGGTTCAGGGAGAGAGAGCTTAACGTGAGCCGATTTTGTGTTCAACAACGAGGGCCAGAGACTATCTTCATCAGGGTTGTTCAAAATTCTTCTCTTGTGTTATGGATTCCTCGGGATAAGGGTAAGGCAACCGTGAATGATGTTCAGATTGTGTGGGAGTACCCGGATGTGTTTCCAGAGGGTTTTTCTGGGGTGCCTTCAGAGAGGCAGGTGGAGTTTAGGATTGACTTGGTTCCTGGTGCGGCTCTGATAGCCAAGGCACCATATCGATTAGGTCCTTTAAAGATGTGGGGGTTGTCTACGCAGCTGCATGATCTATTAGATAAGAGATTCATTCGACCGAGCAGTTCACCATGGGGAGCATCGATCTTGTTTGTGAAGAAGAAGGATGGGTCTCATTGTATGTGCATTGACTACTGGGAGATGAATAAGTTAACGGTGAAGAACTTTTATATACTCCCAAGGATTGATAATGTGTTTAACCAACTTCAGGGTGCATCTTGGTTTTCCAAGATTGATTTGCATCCAGGTTATCATCAGATGAGGTTTAAAGAGGAGGGTATACATAAATTGCCCTTATGGGCTCGCTATGGTCATTATGAGTTCGTGGTGATGCCTTCTGGGCTCACCAATCTCTAGCCGTGTTCATGGACCTCGTGAATTGCGTGTGTAGGCCGATCCAGGATCGGTCTGTGATTGTATTCATTGATGATATCTTATTCAATTCCAAGACCCAGGAGCAACACGAGGAACAATTGAAGGAGGTGCTAGAGACTTTGAGGAGGGAGAGGCTTTTTGAGAAGTTCTCCAAGTGTGAATTTTGGTTACATGAGGTGCAATTTCTGGGGCACCTTCTCAACCAGAACGGTATTCTGGTTGATTCGGCCAAGGTCGAGGCCATGATGAGGTGGGAGGTTCCAAGGTCTCCATCTGAGATTTAAAGTTTCCTTGGTTTAGCACGTTACTATCGGAGGTTTATCCAGGATTTCTCCAAGATAGCAATTCCTTTGACCCGATTGACGAAGTAGACCGTCACTTTTTGTTGGGAGCCTGAGCAACAGACAACTTTTGAGACCCTGAGACAGAGATTGTGTGAGGCACCGATTTTGACCTTGTCGAAGGGTGTTGAGGACGTCATGGTTTATTGTGATGCTTCCATGATTGGTTTGGGGGCAATTATGATGCAGAGGGGACATGTGATCACTTACGCTTCGAACTATCGTTTGTTGGTCATTTGTTCATCATCAATAGCTGAGTTTATTTGGAAGTTTCATGTTTTATCAATGGAAGTCAATGGATGTGTCAACCATCGTCAAAATCTATACATTATACCTTTTAATTTTTAGGTATGGGTACCCTGAAATGTTGATTATGGAAGTATTGTTCGTAACAAACTCGAGGTTTTAACAACATTTCTAGATAACTTTGGAAGCTTTATAGAGTTAGTTACATATTGGCAGCATTGTTTAGTTTTAAAAGTGTGGGATCTTGTTTCATTTACTCATGAGGATGTTTCTATTAGTGGTTGAAGTTCGACATTCTGGATAGATCTACAGGTGCCACATGCTCTGGGTAAGGTTGTTTGGAAAAAGGAATGCATTGGATCTAGGGTTGGTTATGCATTCCCTTAGGGATGTATATAGGCTGAGTATGATAGCATGGGAGTACTTGGCTCGAGTTATTGGCATGGTTCGTAATTGGTTTGTAGCCTTTGAAAAGGAATAAGAGTACAACCGGCTATCACATTATGGTCGTGTGTGGCCAAGTTTTCGTCGAATTTCACACTGGTAGCAGCCTGTATTGTGAAAGAAATTGGACTTAATAGAAGAGTATGGTAGTTAAAGGTTGTTGGGAGTAATAGTTGTGCATCAAAATTCTATTGCAGAGTGATTGTATTATGAGTCGTTGTCTTGCGGGCCATTTATCAGGAGTTGGTTACCAATGTTGGGTATCAGTTATGGAATCTCGAGTCATGAAGTCCATTATGAATGTATCGAGTGATTTGTCAGGTGGAGGTACATCTGAGCTGATAAGGAATTTGGATGCAACGTGAAATTATAGACCATCATTATTGTAACACCCATAAAATTGAAGCCAATTTAAAACTTTTTTGATACATTTAAGAATCGTTAAGTTATTATAGTTTGGTTTCAAAATAGTTTAAACATTAGAGTATCCCCAGAATCAAATCATAAAACCCATGAAAATGAGGAGTTGTATGATCACGCCTTTGACTTCCTACGGTCATCTACTGCACCTGAAACAATAATCAATAAATGTAAGCTCGAAGGCTTAGTGAGTTACCCCCAAAATACCGATACACATACAGTCCAATAACACATGAACAAATAACATATCATAACAATTGATCAGCATGTAATGGGTCCACAACTTTACAAGCTGGATTACCCCTTGGGCCCTCAGTACACGTCTGGAATGCCTACCGGGCCCTCAGCTCATATCTGGAATGCCATCGAGCCCTCAGTACGAGTCTGGAATGCCGACCGGGTCCTCAACTCGTATCTGGAATGCTCCCGAGTCCTCAGTATGAGTCTGGAATGCCTATCGGGCCCTCAACTCATATCTGGAATACTCTAGGGTTTGTTGGCTACCACACGAAGCCATACAACCTCAACCCATCCCACATAACATGTCGACATGTAATAGATAAATACACATACAAGAAATCAGACAATATCACAGGTAGTCCTACAGATCTACCAAACTAGCATATCAACTGGCGTACATCACTAGCATGCAATACTAACTCATGATCAACATCTAACACTGATAGGATAATACATCCAATAGGCCGGCCTTGGTGCCTTAGACCCCTTAGTATAGTGAGGATAACTCACCTGGCACGGCTAAAGTCCCGCAGGTATAACACCAGTTGCTGGTTGACAGATTCCCGCACTATTAACATCAAACAACACCAATTAATAATTGGGTTCCAAGCCCAAAGTCCAACTCACACACTAAAGGCTCAATAGTCAAGTAATGGGCCAAAGCCCAACATATGGCCCAATTTTCCAAATTGGGCCCACACCCTCATATGGGCCTTACCCTAAGCCCATCAACATATTCTAGTCCATATGACTATTCTTGGATGGCCCATTAATAATCCAATTACCAAAGACCAAAGGAAAGGTCCTACACAAAACCCAAGCAAAATTAGTGTTTCACATATAATGATAATTAGGGTTAAGTATTTCTCACTTAACCCATTAAGGACTTAATCCATTAAGTCCCTCACTTTCCATTCCATTGGCCCAAATGTGGGTCCCGATAAGTCCAAGCCTAAAATCCCAAAATTAGGGTTTTTCACATGAAATGATGATTAGGGTTAAGTGTTCCTACTTAACCCATTATGGACTTAATCTACTAAGGACTTAATCCACTAAGTCCAATATTGTTTTTAGGTTAATTTTGCCAATGATTATTATTTAATATTTCAAGTTATTAAATAATTGTCGAGTGTGTCCCAAACAATTCCCACAATTAAGGTTTTATGCCCTTAGGGTTTTCCAACCCAATACTAGTCCATTAGTGCCTTGGTTGGGCTTTTAGGTCACTTTGGGCGTTATCGAGCCCATTAGGGTCTCTTTGGGTCATTTAGGGTCCATTAGACCCATTATGGTTTCCTTAAGCCCATTGATCACATGTTTGGGCTTTTATGTCCATTAAGCCTCATTGGGCCCATTAGGGTTTTAGTCCATTGCCCAAACATCCCCAAACTAGCAATCCCAACACAACTAAGCACACCGCCACCCGACACGGTGGCCGGTGGCGGCAGCCACCGCCCTACGGTGGTGGTTTTCAGTTTCTTTTCATTATTCCTCTTTCCGGTTACAATTACAATACTTTAATCCAAAACTAAACACTCTCAAACACACACACTAACTAACATACTAATTAATACACACACAGCCACACTATGGTGGCTGGTGGTGGCTTTTGGCAGCAACCACCACCTCACGGTGGTGGTAGCGGTTCTCGTTTCCCAACCAAGTAGATCACACACAACCTACATCATATGCACAGTAGGGGAACCCAGCCACCCACCTGGTGGCATAAGGTGGCGGTAGGGGCACCAGAAAAAACGACAGTAACGACGTTGATGGTGGAAACCACTATGGTTGGCCACTATGGTGGCCCTTCATGGGTTTCACTGGCCAAACGAGCCTTCTCAGTCGAACAGCAACCGCAGCCCACCAGCATGCGTCCCACGGGCTGAAGCACACCAAAATAGCTCCTTCGATTTAACGGATGACGACTGGAACAATGGAAGAAGAGTTAGGCGGTTGACACTATGTGAGGTACTGGAGGTCCGAGAAGAAAGAAGGGAGCGAGCACGAGTGGTAGTAGAAACAGAGGAGGGCGTCCACTCGGTCTTCGTCCTCTACATGGAGGCGAGCAATAGCGACAAACTCCGATCATTGTGCCTCGCATCGGCGGTTCACAACCCGTCCTCGGTGAGCAATGGTTCTTCCTTGAAGATTTGCTACAGCTTCACGGTGGCAAAGACTAATGGCGTCGGTTGGGGGAAAAAGACGGCATGCTGCCGGACTCATCTAATCGGAGCTACAAGGCAAGGTGGCGGCTGGAGAATCCCCACCATAGCGGCTGCAACATAAGAGGCATAGGGTTAGGGTTTGTTCCCTATGTACCTGATGCCCATAAGCATATTTCCATAATGCCACAATCCGTCCCTCTCTTCATATTCTCTTTCAAAATAAATCCATAAATTACCTTTTCAACCTTGACCCATAAAATCTTTTCACTTTAATCTCATATTTACCAAACAACCCCTTATCCTCATAATCTCTTCAAATGAAGTCCCACAAATTACCATTTAGTCCCTGCCTTCATAAATACTTACAAAACTAATCTGGAACTTACACTTTTAACAGCCCAAAATCTAATTTATAGCATTTAGCATTAAAATACTCATAACGATTACATCTCGTGGCTTCAGAGTTTATTATTTATTTAATAAATTAATGGGGTGTTACAATTATGCTTGTGGGAGTAGTGGGTTAATCATTACTTGTTAGGAAGTCAAGTGAGTATTTTAGGTTTTTGGGCATAATTTTCAGATTTGGGATTGTGGAAATTCACGATCGATGTCTTTCAAGTATTCTTTCTGCATGATTTGGTGGTGTTCCTAGTCAAGGACTAGGGGTAGTTACAATATATGGATGATCATCAATCTCAGGGTATGGTTTCTGAAGTTTATACTATGGGTTCCTAGTTCTTGGAAGTATATTGATGGAGTTGATTTGTGGTTGTAGTTTTGAGAGTTCCCGGTATGAGTGGTTCTCTCTGGAAGTTAGGTCTTACAGATTCGGTTATGGTTGAGTATTTTCAAGTTATTGGGTTTTTTGTTAGCAGTAGTGGGTTTCTAAGTGATCTCTCGACTTCTCTGTATAGATGCCTTGAATCCGGAGGGGTTAAAGAGAGCTTGTGTAATATGTAGACATTAACTTAAGAGATTCTAACCAAGAAGGATTTTAAGGACAAAATTCAGCTTAAGTGGGGAGAGTTGTCACAGCTAGTTTTGAGAAGTTTCTTATTTTTGGATTATGGACAATAAATGGATTAAGTATAGGTATTGGGCTTCAATGGAATGGGTATTAGATCTTGTTGGATGATGACAATGTTAGATAAGTGATTAAAGCCTTGGTTTGTGTCTTGGAGTCAAATGGTAAAATGGGAAAGGTGATGTTTTAGAATTCTTTCATGAGTTATGTTTTTTATTTCGACATGTGTTAAGCCATCAATAACTAGAAAGAAGTATGGGTTCATCAACACCTTTCCGTGGATATAAAGATCATCGAAAATGGAGTTGAAACGAATAAGTTATGTCTGTTTGAAGTTGGAGAGAAATTGGGTGAAAACCTGTTCTCACGAGGTGAGAAGTGATTCTCACGATGTGAGAGTGGTCACAAGGTGAGAATATATTCTCACGACATGAGAGCTATACAACCCAAAGCCTACAAAAGTTTTAAGTTTTTCATGGTATTTAAAGGTAAAGATTCATGTTTTAGGTTATTTTCTTAGCATCTGTGATATCTAGAACCTCTTGGGAGAAACCCTAGCCTTAATTTTCAAGATTTGAGCCTCCCTTCTCCCCCCTCATCCATTTTTAGAGTTTTTGGTGGTTTTGGAGCAATGTTTTCATGCAATATTGATCTTGGAAGCTTGACAATTGGAGATCTTAACTCTCATCTACCTTTTATACCTTTGTAAGTTATAAAGTTCCAAGCTTTATTGCATATTCATCTTGGATCTAAGTGTATTTGGTTTTGGTCTATTTTAATGAGTTTTTAGTGAGCGTTGAGAATAAAATTTGTAACTTTTTTACTCTCCAAGGTCCCAAGAGCATTGTATGTTTCAGATCTGGACTCCAACACCCTTTTGATCGGTTTAGAATGTTTTCTTGGACCTCTTGGACTAGGAAAACTTTGATCTTTTGGCTTTCCATTCAACCATGAAAATTATCTTGGTCATTTAGGTTATTTTAGGGTAATAAAGTTTAGATCTTGAAATCTTGATACATTATTATGGATAAAGTTGGAAACCTCATCCATCTATTCATCATATTGATTCATATATGAAGGTTGGAGACTTGGACTTAATGGATTAAGTTATGAAAGATGCATCTTTGGTCCCTTTGAGACTTAAAGAGTAGATCTTGGTTGTTTGGATTATCCTAGTGGATAAAGTTGGAAAATTTATCAATTATGGAGCTATTAAGAGCCATAAAAATGTGATCGTGATCCTTATATCCCTTTCATACAAGAGTCATAGTGTCTTAAAGGATTATTAAGTTAGGAATTTAGCTTTTGGAGCTTGTCTAGCCATGGAAAGTCATAAAGGTGGAAACTTTATGACTTTGAATAATGTTATGGGTCTAGATTTGAGTGTTGGATGAAAGGACTTAAAAGAATAAGAATTTAATGGAAAAGTGCAATATGACCGAGTACGTCACATGTGCCCGTATGGAGTCACATTTCTGGATGGTGAGTACGTCATCCGTACGAGCTGAGTAGACTAGGCATACATAACCTGAAGTTTGACTTCTTGACTTGTTGACTTTGGCCTTTGAGTAAGGTTTTGACCAAGTTTGACCTAAGGGTATTTTGGGTAATTTTGGACAATAATTTGAGACTAGGTCACTGTTTGTTGTACATGTGACCAGTAGAGTTGTTATATGGAGTTATGCTGTGTTCAACTATCTTTTCAAACTAAGAGGTAAGTTTTCCTCTTTGTACTTGTGAGTTGAAGGCACCAATATTGGCCCATTAGGTTATGTATCTTGGTATATAGGATGGTGTTGTGCTATAGTGATCTGTTAGATTCGTATCCTAGTATATAGGATGTTGCTATGCGGTAGTGACCTTTAGATCTGCTTGTTTTTCTGGTGACTTGTTATATGTTTATTTGATGTATATGTTGACATTGTCTAGTGACTTGAGTGTTTTTCGGGGAAGTTGGTTGTAGCCATGAGGGGTAGCGAAATAGTGGTTTGTTGTTGAAGTTCTCTTTCAAAATCAACAATCTTCTCAAATAATTTTGGGAATGAGAGCTTTGAATCAAGTAGTCGAAGTGATTGTGTAACATTTTTGAAGTCATCTCCTAATTGACAGAGAACGTGAACAATGAGATCCTTGCCTGTCATCGGGTTTTGAACAAGTGCTAATTCATCGGCGATTGACTTCATGTCATGTAGGTATTCCGTGACGGTGCGAGTGCCTTTGGGGTTGGATGCTAGTTTGGAATTTAGTGATATGACTTAAAACCAAGATAAGTTAGCATAGCTGGTTACCAATCGTTCCCACGCTTACCGAGTAGTGTTGGATGATGCAATCATCGGTTGGATGGTGGGTGAGTAGTTGCCTAGAAATCCTGCTAGCTAGAATGATTTGATCATGTGGAAACCATTGATGGTAATCTGGATTCGGTTTAGTGGCTTCGACGTCTATGAACTTTGGTGGAGTCTTATTGGTTCTGATGATGAAGTGAACGGGATCGAGGCTAATTAAGGTTGAGTGAACGTGCTTATGCCATACTGGAAAATTATCGCTAGTAAGGGTGACATTAAAGTGGGTGGAGGCAGTAAGTTGAACAACTGCAATTGGTGTCATGAGGGTGTTTGATCGGAAAAGAAAGAAGAAGGTGCAGATGATCAATTCTCGTTTGAGATTGGTTGCTCTGAAGCCATATGAGATTTTGATTTGTGAATGGAAAAATGCTCTATAATATTAGACGGAATCAAAGGGTATAAATATCCATTTACAAGATACATACAAATGGTAAGAGAGAGATGTCTAAGGTTAATTCTATGATAAATAATAAGAACCATAATAACTATCTAAATATAAATATAACTAAAGGTGAAAGAAAAATACAATCAACACACATAAACACACAGTCAATGAGTAATAGTTTCCTTAATACGAAGTGCTGCCTACGAGAGAAATTTATAAAAATAATCCCTATTATTTATTTATTTATTTATATTTTTGTATTCGGACCTATAGAAGTCCTACCCACTTTCAGATATTTCAACTTTGGCCATATTATTTTTTTATGAACTGGTCAAAACTTTCTTTACAAATATTTCTCAACTTATTTTCTATATGTTTTTGAAAACGCTTTGTTTTGATAAATAGCTTTTAATTTCAATTTCTTTGACATCTTTTTATACCTATCTTTTGTATGAATTCACAATTACATTTTTTTTTTTTGGAGAATTAGTATTTTTACATATTCACTTTTATGTTTATTCTTATTTAGATTTTCCTTTATAAAAGTTGTTGTTTTTTTTTTTTTTTTTTTTTTTTTTTTTTTTTTTTTTTTTTTTTGTTTTTTTTCAACTTCGTTTTCTGTTTGTTTTACATAATCGCTTTCATGTATATTGTAGGCTAGGAAAAGATATAAGAATTACTGTCTTTTAAATATTCGTTTTCCCCAGTCAATATGCATTTTTATTTATGATTGTTTGTAATCCTTTTTAACTAATGTCCGGCTATAGTTATAAGGGTTTTCAAAATACAATGTTATACATAATATTGTGACTTTGCGACTTTCTTTACATAATCTGTGACTTTGTTTTGTGTATGTGTTGTGTATGGTTGTCTATGTATGTGTCAAAAACAAAAAAGTTCATTGCTCTTTTTCGTTTTTACGAAACACAATTGCTCTCTCCAAAAGAGGCAATTTTAACAAAAATTATTGCTATAAACTGTCTCAGAGAAGCACAATATTAAAACCCTCGTTCTCTTACAAGACTTGCATACACGTACGAATCTCAAAAAAGAAAAAAAGAACAGTTGTATGTGTACGAAAGTTTATCCGTGATATGTGATTAACTTATACGACGACACAAAGTGATTCCATCGCCGACCGGAAGTTGGCAAATCTCCACCCTCGGATCAACGGCCAGTGCCTTGTTAAGCTCTAACACGAAATCTCTGTAATATCTAACATACTTCCTGAGTGGTGCATCTGGTGGGGCCACTAAAGAACCGTTCCAAAGGGTGTTGTCGTAGCCAATGACACCTCCAATTTTGATAAGGTCAATTAACCTTTTGTGGTAGTTAAGATAGTTGTCTTTATCAGCATCCACAAAAATAAAATCAAACGATCCATGAAGTTTCACCTGTAGTTCAAAATGTGCAAAGCAAAATGAGTTTTCATAATTTGGAGAAAATATATATTAAAAAAAAAAAACAATATCTTTTATATGTTTGTAAGTACTTACATCATTGACCATTTCATCAAGAAGAGGAAGAGCAGGGCCTTCTCTAAAATCAATCTTGTGTGCAACACCGGCTTTCTCGATGATCGGAAGGCCAATTTCATAATTTTCACGGTTTATGTCCAAAGCCAATATCTTTCCATCCTCTGGGAGAGCAAGGGCCGTAGAAAGAAGGGAATAACCAGTGTAAACACCAATCTCCATCGTGTTCTTGGCATTTATGAGTTTGAGCAGTAGATTCAAAAATTGCCCTTCATCCGCAGATGTCGTCATAAGATTCCTATATGTCAAATGATAAGCAGCAAAAGATTTAGAAAAATGAATCCATAAATATTCTGTATATAGTAAACTTTGGGTGAGTTAAGGCACTTACCATGGGTGTTTAGCAGTGACCTCACGTAGCTCTTTCATGGATTCTGGCTCTCTCGGGTAAACGCTGGTTTCCAGAATGTATTGATAGAGAGCGTCGCTTTGAAGGAGGCTCTTGTGGCCAACTTCTTGGTGTTTTGCGGGTTGAGCTTCTCCGGTAGCCGCCATTCGGATGGATATTGGTGCGTGAAATGTTAGTAGGTATTATAATAGGCTGTAAAAGTGAACCTGAGATGAAAGGAGAAAACTTTTCGAAATATATAGGGAAGGGAGTTGGTGAATTATGACCGAGGAAGGTGGTGGCATGGTCCTTTCGATAGTGGGTGATCAACATGTTGACTTGGCCAACCAACATGGACAAGTCGAGTCAATACTCAGGAGTTGGTAAGCTCCTTTATTTGATATTATTATATCATGCTGACTTCATTTGTTCCTTTTAAAGCCTTGGACGTTGTTAATTAGATGGAGATTGCGTAACTTACATTGAGTAGTGGATTAGTGGAATTATTTCTGATTTTAATCAGTTAGCGAGCGGCTAGAAGGTTAAAGCTCCTGCCCCATTAGTAACTCCAATGTTTCCTAAATCTATAAACTCTAAAGTTACGGAAATTATGTGAAAAATAGATATTAAATTGAATGTCGTATATGACAAGCAAAATAAAAAGTAATATGCTCTCATATATTTTACTTGATATTTAAACATTATCACTTCTGCATAGTTTAAATATGACCATGATGATTCAAGAAAATACCGGTTAATTCATTTGTATTAGATATTAGATATTATGATACTATGACCCTTGTGATACTCTAATACATTTTTAATGTATGAGTTCTATAGAGTTTTATGTATTACCAACTTATTATTTTATCTTTTATACATTATTATTATTATTATTATTATTATTATTATTATTATTATTATTATTATTTTTTGTATAATACTTTGAAATCTATAAAATTCAACTAAACATATTTAGAAAAAAATTAATATTACAAAACCTAATTTATTATATTCATTTAGTGATTATAAAAGTTTTTTTTTTCTTTTTTGAACGAGCACATTATAATTTCGTATTCATTACATTTATGCCATTTAATTTTTTTATTAAATTTCTTTAATTAAGTTTGGCCATATGATATTGAAACTTTTTCTTATTCTCTCAATAGTATTGAACTTATTATAGGTTTGTCCGGTTTTATTATTTTATTTTATTATTATTATTATTATTATTTTGTGGAATTTAGTCCTCCCTATAATAAGATATGTCAAGGTCTTAAGGATATAATTAACTTCTAGTTTCCATAGATTTTGACAATCAAATCATAGTTCATTCTGAATTAGAATCTGATCAAGAATCTAATTCTTAAAGAGTTCCTTGTGGTAATTAGGTGTTAGATATAATCTTTTTAGAAAATCTAAAAAGTTTATAAACACCAAGCTAAATAGATAGTAGCCAAAAAAATAAAAAAAATAAAAGTGGAAGTCTATAACAAATTAAGCAAGCTAAAAGCATGTTACTACATCATAAGATCTATCTAAGGTTTGACAATCCCGATTTACTACACATATATACAAGGTTAAAATCTTTTGCCAACCCATATTATCCCGCAAACCCTTCTAATCTTGCGTATTATTTTGTCCAATATTCTTTTTCAAAAATCGACTTAATGCATTAGGTTGCTCATACTTAAGTGTTTTGGTAAAATAAATCTTAAAAATGGGTGCATATATAGGAAGGTTTCATATATGCATTTTTGTTTCTAACATACATAAAAAATACACTTACTTTTATGCATATATGCTTGTTTTATATGTGCACATTTATTAAAATATAATTATGAAAACACTTAAATAAGAGCTAGCAAAAGCATTAAGTCACCTTTTTTTTGAAAAAATTATTCGGCAATGAGTTCGCATCATAATAAGGTTCGCGGGATACTACTGATTCACAAGAGATTTTGACTCACTCTCTCTCTCTCTCTCTAAATATATATATATATATATATATATATATATATATATATATATATATATATATATAAGCATATTGTTCATATCTTGAAAATTAAGAGGTATACATTTTATAACACCATCTACAATCCTATTAAGCTTACAATGTAAACGTATACACGTACGTATCATCGTAACGTACGACCGTAGCTTCTCCTATGTCTGTGGTAAATCCTAAGATCCTCTACCCACTTTCAGTCGTCATTTCTTCAAAATCTATTCCGTCTACCGTCTTACTTTCTTCAATCTCCGATAGGCGTCCATTGCCACCACCCTCCTAAAGTCGTCGCTATCGCCACCCTCCCGACGTCGTCGTTACCTTCACCGGCGTCTGCATCCCCGCTTATACCTTATGTCTAGAATAGTTGACCTGAAAGATGAAGCTAGATAAAGATTCCTCAAGCATAAAGGTAGTTTTTTTAGATTTTCACATTCCCTATCAAAATGCAATCGTTGAATTATTCTCACAACTTCATTAATATTATTCTTTTGAACTATGTTGAACTTTATAGTTACTAGAAACTTCAATCTAGAGTTTTCCAAAGAAGGGTTTCTTCCATGGACAGAGCTCCTATCAATATTATGTACACTCTAATTGAAAAAAAAATATTCAAAAGGCTTTTCTAACAATACCTTGGATGATGGTTATTTTTATAACATTTGGTAGGGATGAAAACTCTCAACCTATTCCATGCCATTGGTCATTGGAAAATAATCTATTTGACCAAGTTACTTCATTGACCTTTTGCTACATTTGGTTAGCTTTTCCTTCTTTGAAAAATATAACGAGAAAAGGCGTGTTGGAGTAATGGACCAACATATATGGTCTTAATATATATTTAATATACAGTGTAATATTTTAAAAGATTATTAAATAATTTTAAAGTTTTGATCATTTCAAGGACAGAGTAAAAGATATATTTCTATGCTATTTTTTAATCTAAGATACGAGTGGTGGCAATGTGTTAAATAGAGAAAAAAATGGCCAAATAGCCCTTGTGTGCAAAGAAGATGAACATGCTTAATGGATTTGAATTCATGGTGTAAGTGAGAGTAACCCAAACTGAATGAAACTTGAAAAAGAACAAAAAAATGACCAAAACCAAAAAAAATTAAGAAATCACAAGGACCAAAAAATACATTTTACTCTTATCTTTTCTTCTTTTTAGCGCCTTAAGATTAAATTTTAGTTTATCACTCTTATGCTGCAATTTGGGCTCCATTGGAGGTAAATCTTGAAGATATGGTTCATTTTGCAATGCAAAAACCACATGTATACATTTGTAGAAATAATCCTATTTCTATGGTACATATTTAATTATTTAGAATGATTCTTATATGTTCCATTTTTTGGGGAAAAAAACTTGGCTTCTTTTAGATGATGGCTTCATATTCAGTATCTGATGTTGTGTCTACATACTACTTGTATATGACTTATTTTCATCCCTTCATTTTCTCCCTTGCAACTATAATACCAATGCCTCCTGATGAAGTCTTCCGTAAAGGAAGTGGGACCCTCTGTAAGAATCTTCTTATGGTCGAGGTATGTGGTTTGGATGTGTATTATTTAAAGGGTAAATTGCAAGAAATATTTTTAATTATTTTGGGTATGATTTAATATATTTTTGGTACGGCTTATGACAATTATTAAATTGATTTTTAAATTATTTTAGTATATGTGTTAATGTGTAGTATTTATGATATGATATCAATTTGTTAATGTTAGTATTTTTAGTCTTATAGTATCTTAATTAAAATATTATAATAATGTGATTAATTCTGGTATACCCCCACATTATCTTCGGTTAAAAACCGGGTGCCCAGTGATACTTTTGCAAAATATCGATCCCTCAAATGAGTTATGTAATGACACCAGATTGATATGTCGAGCTTTCCAACAAAATTTCATTGATGTAGAGATAGTTTTTGGTCAACATGTTGGAAAAAGAGTGTTTTTACCAAGAATTTATCTATGTCCATCTGATGATGAGATGTTCCCATTCAAACTAAAGAGAAAGCAGTTTCAATTCACTTTAGTTTCTCTATGACAATCAATAAAGATCAAGGATAAACAATTCCAAACATAAGTATTTATCTACCAGAATCGATATTCTCACATGACCAACTTTATGTGGTGTTGTCTAGAGGAATGTCACGTGTCAATACTAAGATATTAGTAAAGCCGAAAAAAACGTTTGATGATGATGGAATCTATACATTAATTGTTGTGTACAAAGAAGTTTTATGTGATTAACAAGGTATAATCAACAACTTATTATTTTACAAGTTCTTTAATTATATATCTTATATGCTCATTTGATGTTTAATGCAGTGCTAGCAGATGAAGCAACATGATTGCAGTTTGGTGTAGTATATATTGGACATGTTATAAATACACAAACTTACATGATTGCAAATTGTTGTAATCTATATATTGTAAAATCAAGTATGAACTATTAGATGAAATTCCAAATGTATACTCAACTTCTGTCGTATTGTATGACTATGCACCTAGCTAGAAACTATCCGCTGAAATGAACTATTCGACACAAAATGGTTTACCAAAAGACCACAATGAATAGCTCACGTCTAACACATCACACAATCATCACATTAAAACTAACTTCCAAAAGAAACTCTTTGTCGCCCGGCGTTTGGCGCGGGTAAACAACAAGTATATATATATATATATATATATATATATATATATATATATATATATAGAGAGAGAGAGAGAGAGAGAATCTCTTGTGAACCATATATATATATATATATATATATATATATATATATATATATGTAACTTCGATTTTTGATCTTCATGCCCTGTATATACAAACATGTTTACGTCGGGAAGAGAGGGTTTAAGGTAATGTAGTATTAGTTTGAATATTGTTTGGCTTGTTCAAAGCATTTGATTTTAGATAATAATTTGGTGCATTTGATATCATAAGGCTTTTAGGCTGTACGACATTTGGTTTGATGTTTTTTATTTCTTTAGTGTTTCATCTTTTATATGAGCAAGCCTTCGTTCGAGTAAGGTGGTAGTTTAGTTAGTACTAGTCTTATAGTATGCGAGTATTTTTACACAAGGCGATAATCATTTAAGGCATATTTGTGAAGATTCATTTTTAAAACTTTATCGATTAATTTTTGAAATACTTAAAGGGAACTTGATGAGTGTGTAGGTTTGTATTATACGGTATTTGGGTGATTTGATCAATCACCATCTGCTTCATGAATGAAATCTGAGAGACATAGATAGATTCTTAAGTCAAGACAAGTTATATTAAACTGTTGTATAAGGTTCACTATGTTCATTATAATTTGCGGTTAGACATTATTTTTTTGGTTATAAATGTATTCATTTGTACTTTTTGGAGCAACATAGTTTTGTTTTATCATATGCATGCTTGAGAAGGATAAATATTTATTATGTGAGTTTATATCGTTTTATTGGCTTCTTTAGATGTTTTTTTTTATGTTGTGATTTTGGATATTTTCAATAATAGCCATGCCTAAGTACAATATCATTAATCTTATTTCATTCCTTTCTTGATTTGAATTATTAATTTAGACCAAAACTCAATTTCATGTGAAATCAAAAGTTAGGAGAACTCAAATTTATTGGAGGAACTAAATCAAGGTACAATGTTGAAAGTGGTGATTTTTGTTTCTTTTCTAATAAACCAACACAACTCTTTAACAAACATGTGAGACGTCATAAAAAATCGATGAATTAGCAATGTACTTTGGTTTTTTCACTCTAGTTTAATAACATATATATATATATATATATATATATATATATATATATATATATATATATATATATATATATATATATATTGTAACGCAGGTGTTTCTGGCTAAGCATTATTATAATGATGTAATAGTTAGGTTTAATAATTTTAACCTATTTTGAAGCAACGAAGATGAATTATTTGAGTATTATGTGATTTATGTGCAATACATATGTTTATAACGATATAATAAATAATAAAAAAATATGCATCAAAAATAGAATGTTGATTTGACCAAATATCTTTAAAGAAAGTTGAAGTAGTCATAACAAGGATTTCGGGGATATAAGGAACACTGAAATCCGACTTATAACGAAGAAGTTATGACTCGTTGAAGTTTTGCGACAAAACCGGTACGACACAGAGTATCGTAAAAAGTGAATTTTTTGATAAATAAATTTTTATCCTTAGCAATCTGAACGAAAGTCGTAGTATACGTTAAACCGAGTACATATATAAAAAGAATGTCCAAATCTGATTTTGTTAGATGAAGTTATGATTAGTCTAAGATTTAGCATAATAATATACAGTCCGGAAGTTGAATTTTAGATCGATTTATTTTTAGCCGACACAATCTAAGCGAGAATTGAAGATCTCATTAATAGGAGCTCAACGATATAAAGACAGACGAAAACGGATGTTGGGTGACAAAGTTATGAATTTTTAATAGATTTTAACTGTCTAAGCCTGTTAAAATATAACTTTAAAAATAAAATCAAAATTAGGCGAAGGAGTCTAAATGAAAGTTGTAGATCACATCGCTACATATGCGTAAAAATAAAGAATGTTAAAAACACGGCTCGTATGCGAAGGTTACGGATTTTAGAATATAATTAATTTTATATTAAGTTACGAAGGTGACACGTGGCGTAATCTCAGCCACTACTTCCTCACACGCCTTCACACCGGACTGCGACACCTGGCACCAGTACGGCCAACATAGTACGCCCCGCGTACTGCAGTACACACAACGTAAATCAAAGTTACGCCCCATGTAACCCAATTCTCCAGCCTATAAATAGAGTCACAAATCATTTCATTTCTTCACACCTGTCTCAACCCTTATCTTCCAAACACCTCAAGCCTTCTAAATTTTTCTCCAGCATCTCATAGGTGCTAGAAGCGAGTCCCAGAGCACTAGAAGGCCCTAAGAAGAAGAGCTTTCGGCTCAAAAGTTCTGTCTGCGTAGAGCCTGGTTCCTCGCTAAACCCTCTTGTAAGTGAGTTATGCTTACCCTACTTTAAGTATAACTTATGTTTAAGTTCATTATTGTTATTATGAACCAATAAACAAAATTTATGAGTGATTCAAAGTCGTTATACTGACTGATCTAATTACAGGGATGATGTCTAGGCTGTAATTTAGTGAGGTGTTTAAAGTGGTTCATTACTTTATAGATCATGAAAGTAGACTTTGAGTTAATGATAAATCTAGACTAATAATTAGTTGGAATAAATATTAGACTAAAATCTAGTAATAATGATACTAGGTTTCGTCGAAGGAAAAGAAAATTGTTAGAAGCGAAGCGCTGCTTGAATTTTGAGTCATCACTTTAACAAATGAGTGCATAATTACTTTCATCTTACACATAGATACAAAGTATTTAATATAAATTACGTGCTATACGTGTATATTATTTGTGTTCTTGATATTTATGCTGGATGAACGATATATGGATGATTTACCTGATTTAAATTGTATATGTATTTCATACTTATCAATATGTTTGGAAAAGATGGGTAGATAAAATAGATGATGAAAGATGAAATAAAATGATGAGATGCCTCGATGTTGAAAGTGGATCCAGTCATCTAACGGAGTATAGATGACGACCACAGACTATTCTAGACAATCTAGTGGAACGCTTGTAGGCTCGCAACCTATAGGTGTTTTTGAACTACGTGTTCACCAGGTGTACACCATCCCCTCATGGTTGCCTTATTAACATATATTACTGAGGAATCCCCTAAGCAGTGTTGTCGATACCGATGATAGTTCTTAGGATAGGTCCCTTAAATTAGATGCTTTAGGGACATCAAGTGAGGATAACGGGGACGAATAACCGGGTTGAATGATTTGATGATAATAAAGAATTTAATTATTGTGGATTGAAAACCATATGTGCTCACCAGGCTCCCAAGCTTGATCCGCTCAGTTTCTTGTATACAGGTAGTGGCAAAAGAGCACAGAAAAGATGATTTGATGAGAGATTTATATATTATAGGCCATTAGAATAATAGATGTTTGTAAGACCTGTACTATTTCTATTTATGCTTATAAACTGTATTGACGATGACATCCAAACATTTTTAATATAATGAAAATACATTTCTTCGGAAATGATTTGTTAATATCGTTATCATATTTTTGGGAACAAATTCCGTAACATTATTCTTCAAAAGGATACTCTGATTTTAAATAAAACATAAACAAATCGTTCTTTTTCTGATAGTGAAATTGGGGATGTCACATACTTTGGCATCAAAAAATGCATGTTGATTTGGTAATTTTGGTTTGTGGTGATTATTTGCTAAAAGCATTGTTAATTGGGTTTTTGTCCCAAGTTCGAAAAAATAGCAATGTACTTTGGTTTTTTGTCTCTAGTTTAAAAATAACAATGTACTTTGGCATCATAAAATACATGTTGATTTGATAATTTTGGTTTGTGGTGAATATTTTCTAAAAGCTTTGTTAATTGGGTCTTTGTCCCAAGTGTAAGAAATAACAATGTACTTTGGTTGTTTGTCATAGTTTAAAATATCAATGTACTTTGGCATTGATAAATGCATGTTGATTTGGTAATTCTGTTTTTTTCCCAAGTACAAGAAATAGTAATGTACTTATGGTATATATGTTGGGTTATGAGCATTCTAACACTCCTAAGTGTACATGCAACCCTAAATACCTTGGATCTATGTTTTCTCTATTATACATGCAAATATGAACATCCAAGGTATTATCCTAATCTAGCATACAAAACTATTAATATAACAAGATAGAATACATACCTCTTTGATAGTGCTTGTCTTCATGAAGCTTGAGTGCCTAGTGCCCCAAGTGTGACACCTCAAATGGTTCACACAACACCAAATACACTTGGAATAACTTGAAAGGATTCTACACTTCATAAAATCGGCTAGCCCTCTCTAGAATCATCTAGTGACCGATTTTGTTATATAGTGTTACAATTAGGGCAAACCCTAATTGTCATGACTTTCCATTTCGTTGGATCCATGGGTTCAAATACACCATGGAGCATCCAAGGAGCATCATATGGGTTTTGGCCCAACTAGATAATCCATGGAGCATTAGCCCACTATACAAGTATGGATGATTTACACAATCAACCCATATATTTAATTAGTCTTCTTTTGATCACTTAATTAATCCTAGATTAATTATTGATCAATACTAATTAAATAATCTTATTATTCTTATTATTAATATACTAGAACTTATAATATATTAATAACCATAAGTGTCTTATTTCTCTCATTATAGTCTATCCAAGTGCATGATGCCATGCAACCCAAATGGACCATGCCGGGTCGGGTCAAGTCTTACCAATTATAGTTATGGACTTAGACATTAATCCAACAGTCTCCCACTTGGATAAGTCTAAAACTATTATCGCGTATGACTTCAGGAACCAACTGGCAATTGTAGCTCTCAAAAGCTTTTATCGAACTCTGACCTTGTAGATGAACTCTGATCTTGTCAATGACTTGTCCATTAGATAAGGGATCATATATTCCTCCATTCTAGATATCGTATGGACTGAGACATGGATTATAATCATTCTCTCTGTCCATTTGTTGTTTCCCGATTTCCGATTTATGACGACTGACTTATTGAACAAATCAAATCAGTCCTGGCCTGGCCGAGCACTTCCATTTGTCATCATCAAATCATCGAGGGGACCACAGATATCGCTTTTATCCCGAAGGTAAAAGGAATGGATAAACTTCGACTCATATGGCTTGTTCTACTACTTGTTGAATCATACACAAAGACACGTTTTATAACATCGAGTTACCAATGCGTTTCGTGTAATCAATGTACTATCAACTCATAGTAACAACTCATATCTCTAGGTTTGAAGAATATAAGATATTATCGTCTCATGATCACTCGTGATAATATCCATGAAGTGATTCCAATGAGCGCGGGTTGAATCCAATACTCAGAACTTATGAGCACTCATGAGTGTTGTAGCCCTTTGTCCAACATCTTAGACCTCTACAAGCCAACCCATGACAGTCTTAATTCATATCTACTTCCAACATATGACCGACTGTGGATGGTTTGAATAACTTAGTCATTCCGGAAGAATAACCTAGTTTATTCGGGAAGTCAAAACATGCAAAGTGAAACACAATAATAATTGAATCCAATATGGTCTCAGAACTTATGAATATAAATAAAACACCTTTTATTTATCACCATATGATTACACATTATTCATTGTATACTGTTTCAGCTATCAACATTATTCTTGAATTTAAAACAATAGTTGTCCCATGCTCCAAGCATGCACACTATGTTTTCTAAACACTAGTCATGCCATACACCAAGTATGCATACTATGTTTGTCTATGATCTTTACTTTGTGAACTAGATCAATTGAACATAACTTCAATGATTCTCTTTTCACACTCCCAAATCCTTACTGCAAATGCAAGAATTCCAAATTCATGTCATTTACTGAAATCTGTTAGATTCTAAACTTATATGCATCAATCCTCTTGTAATGATTATGCACAAAGTCAGAAAGACTTAACAACAATCATTACAGAGCATTCCAAAGGAGATCAAGTCCTTGGAACCATCCTTCTTGCATTAAGTTTCCTTAATCTTACACAGATTGAAAATTCTAACTTTGAAACATTTCCAGATTCCATTTTGACTATCACTTCTGAACAAGAGTTGCCTCCTTACAGATTATGTCAATATGGTCCTTCCAGAATTATTACTATACTTCCAATTATCCTTGAGAAACCAATCTTTGGTAAACCTTAGATTGTCCTCGACAATTGTTTAATTCTTTTAGTCATATCCAGTTCTAAACCTTTTCCCTTCTTAATGCCCTAGACATTTGGAAAATTTTAGAAAGGATGAATATAGCACATGTAATCGGTCCTATATCCGAAGCGTATGGGACACGATTCATGATGTCTCACATAAAGACTAAACCAGTCTTTTTCTATAACATTTCCATTTCTATTTGCCAAGTTCTCATAATTCAGATTATGAAAAGGGATGCCGTAATCATAATCGAATTTAAGAACGCAAATAATGGACCCATATACAGAATTTCCTTATGTTGAGCCATTCCAACATGAAATTCATATATATCCTTGACTAAATGATTAAAACCTCACGATCTAAGCTTATAGATTTGAGATGAAGTATAATTTCCTCTCCCTTAATTATAGCAAAACAACTTTTCCCAATTGAAACATTTTGTTTTCTATAATTAACATTGCTAGCTTGCAATACTTATCGTAATTATCATGCTCCCACTAACATGATGATTATTAGCATAACACTTATGCTCCCACTAGCTTTGACATGTACTCAGAAATCATCTGGACTTCTAGAAATCAATACTTTATTGACTTTCTTACCAAAGTTCAGATTTCTGATACTAGATTGTTTTGATAAGACTTTATCAAAAAAACATACACCTTCCCTTAGATAGCACACTTGTGTGTCTAAACAATTATGAAGAGGGATGCCGTAATCATAATGGTTAGACCTTTTTGCTACTTCTCACAAGTCCAGGTTAGTGTGCCGGTAAACCACACACGCTCCACTAACGACTTTGAGAATGCAAAATATCACATTTGCTATCTAGCTAAATTCTACTTAGTGAAAGTGTTTCCTCACCATCATTTTCATGAATCGGAGAGAAACTTTATGACAATTAGATTTAATGGTGTATGTGTTCTTATCCATGTGAATTGTCAAAACCATAGTCACAAGACAAGGATAATGACAAATCCAAACTCATATGGACTGAATTCAATCTTAATTTCTTGCCACCTGGTAGCTCAAGGGCCTACCATTGCTTCCAAGTTGTTGTGCAACACATTGAGAACTCTAAAAACTCATATGCAAAGCCAACTTTAACTGGAATGGGCACAGAATATGTCAACACGATAGGTTATAAACCTTAAGTCGTGTGCTAGTGAAGAACTTTAGGTTTCATTCTTGATTAGTTCTTGAGAATTTCAAGACCTTTAGGACTCCCACTGTCCTCTTGACCTATAAGACTCCCTTGTCAAATATTCAAGGGATAGTGCGGATTCTTTATCAAGACAAACGCTTCACACAATTGGCCTGAGTTGGTCTTTGTTTTATCCAAAACATCACAACTTACCAATTTCAAATGTACAAGAGTAGAAAACTTTTACTCTTACATTTGACAAGTGTTTTAAACCTTCTTTGAGACATGTCACTCAAGTCACAATCTTGGAGTATGACTCTAACACTTGTATTGGAACGAAGTATGACTCATCTTCTTGATTTAACCATTTCAACAATTCAAGATCCCTTCTTCTTAGTCATAAGAATGCACTAAGACTTCCTTAGAGAACTAATTTTGATATGGTTTCTTAATCATTAAGATGATCACAAAACTGATACTAAAGTACTCTCCCATCTTTTCAGATTTGAGAACTTTTATCCTTTTGCCTAACTTGATTCTCCTTATTCGCTCTGCCTTTCAGAGTTACACTTAAGCTTGTAAGTATAATCATATTTACTGAACTTCTAGTAAAATATGACGAATAGCCTTATATCTTTTGTGGTGGACTTAATCAGTGCACATGACTATGTACTCGATCCCTTAGTCCATTACTTGACTCACACATCCATGTGAATAAGTAATTAGTTTTAATTTTTCCAATACTTGAAAAGTTCTCATTCATCATGCTATACAACTTGCATGATTCCAAGTCCCGGTCCAATTGAGACTTTGGATGATGAGAATCTTTCCTTATTTGGTAAATTTAGACATTACGACAAATGAAGGAATCATTTTCATATTTCCACTCTTGCTATTAATGGAATCATATAAGCAACAATTTTTTTTCTCAAATGCCATTGTAAGGATATTTTTAAAATAAATAAAATCAAAATTTTCTTTTATTTTAAAACTATGCGGAAAAACTTATCCTTACAATCCATATGAAAACTTGTTGTTATCTATTCCTTAGCAATATCTCATAACTCCTAAGAAGTAGCTCAAGAATCCGATTTTCAAACTACGCGATAGAAATCCATCTATGTGATCAGATTCATCATATTCTTTCTTTAAGTTCCTTTACTTTTCTTTGATTCTTAAAACATTACCATGTGACCCAGTCACATCATGTATCAGGAATCTCAAAATAGAAACTTAACAGAGTTAGATTAGTGGACTTTACCTGAAGTAGAGTCAAACTTGTTGACTTTAACATTCTTAGGTAAATTTGGCAGCTTCGCAACCAATGCCCCTTTCTTTGGCAATATAAACATATGGACCCTTTGATGATGGTACACGGGACTATCACAGACTTAGCTTTTCTCTTTACCATTTGTTCAACCGAGTTGACTATGGCCGATCCCTTTCCATTGGGAAGAGAATGCTTTTCTGGATTTCTTGTGTCACTATTGTTAATGTCCATCAAGTTTTAAGGAAGTTGATCTTAGCAAATAGATAAGATCATTAAGGGTCTTGTCATAGTCTATTTCATAGGTGTTCCAAAAGAACTCACTATGTGACTTAGAAAGTAGTTAAACCTACAACTTTCTCAAGACTTTGACACCCAACTCTCCCGGCTTGTCAATATGTGACTACATCTCCAAGATGTGATCACACCTAGATCTTGCCTTGCCAATAGGGCTTGAGTGACCTTAAACTTTTCAAGAACTTGTGGGGTAGGGAGAATAATTGGAGGAGGTGAAAGAAGTATGATTTCCATTGGAACATCATCTTCATTTAGGAAAGCTAGTTTCAAGAGATTTGGGAAGATCATAAATGTCTAAACCAGACATGTTATGGGAGATATTCAAGATAGTTGATCTTAAAGTCCTTAATATGACACCCAATATGAAATATTAAGGCTAGGACCCAACAGACTATTTTATAACTTAGAAGAGGTATGCCGTAATCCAAGCTATAAAACAATTTGAAGGTAGGTGAATGACGATTCACCAATTTCCACCAAGATAAACGAAATGTATTATTAGGTTTTAACTGGTTTTGAAACTCCTAGATCTTTTGAGATTCATTGAACTGTTCAATGGCATGTTTCAATCTCGAGTGTGCCCTTCAGGTTTTGTGACTGGGATGCCGAGGATCACAAAACAAGGTGTGAAGTAACCATGCAAATTACTTGGTACCCTTAAGTGTTTATCCCTCAATCGATGTGTCGGTTAACCACACACGCTCCATCGATACTATGATAAACATTAAGTTACCCTTTGCCTACCTTGTTAAATATGAGTTAGTGTGCCGGTTAACCACACACGCTCCACTAACCGACTTAAACAAAGTGCAAAGTGTAATTTCATGGATTAGCACCTTATTCACATTTTTCTAAGTAACTAAGATTGGGAATTATTAAGAGTTTAGTTACTTAGTATTTATCATTAATACTTTTAATGAAGGGAGAATTATAGTCCTGTCAAACTCGTTCGGCTAACGACCCTCCACCAGTCAAGCAAGCGGTGGGTGAGAGTGGACACCCATTAAGTTGCCATTTTATAGGCAACAACCTTATACCCACCTTATAGACCGGCTTCGTTAATGAGGCGTACTAGCGGTAAGACCGACTTTACTCTTATACATATATATATTATTGACTTATAATATTATAAAGTATAAGGGTTGAATTTTAACTTTTAAAATTCTAAGGGCTAACTTGGAATTAAAGTATTCATAAGAGAAAACTTTACAAATTCCAAAACTTGAGGGCAAGTTTTGAAACTATTCAAAACTAATTAATTCCATAACTTATATGTTTAAAGTAGTTTTAATCCCAAAACTCTTCAAGTTCCATAACTTGAGGACAAATTATGGAAGACGTTAAACTAATAAAGAATTAACTTTTTCTTTATTTTATAACTTATGAAATTAATTAAGGTTACATTTTTTTTTTTTTTATATTTATTTAATGAAGAGACTCTTGGTCCTCCATAACTTGAGGAAAAATTATGGAGTCATAACTCCAATTAATTAGAACTAGACTCTTCATTTTTTGTAACCTTTGCCAACTTTATGAGTTTTATGAGTCTTTAATGTGACTCTTCATGTAACTTGAGGATAAGTTACACAAACATATTTTATACTCAACTCTTAGATTAAAATGGATTGAAACCAACTATTTCATTCAACTTTTCTATTAATCTAAGAAACTCATAAGAACAAGATAATTCAAATCAAACTTTTTCATGTAATTAGTCTAACCTTTAAACTAATACAAAACATGAATCTATTGACAATTATCTTTGAAAAATGGATTATCATGAACATTACCACATTAAAAAACAAGTTTATAAGTTCAAAAACAACTTAGGGTAATGTTCCTAGTCCATTTCTAGCCAAAAACCTCGAGGATATGCTGTCTGGGGTCCAACTCGTCGAGTGCATGAACAAAACTCGACGAGTTGGATGCATTTTGCCTTGGACTCGTTGAGTCCCTTCATGGACTCGGCGAGTCTGCTGGGCTGACAGCACCAATTTTGATTTTTCAGCTTCTATTGCAGGTATAACAAGAAAACAAGCCTAGGCTCTGATACAACTGTTGGGTTATGAGCATTCTAACACTCCTAAGTGTACATGCAACCCTAAATACCTTGGATCTATGTTTTCTCTATTATACATGCAAATATGAACATCCAAGGTATTATCCTAATCTAGCATACAAAACTATTAATATAACAAGATAGAATACATACCTCTTTGATAGTGCTTGTCTTCATGAAGCTTGAGTGCCTAGTGCCCCAAGTGTGACACCTCAAATGGTTCACACAACACCAAATACACTTGGAATAACTTGAAAGGATTCTACACTTCATAAAATCGGCTAGCCCTCTCTAGAATCATCTAGTGACCGATTTTGTCAAGAATAAGATCTTTATATAGTGTTACAATTAGGGCAAACCCTAATTGTCATGACTTTCCATTTCGTTGGATCCATGGGTTCAAATACACCATGGAGCATCCAAGGAGCATCATATGGGTTTTGGCCCAACTAGATAATCCATGGAGCATTAGCCCACTATACAAGTATGGATGATTTACACAATCAACCCATATATTTAATTAGTCTTCTTTTGATCACTTAATTAATCCTAGATTAATTCTTGATCAATACTAATTAAATAATCTTATTATTCTTATTATTAATATACTAGAACTTATAATATATTAATAACCATAAGTGTCTTATTTCTCTCATTATAGTCTATCCAAGTGCATGATGCCATGCAACCCAAATGGACCATGCCGGGTCGGGTCAAGTCTTACCAATTATAGTTATGGACTTAGACATTAATCCAACAATATATTGTATTTAAATTCAAGAAATAGGATTGTACTTTGGTAGTTTTCGTTTATGTTTGATAATTTAACTTATAAATTTATATATGTTATTATTTATTATGTAGTTGGAAAATCTTAGGGTAGTGCTCAACAACCCGACATGTAGGGAGGAGCTTTATGCGTTTTTTCAATTAGGGAATAATCAAGGAGGAAACGATGGGAAGTTAGATGGTGGTTTGTTGGATAATTAATTTGTATGTTGTATGTTATATTTGTCATCACACTTTGCTACTTATTATAATTGTAAAACTTTGGTTGTTTATTTTGGTATGAAATTTATTATAACAGTATTTGGTATCTAATCGGATGTTGTTATGTAATTTTTTCCTATATTTAATGTCGTTATGTATCAGTATTTTTATACCCAAAAGCGTTGGTTAAAAAAATTAAAAACTGAAAAATATTGTTATTACCAGCGACACCATCATTAGCGGCGACATAGGCATTAGTGCCGACACCAAGTAGTGATGGTAATAGGAGCATTAGCGGCTATAATTATATTTACCAGTAACGTTTTGATCAATAGCGGTGATTTTTGTTTCTATTCTAAAAGACCAACATAACCTTTCAACAAACATGTGAGACGTCATAACAAATCGATAAGATTTTAAAACGGACCCTTCATAAAGTAAATCTATTTGAAATAATATCTAGAGGAAACACATTGTTTTCACATTGCGCAAGAGATTAACTATGCACAACATGTTAAAGACTGTCTTTTAGTTTGAAATTTTTTGGTTTGATGCTCATCAGAATAAAATACATTCCTTTCTTCTCACGACGTACTGTAACGACCCAACTTTTTTTACAAAGAAAATTTTCACTTTTGAGTTAATCAAACCAATCTAATAAACCATAGATTCCCAAATATATGTTTTCAAATTAACATTCATTACATCTTGGTTTTCCTTTTTTAAAACACCAGAGGGTATCAAATACATTAAAAAGAGAGATAGAGTGCGCGTCATGTCATCACGTCGGGCCCTTGCCGTTGGGCTCAGAAGTATTTGAAACAAATCAACAACCTTTAAGCGAAATGCTTAGTGAGTTTCCCAGAGCATACCACACACATTCACATATACAATCCTGTTAGCTAATTAAAGCTATAAACATGCCACAGAAAACATGCAATACAGTCCAACAAGAATGTCATGGTCTACCCCACATGGTCTTTACCTAGGACTGCTATGGGTTACCCCGCATGGCCTTACATCCAATTCCATGGGCTACCCCACATGGTCTTTACCTATGAATGCCATAGGCTACCCCACATGACCTTATATCTAATGCCATGAGCTCCCCCAGAGGTCTTCCATACCAACATAATATCACATAACATATCAATTCATAAATGAATAACACACACATAACATGTATATATAATGGGCTGGCCTTGGTGTCGTAGACCCATAGGTATGGTGAAAAGACTCACATATGTCCGCTAAATACGAATGCTGCCCTCGTAATAATTCGCATCCTCCCAAGTTGAATGACAACAATAATACTACAGTCAATGATAGGGCCTTAATTACCCAAGTAAAGGCCCAACCTTCAAAGTCTACCCCTAAGGCCCAATTACCCTTTTCTTGAAAATGGGCCCTAAAGTCCAAGTCCAATACCCTTTATGGGCCCCTTGGCCCAATAAGGCCCAAACGATAAGTCCAAGGTCCAATCAAGCCCAACAACCAAAAGAGGCCGAAAGGCCCAAAACAGCTTAGGGCCCAACTGAGCTGCGTATGCCCAGCGTACCACCCTGGTACGCGCAATGTACTGAAGGTTTGGGCACTACGCGCTGCGTAGAACTGCTTACGCCCAACGTACAATCAACTTAAGCACTTTTTCCATTAAGTTCTTAATGCTCGATTCCATCACGTCCAAAAGTCAGATCTAGACTTCTTCAAGAATCCTAAGGAGTAAAGTTGCCAACTTATGCCCTTGTATGTCTCATAAACACCCAAAAATTCCATTAAGACCTTTTTAAGGTCCTTAATCTATGCATGAGACTAATACATCCATCAAGATCCCATTTTTATGCTTCTAAATGACTAAGGGATCTCAGATCTGTCATTCCCACTTCATGGAGTTTCTTAACTCACCATAAGAGGTCCAAAACCAACCAAAAGGGGGTAAACTAGAAAACCCTAGCTAGATCTAAGAATTTAGATGGAAAGGTGCAAGCTTTTTACCTCTAGAAGTCTTGCAAGATGACCACAATATATATTCTTGAAGCACCAAACCGTTCTAAGCTTGCCTAGCAACTCCCCTTCTTGAAAGAACTCCAAAATGCTAACCAAAACCCTCTTCTTAAGCTCAAATTCTCAATCACACTCTATCTCAGATAAAAGCATAAAATGGGGTTAAGAAGGCTGATAGGGTTTGGTCCTAGAGGCCATAAGATGTTTAAATAGGGGTTAAGTCTGGATTTAGGGTTTTGGCCTTCTCTTGCGTACCCTCGACGTACCCTTACGTATGCCCCGCGTACGCGGAATGCCCCCATGATAATTCATGCAGAGTACGCTAAGCGTACTCATAGGTACACCCAGTGTACTCCAAGGGACCATTTATGACACAATTGGAATTTCTCGAGGGTTTCCAAGCGATACCTGATTTAGGGCGTTACACGTACATTATCACGTCGATATTGGAACCAGTTAAATATGTTTTTCTTTGTTTTTTAGTTAGTGTTATTTTAATTTGATTGATTGTTTATCTAATATTCCGTTCAATATCATTAATTAGATATCTTTTTAGTATGATTCCATGATATATTGATTTTTTCATTTTATCTTGATACATGCATGGAGAGTCATTATTGTAGGACCTTTATATAATAAGCATAATCGGTACATAACCCATAAAAATAAAGGATGGAAGGTCGATAACTAATAAAGATAAAGGGTATGAGGCCAAAAAGTGTTGGTACGGCCCGACATGGGGGTATCAAGTCTCCAAATCTTGATTTGAATGTGATCATGCATTATATATATATATATATATATATATATATATATATATATATATATATATATATATATATATATATATATATATATATATATATATATATATATATATATATATAAAGTATGTTGAAATTAAAGATTTTTTTATCAATATGTTTTGATAGTTTATTGTGTCTAAATCCATATAGGTATCGAGACAATATTGTCTTACATATTCTAATTTAAAGTAAATGTATCTCAAGTACAAGTTACTTAGCATTGGATAGAAGAGTTGAAAGTATAGAAGCCAGACAAGACATTTATAGATAAACGTGATGAGGGGAAGATAGAATGTCTCCCTGGACGTTATAGTTATGTATTATTTTATATGGAGAGTATGTTTAGGTTGAGTAAAACCTTCATATTGATGGAATGTAATGGTTTAACATGTATATAGTGAATTCCCGAGCATCGCATTGTAAAAATCTATGTTGATTCAAATTATTGCAAATATATTACGTAAAATACGATAATATAATTAAATGTTGATAAGTGCATGGATGTTAATACAAGAAAGTGACCCTTTGAGCTATCCGGGTTTAGTGGTGTCCGAGATTGTTCCGAGGTCAGTGTTCATCCGAGATTTTGAAGATTCTCAGAATGATGAATGTCCGAAGTTAGATAATGATAGAAAAACAATGAAGATTTGTACTTTTTGTCTGATTATATTTGTCTTATTTTATGTTATAGTCGTAGGAGACAAGATTGACCTCCACACATTGTCAGGCGGTTGAGATGCAGTCCACGTTTAGTACTATTGTCTCTTGTTTGTATTTTAGCTCCTTAGTCACTATAAATAGGAGCATACTACTTCATATAACAGTGTGTCTTTTGATCAAATAGAAACTTTGTTGGAGCGTTATTTGTTCTGGTGATGAAATGAACGAGATCGATGCCAAGTAAGGTTGAGTGGACATGCTTATGTCATACCGAAAAATTGTCTCTAGTAAGGTTGACGTTAAAGTGGACGGAAGCAGTATGTAGAACAACTACGATTGGTATCATGGAGGGTGTTTGATCAGAAAAGAAGGAGGTGCAGAGGGTCAATTCTCGTTTGAGATTGGTTGCTGTGATAACATATGAGATTTTGATTTGTGAGTGGAAAAATGCTCTATAATATTAGACGGAATACAAATGCTATAAATAGCTATTTACAAGATACATACAATGGTAAGAGAGAGAGATCTAAGGTTATTTTTATGATAAATAATAAAAACCCTAATAACTATCTAAATATAGCTAAAGGTGAAAGGAAAATATAATCAACACACTCAATGAGTAATAGTTTCCTTAATAAGAAGTGGTGCCCTACTCACTTTTCAGATTTTATATTTTTGGCCATGTTATTATTTTTTTATGAACCGGTCTAAACTTACTTTTTTTTTTTTGATAAATAGTTTTTTCAATTTCTTTGTTTTGATAAATAGTTTTTTCTTTAACTTATTTTCTCTATGTTTTTAAAACTTACTTTGTTTTGATAAATAGTTTTTTTTTAAATTCTTTTACATCTTTTACACCTATCTTTTTATAAATTCATAATTACAATTCTTTTTGGAGAATTTGTATTTTTCATATTCACTTTTATGTTTGGTTCTTATTTAGATTTTCCCTTATAAAAGTTCTTTTTTTTTTTTTTTTTTTCAAATTCATTTTCTGTGTTTTTTCACATAACAGCTTTCATGTATATTGTTGGTTAGGAAAAGATATAAGAATTAGTGTCTTTTAAATGTTCGTTTTCCTAGTCAATATGCATTTTCCTTTATGATTGTTTGTAATCCTTTTTAAATCATGTCCTCCTATAGTTATAAGGGTTTTCAAAATACAATGCTATAATTATGTATGTGTTTACATAATATTGTGTTGTGTATGGTTGTCTATGTATGTTTCAAAAACAAAAAGTTCATTGCTATTTTTGTTTGGGAAAATGACGTATAGGCCCTATAATGTTTCTAGGGTTGACCCATTTAGCCACTTAACTTATTTTGTGGCTTAATAAGGGAACGAAGTATTTGTTACCTAACAATATAGTCCCTTTTACCTATTGTAGCCGGTTAACGTTGCCACATAACACTAGCCTAACACGTAAGCGATGACATGGCAAGAATTTAAAGTGTCGAACAACCGCAACGACGTTTTATTGAAGGCGAAGCGTAAGGAGCAAGGATCGACTGTTCAAGCGCCTCCATATAAAATGAAGACTTCATTGACCTAAAACGGCACATCTGCAAACTTCATTATCCCAATCTCGTCTCTAAGTTTATTCCAAAATGACTTCGATCGGACATGCAGAACGCAACTGGTCTCCAAATTACAGCCGTCACATGGATGAGAATCATTCGAATGGTGTAACGAACGAAGACATGGCCATCAATCTACTGCAAACCCAGCTGGAACTGTCTGTTATACGAGAGGAATTCCAAGACCAGTTGCGTGAGCTCCGTCGGATAGTTGATCGAGACTTGGATGCCATGAACCGTGAGGTCGATGACGTTCGTGCTGGTCAGTTGGATATCTCAAATGTTGTTGTTGATCTTAAAAATCATTCCGTTTCTCTGCACGGAGCATATGTGAAGACGGTCTCCAAGTACAACAAACGTAACAAGCTGATGTATTGTGTTGGGATTGTTGGTGTTGTTTCTACGTCTGTGGTGACGTATTTGGTGTTTAAGTAAAAAAATGTTGTGTAGGTTGAAGCATTTCAGTCCTGGGTTTGTGTTTTGGTGTGTTATTTATATTGTTTAGTATATATTAGTAGTAGATTTTGCGTGGGTTGCTGGTATTAGTTTGTGATGTTGGTGTGTAGATTTGGTGGTGGTGTTGCTTGGGCTGCTAATGGTCATCGTTTTTTGATGATGTTTTTTGTCGATGATATCTGTAATAGGTTATTGCATAGCAGAAAGCGATGTAAACAAACCCATGGCTGGAATGTGTTTTAATATGTTATTATTATAAAAAAAATTGTCTTACACCTGTATCTATATGTGTGCATGAAAGAAAGAAACATTTGAGTATTATATATGTTTCATCGACTAGGACGGGACCACAAGCCAAAGCAAAATTAGTATACCTTCTTTATGCGCATAGACAGGGACCACAAATGGTGCAGTTTGGGAAAAAGGACAAAGAATACCTTTACACACGATTGAAGCATATCTGCAAACCTTTTTTGGAAAGAAAATGGAATCAAGTTTTTCATGTTGAATGGATGAAGTCACAAGTACCTTGTTTTTTACAATGACTTAATTACCCATGCATTAAAAATGGTCAATTTAATTTGTAATGACTTAATTATCCCTACATCCAAAATGGTCAATTTAATTTCTAATGACTAAAATGCCCCCACATCCAAAAATGGTCAATATAATTTGTAATGACTAAAATGACCCCTACTCCTGTAAATGGTCAATATAATTTGTAATGACTAAAATGCCCCCACATCCAAAAATGGTAAATTTAATTTCTAATGACTGAAATGCCCCCACATCCAAAATGGTAAATTTAAATTGTAATAACTCAATGGTCTATTTACTTTCTAATGGCTAAAATGCCCATAATACCCCTAAATGGTCAATTTACCACATAACAAAACAACATAGTACACCATAAAAGAACATACAAAGATAATTTGTTTATTGCAATACACATTCACTACAAATAACAGACAATTATTTAATCTAACTCTATGACCGTTGCAACACTGCTACCTTCACCTCCCACATTTTTTGCAAGCTTCAGTTTAATGATTTGTTCTGACTTCTTTCGCATTTTAGGAGGTTTAACATGCTTAACTCGAGCATTGATGTTCACACCTTCATCCTATCCATTGACTCCCACCATTCGTTGTTCATCTCCAAGCCTATCCACAACACCAGTAACATCTGCCATTACCTCATCATCCCCTACTCATGTGGCAACGTTTATAGACTCCTGGGTAGGTGTAGGTTTTTATTTCTTTGTTCCATTTTGTTTGGATGTCCCTACACCTTTACTACAAGTATCCTTGTTGTGTCTTTTCTCCTTGCATATGCTACAAGAAACTTTCTTCCCTGCCTTGGAGACGGTATGTTTTCCCATCCGTTCAGAAGCATCTCTTCTTCTCTTTATGGTTGGCCTTCCTGGCATACGTCTTTGCAATGGAGGCAAAGGGGGTATCAAGTCAGTAGAAGGCCACATATTTTTTCCATTCATTCCATGGATTGGCTGTTTGTATGTATTATGGTATAATGCAGCCAAGTACATTGGATCTACATATGGACCATCAGGTGTCAAATTTAAGTAGGCTAAGGTGGCAACTGAGTGTACGCAGCCATATCCATTAAGTTGCCATAGCCTGTAGCTGCATTCCTTTTTTTCAACATCCACAGTAAACACCTCGTCTATTTTCCTTGCCTCAAACTTCATTCCCCCACAAGAAATGACATGCCAATGCCTACAGATATAGATGAAAATCGCAAATATCATGAGATTTGAAGAGTAAAGTACTAATGTAATTGGATAAATGTACAAACCTTTGCTCAGTTTGGAGCATATTCAACCGTATTCTGATATTTGGACAAACAGAATAACCATTCCATCCTTGACCGGTTAGTTTCATAGTCACCATCCTTTGCATCACATATATACGAATGTCCTCTAACATGCTTATTATTGGTTTCTTCCGGGCATCCAAAATCACACTATTAAAACTCTCTGAAAAACCATTCTCTACTGACTCACAAGAATTATGAACTCTGAAAAGTGCCAAATACTAAGTCTTTGGATCTCTAACCATAAGATGCACAACTGCTTCCAGATTTAATTTTCCAATCTCTTTCATAACTACATTAAATTGTGCTTCAGTTGTTGCCTTGCTCACTTTCCAAAACAGATTTTCAAACTTGGATCCACTAAATGTCTTTCTAAAATTCACATAGATATGTCTAGCACACTGCCTATGTTCAGCTGCTGGAAATACTTCCTTTACTGCCTCAATCAAACCCTACATAAGTCACATTAATGTTTGAAATTCGAATAGCAATAACTAAATTTAGAACAGGCAATAGTTTTGAACCATACCTTGTGTTGATCCGAAATTAGAACCAAACTGTTACCATCATTCCAACATTGCAAATCTTCTGAAAGAGTTTCTAAGAACCATTTCCAATTCTCTTTGTTTTCCACAGAAACAACTGCCCAAGCAATGGGGAATATTCCATTGTTAGCATCTCTACCCACAACACAAAGTAACTCCCCTTGACAAAAAGTTTTCAGAAAACAACCATCCAGGTTAACGATCCTCCTACATCCTCCCCTCTATCCCTCTTTTACTGAAGCAAAACATATATATATATATATATATATATATATATATATATATATATATATATATATATATATATATATATATATATATATATATTTGCTGAAATAATTCTTACCATCAGGCATTGAATCAACACAAATTTTAACTGTGGATCCAGGATTTGATCTTCTAATCTCCTCACCATATGACCATAATCTTGCATAATTCTCAACTATTGTCCCTTCAACTAGACTCAATGCATACTTCTTGGCTCTCCTACACTGACTCATACTCACGTTAATCCCAAAATCTGTTTTTACCTCCTCTCTAAGTATTCAGACGCTCATCTTTTGATTGTTATAAAATTGGTGCTTAAAGTGGGTCCCTATCCATTTGTAAGTCACAATTGATCCGAATTTGAAATTCTTTGCACAATTAGGCTCACCGATAAGAGATTTTATTTGGAAAGACTTATCTTCACTCATCCAAGAACCCCAAAGCCTAAAAGTACATTTGTCATCACAGCATTTGACAAGTAATCGTCTAGTATCATTCTTAACAAAACATAATTGATAACCATTCGCGACAGCATAGTTACAAAACATGTGTTTCAATTGCTTAGGACTCTCAAACCTCATACCTAAAACAGGTTCCTGCTCTTTCCAATGGAGCTTATCATTGAAAATGTTTGGCAATTCGGGATAAACATCTTCATTGTCACCCATGTCTTCTTCGAAAAACTCACCTGCACCTGCTTTCTCACCCATCTCTACCTGAATCTCATTACCCTTTATAAAAAAATGAGGCTTTTGATGGTTATCCTCATCGCCATCGACATCCTCATCCTCGTCGTCATCATTGTCGCCATTCTCTACCTCATCGTTCGTGTCACCCACATCCCGATACCCTGGTGCAACTTCCTTAACCAGTCCTGCACCATCAAGTACTTCTTCCTCAACGTTACCAACAAACTCGTCTTTGTATTCATCCAACCATTCATGTATGTTACAATCCCCAAAATGGTCTACATACATAGGGAGTATAACACCACATTCATATGCAATTTCAATGAAGTCGTAATAATCGGGGTCATTGCAAATTAGAGTCAAACCTTTTGGAAAATCAATATCAGGTTGACAGTAATAGAGCTTCTCACACTTTTCCCCAGTGAATCTTTCGATGAATGCAACACAGCCATCCTTGTCCATTCCTGCGAAACCGATGTCCGAAAACCTCTGAGTAATTCCACCGGTGTAGTGTATGAGGTTTCTGGCGAACATTCCTTGGAAGTGGACATCTACTTGTAAGAATACGAGTTTCATGCTTGAGGATTCAGAAGCAGCTCACAAAAAAGGGTTTACCGATGAAGTGTTGAACATTGGATGTAAAATGGCTCTTTTATAAAGCATATACCGACATTACAAAGGAGACGACTAATTAATGACATGGCATTAGACGAAAGTCACAGTTAACATCCGACGTGGTGTTAGTAGAAGGAGGTGGACTTGAAATGACCGGCTAACCCCTTCAAAATTGAAATAAAGACTTAATCGACCCGACAAAGAGTAATTCGTTCCATTATTAAGCCACAAAATAAATTAAGTGACTAAATGGGTCAACACTAGAAATATTATAGGGCCTATATCATTTTCCCTTTTTGTTTTTGCCAAACACAATTGCTCTCTCTAAAAGAGTCAATTTTAACAAAAAGTATTGTTATAAATTGTCTCAGAAAAGCAGAATATTACAACCCACGTTCTCTTACAAGACTTGGATACACGAATCTTAAAAAAGAAAGAAAGAACAGTTGTATGTGTACGAAAGTTTATCCGTGATATGTGATTAACTTATACGACGACACAAAGTGATTCCATCGCCGACCGGAAGTTGGCAAATCTCCACCCTCGGATCAACGGCCAATGCCTTGTTAAGCTCTAACACGAAATCTCTGTAATATCTAACATACTTCCTGAGTGGTGCATCTGGTGGGGCCACTAAAGAACCGTTCCAAAGGGTGTTGTCGTAGCCAATGACACCTCCAATTTTGATAAGGTCAATTAACCTTTTGTGGTAGTTAAGATAGTTGTCTTTATCAGCATCCACAAAAATAAAATCAAACGATCCATGAAGTTTCACCTGTAGTTCAAAATGTGCAAAGCAAAATGAGTTTTCATAATTTGGAGAAAATATATATTAAAAAAAAAAAACAATATCTTTTATATGTTTGTAAGTACTTACATCATTGACCATTTCATCAAGAAGAGGAAGAGCAGGGCCTTCTCTAAAATCAATCTTGTGTGCAACACCGGCTTTCTCGATGATCGGAAGGCCAATTTCATAATTTTCACGGTTTATGTCCAAAGCCAATATCTTTCCATCCTCTGGGAGAGCAAGGGCCGTAGAAAGAAGGGAATAACCAGTGTAAACACCAATCTCCATCGTGTTCTTGGCATTTATGAGTTTGAGCAGTAGATTCAAAAATTGCCCTTCATCCGCAGATGTCGTCATAAGATTCCTATATGTCAAATGATAAGCAGCAAAAGATTTAGAAAAATGAATCCATAAATATTCTGTATATAGTAAACTTTGGGTGAGTTAAGGCACTTACCATGGGTGTTTAGCAGTGACCTCACGTAGCTCTTTCATGGATTCTGGCTCTCTCGGGTAAACGCTGGTTTCCAGAATGTATTGATAGAGAGCGTCGCTTTGAAGGAGGCTCTTGTGGCCAACTTCTTGGTGTTTTGCGGGTTGAGCTTCTCCGGTAGCCGCCATTCGGATGGATATTGGTGCGTGAAATGTTAGTAGGTATTATAATAGGCTGTAAAAGTGAACCTGAGATGAAAGGAGAAAACTTTTCGAAATATATAGGGAAGGGAGTTGGTGAATTATGACCGAGGAAGGTGGTGGCATGGTCCTTTCGATAGTGGGTGATCAACATGTTGACTTGGCCAACCAACATGGACAAGTCGAGTCAATACTCAGGAGTTGGTAAGCTCCTTTATTTGATATTATTATATCATGCTGACTTCATTTGTTCCTTTTAAAGCCTTGGACGTTGTTAATTAGATGGAGATTGCGTAACTTACATTGAGTAGTGGATTAGTGGAATTATTTCTGATTTTAATCAGTTAGCGAGCGGCTAGAAGGTTAAAGCTCCTGCCCCATTAGTAACTCCAATGTTTCCTAAATCTATAAACTCTAAAGTTACGGAAATTATGTGAAAAATAGATATTAAATTGAATGTCGTATATGACAAGCAAAATAAAAAGTAATATGCTCTCATATATTTTACTTGATATTTAAACATTATCACTTCTGCATAGTTTAAATATGACCATGATGATTCAAGAAAATACCGGTTAATTCATTTGTATTAGATATTAGATATTATGATACTATGACCCTTGTGATACTCTAATACATTTTTAATGTATGAGTTCTATAGAGTTTTATGTATTACCAACTTATTATTTTATCTTTTATACATTATTATTATTATTATTATTATTATTATTATTATTATTATTATTTTTTGTATAATACTTTGAAATCTATAAAATTCAACTAAACATATTTAGAAAAAAATTAATATTACAAAACCTAATTTATTATATTCATTTAGTGATTATAAAAGTTTTCTTTTTTCTTTTTTGAACGAGCACATTATCATTGAATTTCGTATTCATTACATTTATGCCATTTAATTTTTTTTATTAAATTTCTTTAATTAAGTTTGGCCATATGATATTGAAACTTTTTCTTATTCTCTCAATAGTATTGAACGTATCATAGGTTTGTCCGGTTTTATTATTTTATTTTATTATTGTTATTATTATTTTTTTGTGGAATTTAGTCCTCCATATAATAAGATATGTCAAGGTCTTAAGGATATAATTAACTTCTAGTTTCCATAGATTTTGACAATCAAATCATAGTTCATTCTGAATTAGAATCTGATCAAGAATCTAATTCTTAAAAGAGTTCCTTGTGGTAATTAGGTGTTAGATATAATCTTTTTAGAAAATCTAAAAAGTTTAAAAACACCAAGCTAAATAGATAGTAGCCAAAAAAATAAAAAAAATAAAAGTGGAAGTCTATAACAAATTAAGCAAGCTAAAAGCATGTTACTACATCATAAGATCTATCTAAGGTTTGACAATCCCGATTTACTACACATATATACAAGGTTAAAATCTTTTGCCAACCCATATTATCCCGCAAACCCTTCTAATCTTACGTATTATTTTGTCCAATATTCTTTTTCAAAAATCGACTTAATGCATTAGGTTGCTCATACTTAAGTGTTTTGGTAAAATAAATCTTAAAAATGGGTGCATATATAGGAAGGTTTCATATATGCATTTTTGTTTCTAACATACATAAAAAATACACTTACTTTTATGCATATATGCTTGTTTTATATGTGCACATTTATTAAAATATAATTATGAAAACACTTAAATAAGAGCTAGCAAAAGCATTAAGTCACTTTTTTTTGGAAAAAATTATTCGGCAATGAGTTCGCATGATAATAAGGTTCGCGGGATACTACTGATTCACAAGAGATTTTGACTCTCTTTCTCTCTCTCTCTCTCTCTCTCTCTCTATATATATATATATATATATATATATATATATATATATATATATATATATATATATATCTTTACTATATTATTAAGCATATTGCTCATATCTTGAAAATTAAGAGGTATACATTTTATAACACCATATACAATCCTATTAAGCTTACAATGTAAACGTATACACGTACGTATCATCGTAACGTACGACCGTAGCTTCTCCTATGTCTGTGGTAAATCCTAATATCCTCTACCCACTTTCAGTCGTCATTTCTTCAAAATCTATTCCGTCTGCCTCCTTACTTTCTTCAATCTCCGATAGGCGTCCATTGCCACCACCCTCCTAAAGTCGTCGCTATCGCCACCCTCCCGACGTTGTCGTTACCTTCACTGGCGTCTGCATCCCCGCTTATACCTTATGTCTAGAATAGTTGACCTGAAAGATGAAGCTAGATAAAGATTCCTCAAGCATAAAGGTAGTTTTTGTAGGTTTTCACATTCCCTATCAAAATGCAATCGTTGAATTATTCTCACAACTTCATTAATATTATTCTTTTGAACTATGTTGAACTTTATAGTTACTAGAAACTTCAATCTAGAGTTTTCCAAAGAAGGGTTTCTTCCATGGACAGAGCTCCTATCAATATTATGTACACTCTAATTGAAAAAAAAAATATTCAAAAGGCTTTTCTAACAATACCTTGGATGATGGTTATTTTTATAACATTTGGTAGGGATGAAAACTCTCAACCTATTCCATGCCATTGGTCATTGGAAAATAATCTATTTGACCAAGTTACTTCATTGACCTTTTGCTACATTTGGTTAGCTTTTCCTTCTTTGAAAAATATAACGAGAAAAGGCGTGTTGGAGTAATGGACCAACATATATGGTCTTAATATATATTTAATATACAGTGTAATATTTTAAAAGATTATTAAATAATTTCAAAGTTTTGATCATTTCAAGGACAGAGTAAAAGATATATTTCTATGCTATTTTTTAATCTAAGATACAAGTGGTGGTAATGTGTTAAATAGAGAAAAAAAATGGCCAAATAGCCCTTGTGTGCAAAGAAGATGAACATGCTTAATGGATTTGAATTCATGGTGTAAGTGAGAGTAACCCAAACTGAATGAAACTTGAAAAAGAACAAAAAAAAGGACCAAAACCAAAAAAAATTAAGTAATCACAAGGACCAAAAAATACATTTTACTCTTATCTTTTCTTCTTTTTAGCGCCTTAAGATTAAATTTTAGTTTATCACTCTTATGCTGCAATTTGGGCTCCATTGGAGGTAAATCTTGAAGATATGGTTCATTTTGCAATGCAAAAACCACATGTATACATTTGTAGAAATAATCCTATTTCTATGGTACATATTTAATTATTTAGAATGATTCTTATATGTTCCATTTTTTGGGGAAAAAAACTTGGCTTCTTTCAGATGATGGCTTCATATTCAGTATCTGATGTTGTGTCTACATACTACTTGTATATGACTTATTTTCATCCCTTCATTTTCTCCCTTGCAACTATAATACCAATGCCTCTTGATGAAGTCTTCCGTAAAGGAAGTCGGACCCTCTGTAAGAATCTTCTTATGGTCGAGGTATGTGGTTTGGATGTGTATTATTTAAAGGGTAAATTGCAAGAAATATTTTTAATTATTTTGGGTATGATTTAATATATTTTTGGTACGACTTATGACAATTATTAAATTGATTTTTAAATTATTTTAGTATATGTGTTAATGTGTAGTATTTATGATATGATATCAATTTGTTAATGTTAGTATTTTTAGTCTTATAGTATCTTAATTAAAATATTATAATAATGTGATTAATTCTGGTATACCCCCACATGATCTTCGGTTAAAAACCGGGTGCCCAGTGATACTTTTGCGAAATATCGATCCCTCAAATGAGTTATGTAATGACACCAGATTGATATGTCGAGCTTTCCAACAAAATGTCATTGATGTAGAGATAGTTGTTGGTCAACATGTTGGAAAAAGAGTGTTTTTACCAAGAATTTATCTATGTCCATCTGATGATGAGATGTTCCCATTCAAACTAAAGAGAAAGCAGTTTCAATTCAGTTTAGTTTCTCTATGACAATCAATAAAGATCAAGGATAAACAATTCCAAACATAAGTGTTTATCTACCAGAATCGATATTCTCACATGACCAACTTTATGTGGTGTTGTCTAGAGGAATGTAACGTGTCAATACTAAGATATTAGTAAAGACGGAAAAAACGTTTGATGATGATGGAATCTATACATTAATTGTTGTGTACAAAGAAGTTTTATGTGATTAACAAGGTATAATCAACAACTTATTATTTTACAAGTTCTTTAAATATATATCTTATATGCTCATTTGATGTTTAATGCAGTGCTATTAGATGAAATTCCAAATGTATACTCAACTTCTGTCGTATTGTATGACTATGCACCTAGCTAGAAACTATCCGCTGAAATGAACTATTCGCAAAATGGTTTACCAAAAGACCGCAATGAATAGCTCACGTCTAACACATCACACAATCATCACATTAAAACTAACTTCCAAAACAAACTATTTGTCGCCCGACGTTTGGCGCGGGTAAACAACAAGTATATATATATATATATATATATATATATATATATATATATATGTAGAGAGAGAGAGGGAGAGAATCTCTAGTGAACCATATATATATATATATATATATATATATATATATATATATATATATATATATATATATATATATATATATGTAACTTCGATTTTTGATCTTCATGCCCTGTATATCCAAACATGTTTAGGTCGGGAAGAGAGGGTTTAAGGTAATGTAGTATTAGTTTGAATATTGTTTGGCTTGTTCAAAGCATTTGATTTTAGATAGTAATTTGGTGCATTTGATATCATAAGGCTTTTAGGTTGTACGACATTTGGTTTGATGTTTTTTATTTCTTTAGTGTTTCATCTTTTATATGAGCAAGACTTCGTTCGAGTAAGGTGTCAGTTTAGTTAGTACTAGTCTTATAGTATGCGAGTATTTTTACACAAGGCGATAATCATTTAAGGCATATTTGTGAAGATTCATTTTTAAAACTTTATCGATTAATTTTTGAAATACTTAAAAGGGAACTTGATGAGTGTGTAGGTTTGTATTATACGGTATTTGGGTGATTTGATCAATCACCATCTGCTTCATGAATGAAATCTGAGAGACATAGATAGATTCTTAAGTCAAGACAAGTTATATTAAAATGTTGTATAAGGTTCACTATGTTCATTATAATTTGTGGTTAGACGTTATTTTTTTGGTTATAAATGTATTCATTTGTACTTTTTAGAGCAACATAGTTTTGTTTTATCATATGCATGCTTGAGAAGGATAAATATTTATTATGTGAGTTTATATCGTTTTATTGGCTTCTTTAGATGTTTTTTTTATGTTGTGATTTTGGATATTTTCAATAATAGCCATGCCTAAGTACAATATCATTAATCTTATTTCATTCCTTTCTTGATTTGAATTATTAATTTAGACCAAAACTTAATTTCATGTGAAATCAAAAGTTACGAGAACTCAAATTTATTGGAGGAACTAAATCAAGGTACATTGTTGAAAGTGGTGATTTTTGTTTCTTTTCTAATAAACCAACACAACTCTTTAACAAACATGTGAGACGTCATAAAAAATCGATGAAATAGCAATGTACTTTGGTTTTTTCACTCTAGTTTAAAAACAACAATATATTTTGTAACGTAGGTGTTTCTGGCTAAGCATTATTATAATGATGTAATAGTTAGGTTTAATAATTTTAACCTATTTTGAAGCAACGAAGATGAATTATTTGAGTATTATGTGATTTATGTGCAATACATATGTTTATAACGATATAATAAATAATATAAAAATATGCATCAAAAATAGAATGTCGATTTAACCTAATATCTTTAAAGAAAGTTGAAGTAGTCATAACAAGGATTTCGGGGATATAAGGAACACTGAAATCCAACTTATAACGAAGAAGTTATGACTCGTTGAAGTTTTGCGACAAAACCGGTACGACACAGAGTATCGTAAAAAGTGAATTTTTTGATAAATAAATTTTTATCCTTAGCAATCTGAACGAAAGTCGTAGTATACGTTAGACCGAGTACATATATAAAAAGAATGTCCAAATCTGAATTTGTTAGAGGAAGTTATGATTAGTCTAAGATTTAGCATATTAATATACAGTCCGGAAGTTGAATTTGTTGGAATAGTGTCTAAGGCTATAACTATATTCGGTGGTGCATGGTCCTTTTGGGTTGCCTTCACCATAGCAACTTGAAGGATGATTTGTTAAGAGAGAGTAAATATTATAAGGAATAATATTTAGCTATTTGATTAATATAAGTCATAAATTAATTGGTATTAATTTGGTGACTTAAAGAGATTAATTAAATAAGAGGGTATAAACTGTCAATTGTTTGATAGTTAGACTTTGGACTATAAATCCATTAGGATGGACTTTGGACGGTTTCTAAGAGCTTTAGGATAGCTCAAAATAGTCCATAAGGATATCTATGGAATGGATTTGGATAGCCTTAAGTGAAGATTATCCAATTAGGGTTTAGGGTGAAACCCTTAAGGAGTCTAAAGGTATAAATAGGCCCTTGGGGTGTGGAATTCGTGGACAATCTTTCAGAACCTAAAGCAAGGAACCTCTGGTCGAATTCCATCCCCTATCCTCTCTCCTAAATCATCTTGCTTGCTATTCGTGTTTGTAAGCCATTAGAGGAGTGACAATTGTGACTCTAGAAGCTCCAAGACAAGAAGATCAACAAGGAACTCAAAGGTATGATTCTAGATCTGTATTAATGTTGTTGTTTAACCTAATTAGCCATTAGAAGTCTTGGATTCAAAAGCATGTTTGATAGAAAGCCTAGATCCAAGCAATAGGGTTTTGCATGCGCACATAGGAAAGTTCTTATGGCTAAAACCCAACAGTGGTATCAGAGCCTAGATTGGTTTTCTACAAATTGTTGCTTGAATAATAGAAACAAACCTGCAAAATTCGAATTTTTTTGGGTTTTGAGTCACTGACTCGTCGAGTTCCAAGGTGGACTCGTCGAGTAGGCCTGACTCGGCGAGTCCCTTTGTGCACTCGGCGAGTCCAAGCGTCAGGAAGGGCCAAATTCGGGATTTCTTTGTGTTTATCTTATCCAAACTTTCCATAAACTAATTAGATCAATATGAATCCGATTTCTTGATAAATATAAGTGTTATCTTGATCTAGTAAAAGGTAATTATCAACTAATTAAATATTTAGTTTCCTTATATGATAATTAATTAATTATTTTGATTATTTTTGGTAATTATCTTCAAAGAAATCAAAGATAAATCAAATAAAGATAATTAAGATATTAATTGTTAATTGAAATTATTTGTTATTTGATCCTCCATGTTTTAAATGTTTAAAACCTACCCTATAGTTTTGAAATTTAAATTTGTGATTAAAAGCTTTAATTTAGACAACTTAAATTTCAAACCCTAGATTTTGAAAAAGTTTAAAATACAACCCTATACTTATATGATGTTATTAGAATAATATATATATGTATAACTAAATGCTAGTCTTACCGCTAGTAGGCCTCATTCACGAAGCCGATCTATAAGGTGGGTATAAGGTTGCGGCCTATAAAATGGCGCTTAATGGGTGTACACTCACACCCACCGCTTGCTTGATTGGTGGAGGGTCGTTAGCCGAACGGGTAGGATAGGGCAACCTCATCCTCTCATTAAAAGTATAATAAGAAATACGAAGTAACTAAATCTTTTTCAAATTTCCCAATCTTAGTTACTTTAGGAAAGGTGAATTGATGCAATCCCATGAAATTACACTTTGCACCTTGCTAAGATGTTAGTGGAGCGTGTGTGGTTTACCGGCACACTAATTGGTTCTAAGCGAAGGTGGCAAAGGGTGATTCATTGTTTATCATAGTTCGATGGAGCGTGTGTGGTTTACCGGCACATCGAATAGGTGATCGTTACAATGAAGGCACCATGTGAATTTGCATGGTAATTCACACCCGCTTTGTGATCCTCGGCATCCCAGTCACAAACAAGAGGGGCATATTGAGATTTAAACATGCCATTGAATAGTTCAATGAATCTCATCCGTACCTAGGAATTCTCAAAAAAACACTTAGGACTAAAAGTTTAAGTTTTGTGATGGAGAATTAGTGAATCGTCATTCACTTACCTTCAATTTATTTGCATGTTAGATTACGGCATCCCTTTTCTAGTATGTAAATGTTATTGTTGGATCCTAGCCCTAATTTTTCTTATTGGGTGATAATTAGGGATTCTTGTTCTAATCTATCTTTGTCCTTTCTATAGATGTCAAACGCAAACAACGCTGCTGCTAGTTCTTTCACGTTGATGAGCCTTTGCCAAAAGGTCACCTTCGATGGAACGAACTTTGGCGAATGGATAAGATACATTCGCACCATTGCTCGCTATGAGGATAAAGAGTATGTCCTCGACGAGAAGCTCGAAAAAATCAACCCCGAAATTGCTACTCCCGCTGAAATCACCGCCTTTGAAACCCATGAGCGAGATGCGACGAAAGTACATTGCATCATGATCGCCACCATGAACTCCGAGTTCCAAAAGTCCTATGAGGACATGTATCCATACGAGATGCATCAAGACTTGTTGGAGAGGTACCACCAAAACGCGAGACAAGAGCGTTACGAGATCTTCACCAACATGATTTCCGCTAAGATGGGTCATGGAGAATCTCTTACCGTGCACTTGCAAAAGATGCAAAGGTATGTCGACCGCCTTCGCAAGTTAAACGTTGACTTCGGCGAAGACTTGGCGATCGACATGGTGCTTCACTCTTTGCCTCCGATGTATAATCAATTTAGGATGACCTACCACATGAACAAAGAGGAGGTCACTCTAAGTAAGCTCCAAGGTCTCTTGAGGGTTGCTGAGAGCAATTTCAAGGACAAGTCTGTTGCACCAACTCCCAATCCGTCTGCTGCTCCTGTCTTGGCTATTGGTCAAGGGAAGGGAAAGAAGAGGAAAGCTTCTTCAAATAACTATCGAAAGGTGAAAGCCCGAGATGGTTCCTCTTCTAGTGGGACAAAAGTTGATCCCTCTAAGCCCTGCTCTAACCCGAAGGAGGCAGAGTGCCACCACTGCCACAAGATAGGACATTGGAAGAGAAGCTGCCCGGATTACCTGCAAGCCATCAAGGAAGGAAAGATCAAGCCATCTTTCGCAGGTATATATGCAATCAAATCTAACAATTCTAATCATGCTATTTCTTGGGTTCTTGACACCGGTTGTGGTTATCACATTTGTTCTAATGTGCAGGGACTAAGAAGAAGTAGGGATGTGGAGCAAGGAAGGATCAATCTAATCATGGGGAACAGAAGATCGTCGCCTGTGACCAAGATTGGAGTGTATTCTTTGGTGCTTAAGAATAGTTTAGTTTTAGATTTGAACAATTGTTGCTATTCGCCAGAAATGGCTAGAAACATCATTTCATTTCATGGTTTATATAGACAAGGTTTTAGATTTTCTTTTAATAATGAGAATGGTTCTATTTTGGCTTATCTAAATGGTGTCTTTTATTTTGAAGCTATACCATGTAATGGAATATATGAAACTGTTATGATTGTTGATAACTTAGGAAATGATGTTTTGAATATTGATTCTTCCACTAGTATGGATAAAGCATCCTTGTGGCATTGTCGTCTTGGACATGTCAACAAGGAACGCATAGCCCAACTCCAAAAGGATGGAGTGTTGGAGTCATTCGACCTTAGGGAAGATGACACATGCGAATCTTGTTTACTTGGAAAGATGACTAAATCACCCTTCACGAGTACTTGTGAAAGGGGTGAGGGACTATTAGACCTAATACATACCGATGTATGTGGACCTTTTAGATCAACCACGAAGGATGGGAACCGCTTCTATGTGACCTTTACCGATGATTATAGTAGATATGGGTATATCTATTTAATCAAGCAAAAGTCAGAAACCTTTGAAAAGTTCAAAGAGTTCAAGAATGAAGTGGAGAATCAATTGGGCAGGAAAATCAAGATGCTTCGATCCGATCGAGGAGGAGAGTACCTAAGTCTTGAATTCCACGATTATCTCAAGGAGTGTGGAATAGTTTCGCAATTGACGCCTCCTAGGACACCGCAATTGAATGGTGTGGCAGAAAGGCGTAATCGAACCTTATTGGATATGGTTCGCTCTATGATGAGTCGTGCTTCACTACCTATCTTCTTTTGGGGGTATGCCTTAGAGACTGCCGCCCAAATCCTTAACCGAGTCCCTACCAAGAAGGTTGCCAAAACACCTCACGAGATGTGGACGGGGAAAGCTCCCTCGTTGGCACATATCAAGGTTTGGGGTTGCGAGGCTTTCGTAAGACGAGATACTCACGACAAGCTTGAACCTCGAAGTGAGCGATGTATTTTCATCGGCTACCCGCAAACTTCCTTTGGATATCTCTTCTATAGACCGAAAGATAATGTTATCTTTGTTGCGAGGAGAGGAGTTTTCCGAGAGCGAGAACTCATAAGCCAAGGAGACAGTGGGAGGCAAATCGAACTTGAAGAGATTCAAGAATCGATAGATGAAGGAACCTCCACCGCTGGCATTCAACCCGAGGAGGAAACTCCGGTTGAACCGATTGACGAATCCTTACCTCTTAGACGTTCCGATAGATTTAGAGTTCAACCCCAGTTTTATGGTTTTCATATTACTACCGAAGGGGACACGTATATTAGTGATGGTACACTAGTAAATCTTGATGAACCTAATAGCTATAAGGAAGCCATGGCAGGCCCGGAGTCTGCGAAATGGAAAGAGGCGATGGATAGCGAGATCCAATCCATGTACGATAACCAAGTTTGGAATTTGGTTGATTACGTGCCCGAACGTAAGACCGTAGGGTGCAAGTGGATCTTCAAGAAGAAGACCGACGTGGATGGGAACGTACACACATATAAAGCGCGATTGGTTGCGAAGGGCTTTACTCAAACTCCCGGAGTTGACTATGATGAGACCTTCTCGCCAGTTGCGAAGATTAAATCTATTAGAGTGATGCTAGCAATTGCCGCATTTCATGATTATGAGATTTGGCAAATGGATGTCAAGACCGCTTTCCTTAACGGAAAGTTGGCTGAGGATGTTTACATGGCTCAGCCAGAGGGGTTTGTGGATCCGAAGCATCCGAATAGAGTGTGTAAGCTTGAGAAGTCCATTTATGGACTTAAGCAAGCGTCTCGCAGATGGAATCTTTGCTTCGATGAGAAAGTCAAAGAGTTTGGATTTGTACGAAGCGAAGACGAATCTTGTGTATATGTCAAAGCCAGTGGGAGTGTAGTAAGCTTCCTCGTTCTATATGTCGATGACATATTACTCATAGGAAACGACATCCCGACTCTGCAGGAGGTTAAGTCCTGGCTCGGGAAGTGCTTCGCTATGAAGGACCTCGGAGAGGCTTCTTACATTTTGGGAATAAGGATAGTAAGAGATAGAAGTAAGAGACTAATTGGACTTAGTCAGAATACTTACTTGGAGAAGGTACTAAAACGTTTTAGTATGGAAAACTCAAAGAAGGGAGAACTACCGATACAAGGAAATGCCAAGTTGAGTAAGACTCAAAGTCCGAGTACCGAAGCCGAAATAGCAGAAATGAGCCGAGTACCATACGCTTCCGCAGTTGGCTCAATCATGTACGCTATGACTTGTACTCGCCCTGATGTAGCCTTCGCTTTGAGCATGGTTAGCAGATATCAAGGGAATCCTGGCAAAGCACATTGGATTGCGGTGAAGAACATCCTTAAGTACCTTCGGAGAACGAAAGATTGGTTCTTAGTCCTTGGAGGGAGTGATGACTTGAAGGTGCGAGGGTATAGTGACGCCAGCTTTCAAACCGACAGGGACAACTATCGTTCGCAGTCGGGCTGGGTCTTTACTCTAAATGGAGGAGCAGTGACATGGAAAAGTTCCAAGCAGGAAACCGTAGCTGATTCAACGTGCGAATCAGAGTACATCGCAGCAAGCGAAGCGTCAAAAGAGGCAATATGGCTGAAGAACTTCATCGGTGATCTTGGAGTTGTGCCGGCCATAAAGGAGCCCATGGAGATTTTCTGTGATAACGAAGGTGCGGTTGCCTTGACCAAGGAACCGAGGGATCATGGTAGATCTCGACATATCGACAGAAAATATCACTTCATTAGACATCGTGTAGAAGAAGGACAACTCGTAGTGAAGAGGATATCATCAGAAGATAACCCAGCAGATCCGCTTACGAAGGGACTGAGTAGGGTTAAGCACTTACAGCATGCTAGGAGTATTGGGCTGAATGATGATATTAGCATAGATTAGATAGTATTAGAAACGTATAATAGATAAATGTAATTAACATTTGATGATTAAATAAAGAAGTTTTATTTATGAGTAAAGTTACTATCACATGTTAGTTGTTTAACTATTGTTTCACTTTGCATGTTTTGACTTCCAGAATAATTGAGTCTATTAGGAATAATCGAATTATTCAAATGGTCCACAATCGTTCATATGTTGGGAGTAGATATGAATGAAGATTGTCGTGAATTGGTGTGTAGAGTGTCTAAATGGTGTTAGACATAGCAAGAGTTGCTGCAACGTTCATGAGTGCTTACGAACTGGTTTTGAGCATTGGAATAAACCCGCGCTTGCTGGAATCACCTTATGGAATATGATATAAAAGGTGATCGCAAGACGATAATATCATATGGTCTTAAAACCTAGATATATGGTTTATTATTTGTTAATTGATTGTGCATTGATAATGCGAAAACGCATCAGTAACTTGATGTTATAAAACGCATTGTTGTGTATAGTTGGTTAATGAATAAGTAAATGCATATAAGTCGAAGTTTATCTGTAAATTTTATCCTAAGAGGGTAGAAGAGATATCTTGGCCACTCGATGATTTGATTTGACTTATGTGCCGGGCCCGGTCAGAACTGAATTGATGTGTTCGATTAAGTTCTATGTCAAATAAATCGAAGATCGAGAAATCTAAATGCTAGACTAACCGTTCCATAGGATTGTCAGCATGATATCTAACAGAGGACTGTACGATCCCTTATCTAAAGGACAAGATTGATTAGATCAGAGTTGACAGCGTCTTTGAGAGCTACGATTGCAAACCGTATTATACTTGTATAGTTACTAGACTTATCCAAGTGGGAGACTGTTGGAATAGTGTCTAAGGCTATAACTATATTCGGTGGTGCATGGTCCTTTTGGGTTGCCTTCACCATAGCAACTTGAAGGATGATTTGTTAAGAGAGAGTAAATATTATAAGGAATAATATTTAGCTATTTGATTAATATAAGTCATAAATTAATTGGTATTAATTTGGTGACTTAAAGAGATTAATTAAATAAGAGGGTATAAACTGTCAATTGTTTGATAGTTAGACTTTGGACTATAAATCCATTAGGATGGACTTTGGACGGTTTCTAAGAGCTTTAGGATAGCTCAAAATAGTCCATAAGGATATCTATGGAATGGATTTGGATAGCCTTAAGTGAAGATTATCCAATTAGGGTTTAGGGTGAAACCCTTAAGGAGTCTAAAGGTATAAATAGGCCCTTGGGGTGTGGAATTCGTGGACAATCTTTCAGAACCTAAAGCAAGGAACCTCTGGTCGAATTCCATCCCCTATCCTCTCTCCTAAATCATCTTGCTTGCTATTCGTGTTTGTAAGCCATTAGAGGAGTGACAATTGTGACTCTAGAAGCTCCAAGACAAGAAGATCAACAAGGAACTCAAAGGTATGATTCTAGATCTGTATTAATGTTGTTGTTTAACCTAATTAGCCATTAGAAGTCTTGGATTCAAAAGCATGTTTGATAGAAAGCCTAGATCCAAGCAATAGGGTTTTGCATGCGCACATAGGAAAGTTCTTATGGCTAAAACCCAACAGAATTTTAGATCGATTTATTTTTAGCCGACACAATCTAAGCGAGAATTGAAGATCTCATTAATAGGAGCTCAACGATATAAAGACAGACGAAAACGGATGTTGGGTGACAAAGTTATGAATTTTTAATAGATTTTAACTGTCTAAGCCTGTTAAAATATATAACTTTAAAAATAAAATCAAAATTAGGCGAAAGAGTCTAAATGAAAGTTGTAGATCACATCGCTATGTATGCGTAAAAATAAAGAATGTCAAAAACACGGCTCGAATGCGAAGGTTACGGGTTTTAGAATATAATTAATTTTATATTAAGTTACGAAGGTGACACGTGGCGTAATCTCAGCCACTACTTCCTCCCACGCCTTCACACCGGACTGCGACACCTGGCACCAGTACGGCAAACATAGTACGCCCCGCGTACTGCAATACACACAACGTAAATCAAAGTTACGCCCCATGTAACCCAATTCTCCAGCCTATAAATAGAGTCACAAATCATTTCATTTCTTCACACCTGTCTCAACCCTTATCTCCCAAACACCTCAAGCCTTCTAAATTTTTCTCCAGCATCTCATAGGTGCTAGAAGCGAGTCCCAGAACACTAGAAGGCCCTTAGAAGAAGAGCTTTCGGCTCAAAAGTTCTGTCTGCGTAGAGCATGGTTCCTCGCTAAACCCCCTTGTAAATGAGTTATGCTTACCCTACTTTAAGTATAACTTATGTTTAAGTTCATTATTGTTATTATGAACCAATAAACAAAATTTATTAGTGATTCAAAGTCGTTATACTGACTGATCTAATTACAGGGATGATGTCTAGGCTTTAATTTAGTGAGGTGTTTAAAGTGCTTCATTACTTTATAGATCATGAAAGTAGACTTTGAGTTAATGATAAATCTAGACTAATAATTAGTTGGAATAAATATTAGACTAAAATCTAGTAATAATGATACTAGGTTTCGTCGAAGGAAAAGAAAATTGTTAGAAGCGAAGCGCTGCCTAAATTTTGAGTTATCACTTTAACAAATGAGTGCATAATAGAGCTTCTCACACTTTTCCCCAGTGAACCTTTCGATGAATGTAACACACCCATCCTTGTCCATTCCTGCGAAATCGATGTCCGAAAACCTCTGAGTAATTCCACCGGTGTAGTGTATGAGGTTTCTGGCGAACATTCCTTGGAAGTGGACATCTACTTGTAAGAATACGGGTTTCATGCTTGAGGATTCAGAAGCAGCTCACAAAAAAGGGTTTACCGATGAAGTGTTGAACATTGGATGTAAAATGGCTCTTTTATAAAGCATATAACGACATTACAAAGGAGACGACTAATTAATGACATGGCATTAGACGAAAATCACAGTTAACATCCGATGTGGTGTTAGTAGAAGGAGGTGGACTTGAAATGACCGGCTAACCCCTTCAAAATTGAAATAAAGACTTAATTGACCCGACAAAGAGTAATTCGTTCCTTTATTAAGCCACAAAATAAGTTAAGTGATTAAATGGGTCAACCCTAGAAATATTATAAGGCCTATATCATTTTTCCTTTTTGTTTTTGCCAAACACAATTGCTCTCTCTAAAAGAGTCAATTTTAACAAAAAGTATTGTTATAAGTTGTCTCAGAAAAGCAGAATATTACAACCCTCGTTCTCTTACAAGACTTGGATACACGAATCTTAAAAAAGAAAAAAAGAACAGTTGTATGTGTACGAAAGTTTATCCGTGATATGTGATTAACTTATACGACGACACAAAGTGATTCCATCGCCGACCGGAAGTTGGCAAATCTCCACCCTCGGATCAACGGCCAGTGCCTTGTTAAGCTCTAACACGAAATCTCTGTAATATCTAACATACTTCCTGAGTGGTGCATCTGGTGGGGCCACTAAAGAACCGTTCCAAAGGGTGTTGTCGTAGCCAATGACACCTCCAATTTTGATAAGGTCAATTAACCTTTTGTGGTAGTTAAGATAGTTGTCTTTATCAGCATCCACAAAAATAAAATCAAACGATCCATGAAGTTTCACCTGTAGTTCAAAATGTGCAAAGCAAAATGAGTTTTCATAATTTGGAGAAAATATATATTAAAAAAAAAAAACAATATCTTTTATATGTTTGTAAGTACTTACATCATTGACCATTTCATCAAGAAGAGGAAGAGCAGGGCCTTCTCTAAAATCAATCTTGTGTGCAACACCGGCTTTCTCGATGATCGGAAGGCCAATTTCATAATTTTCACGGTTTATGTCCAAAGCCAATATCTTTCCATCCTCTGGGAGAGCAAGGGCCGTAGAAAGAAGGGAATAACCAGTGTAAACACCAATCTCCATCGTGTTCTTGGCATTTATGAGTTTGAGCAGTAGATTCAAAAATTGCCCTTCATCCGCAGATGTCGTCATAAGATTCCTATATGTCAAATGATAAGCAGCAAAAGATTTAGAAAAATGAATCCATAAATATTCTGTATATAGTAAACTTTGGGTGAGTTAAGGCACTTACCATGGGTGTTTAGCAGTGACCTCACGTAGCTCTTTCATGGATTCTGGCTCTCTCGGGTAAACGCTGGTTTCCAGAATGTATTGATAGAGAGCGTCGCTTTGAAGGAGGCTCTTGTGGCCAACTTCTTGGTGTTTTGCGGGTTGAGCTTCTCCGGTAGCGGCCATTCCGATGGATGTACGGTGTGTGAAATGTTGGAAGGTATTATATTAGGCTGTAGAAGTGAACCTGAGATGAAAGGAGAAAACTTTTCGAAATATATAGGGAAGGGAGTTGGTGAATTATGACCGAGGAAGGTGGTGGGTTGTTGCGGTTGATCGTTTCAATTGTTGGTGACATGTTGACTTTGCCAACCATCATGGACAAGACGAATCAGGAATCCGACTTGGTAAGCTAGCTCCGTTATTTTATGATATGTCATGCTTACTTCATTTGTTCCTGTAACAAAGCCTTTGAGGTTGTTATTTAGATGCAGATTAGGTTAGCTTAAATGTGTCATCAGTCTTGGAATCATTTCTACTGCAAATCATTTTTCAGCTATATAAATTTTCACGAAAATATACTTCCAATTAAATGAAATATTTAGGGCGGGGCTTTTTTTAGTCATTAATTAAAGATGTTAAAAAATTTACTGTCATAAATAAAATAACTGGTCTTTTAAAGTAGAAAACATAGCCCGTTATAAGGTTGAACCGAATGGGACTCTCGGCGTCCGATGTGAGGACGACATGCCGGCAGAACATATTCTTGTCGGTAGTTGTTTTCCAAATAAAAATTAGTATATATATATATATATATATATATATATATATATATATATATATATATATATATATATATATATATATATATATATATATATATATATATATATATATATATATATATATATATATATATGAGATTTTGAAATTAAATAGTCTTGTTATCTGTGATTATAGCGATCGATGTGTCAGTGGTTGTTCCTGATCGTACATCGAGACAATAGTGGAAGGTTTACGCCCGATGTCTTTGATATGACCGCGTTGAACATCCAAAATTCTTTCAAAATATGTTTTGTATATTCTCTGATGTCAGACCACTTGCTTCAGAAGAAGCTTTAGTTTGTTGATTGATCTCACCTTCAAAAAAATGATTAACATCATAATATATATATAAATACTTATACACAAATATAAATTAACCACTTACATATCGCTGATCGACTATAACACTACTAAATAGCCCTTCACAATCGGTATTAGCCCTACGTAATGCTTCGAGTTTACTGATGTTCTATTTAACATAAAAATTTGCATTAATTATACTTTAAATTAACAATTAAGTACATCATACCTTAGTTCTTTGAAACAGGCATTGCTATACGAGCATGATCCTCCTCTGTTTACAAGTTGTTGTTCTGAACGAATTCCTTTGTTTGCCTCCGAACACTTTATAAATTTGGGCATTTGAAAGTGTTTGACTGCATGCACCCAATTTTCAGGTGATCAACCCTTTGGTGGTTGGCGAACACCCTTCGATATCTACAATCCCTCTGATATTTTGAAAATAAGTATGTGCTTTAGTTTTTCGGCCTCTATAATTTTTTTTGTATACTCACATCAATGTTATGCAACAACTGAGCATGCTGGGGGATCCAAATTAAGCTTATAAAAATTAAACTTTCTCTACAAACAAAAAAAATTAGTTAATTAAATACCAATCATAAATAAACTTAAAATATTATCATATAAATAATTTACCTTCATATGCACGATTGTGACATTCCTTAAAGCGGGGAAAACGTTGTACCAACCAGATACGCTAAAAAGGATGTTCTGCCACAAATATTGCCCAAGTTCATGCATCAACATTTTTCTACATTTTCCAACAGGGGAAAATGTGAGCTCCTATCGAAATCCAAATCAATAGGCTTTCCCTTGTTTGGTTGTATTAGCTTTGTGAGTTCGATCTTTTTAGATAATCCTTGTCTTTTTTTTTGGTAGCTCAGCTAAAAAATATTTGTCATGATAGTTTATAATAAGTGAATAAAAATAGCTAATAAATATATATTATAATAATAATTACCATCCACTTCATGTTGTCTGTGACTAAAGCCTAAATGAGATGGTGGATCCTCGACTCCACATCCTAAGCCCGTCATATTAGCCATCATGTAAAATAGTATCACCCAACTAAGCCTCATATATAGCCTATAAAATTATAAGATGTACCATATAGAATCACAATATGAAAGTTAAATGATACACTTTCCAATATAGCATCCTACTTTTTTTTTCTTCATTTTTTCCATTATAACATTGTACTTTCCAAATAAGCCCTTAAAAGTTAAATGATGTTCCATTCAGTACATACATACATATAATACATATAAATACAAATACTCATATTGTATATACATACGAATACACTTTCCAATATAGCATCCTACTTTTTTTTCATTTTTTCCATTATAGCATTATACTTTCCAAATAAGCCCTTAAAAGTTAAATGATGTTCCAATCAATATATATATATATATATATATATATATATATATATATATATATACACACACACACATAAAAAATACACATATTGCATTTACATACAAACAAACTTTCCATTATAACATCCTACTTTTTTTTAATTTTTTCAATTATAGCATTGTATTTTCCAAATAAGCCATGAAAATTTAAATGATGTTCCAATCAATACATGCATACATATACATAAAAATACACATATTGCATATACATACAAATACACTTTCCATTGTAGCATCCTACTTTTTTTTTCAATTATAGCATTGTACTCTCCACATAAACCCTTAAAGGTTAAATAATGTTCCAATCAATACATACATACATATACATAAAAATACACATATTACATATATACATACAAATACACTTTCTATTCAAACATCTTACATTTTTTTTTCTTCCATTTTTTCCATTATAGCATTCTACCTTCCAAATAAGCCATTAAAAGTTAAATGATGTTCCAATTAATACATACATACAAATACACGTATTGCATATACATACAAATACACTTTCCATTATAGCATCCTACTTTTTTTTTCATATTTTTCATTATAGCATTGTAGTTTCCAAATTGCATACAAATAGACAAACTATATACATAATTTTTTATACATACAAATATATATATATATACAAAAATATTACACATCCAAAAACACATATACATACATCATACACATACAAATACACATATATGATGCACATACAAATATATAAAATCATATATACATACATCATACACATCCAAAATACAAATATATATATATATATATATATATATATATATATATATATACACACACACACACAAATCCACATATAAATACACTTCTATATACACAAAATCAACACATTATATATAAAAAATAGAAAAAAGAAAACATGTGGTGTGGTGGTCGTAACGACAGATTCCGGCGAGAACAGTGGTGATGGCATCTAATGCTGGTGGGAGTTGACAATAGCAGTTCTACCTTGGTGAGGATCTCATATTTCTAGCAAAATACTCGAAATTACTTCAGCCAACAGTTATATTTAGTGGGGAGAGAAGAAAATGAAATGAAAAAGAGAGAGAAAAAAAACCGAAGTCTCACATATTAATGTCGTGGGAAATGGTGCTTCGGAGCCACATTTTGGGTTGCAATTGTTGAGCTTTGTTGTTGATATAGTGGACGGCGATGTGGCTTTAGATGGAGAAAGTTAGGGTTTCACTAAGGTAGAAAGGGAAATCGACCGAGGAAGAAGATGCGACGGATTGGGAAAGAACGAGGGAAGATAGGTATTATTTGTGAATGGGTACTAGTTGTGACGGGAATTAGCAGCGACAGTACCCTTTAGTAGCGATGGGCGAAGTAATAGAAACGACACCTTTCGAGGGAATCTTTGGCGATACTTTTTTCGAGTTTTAGCGACGACCCTGTCGTCCATAAAGGTTTTGCCGCTAAAAGTTGCATACGATGTGGATTTATTGTCTGTTGGATGAGGCACTAAATCAATGGCCATGATTTCACCTCAGCGTTTGACACAGACCGATGTTGAATAGGCTTTAGCGGCCACGCACACCTTCAAGGGCAACAAATAATACGAAAATTATTTGTCGCCGCTAAAGGCTATTATTCTTGTAGTCTACGGCCAAATTTGAAAAATAAATTCTAATAAATAACTTTCTAAATAAGAGTGGAAATTTTAAAAAGCAAGGAAAACAGATATTATTTCAATCTATCTGGAGCTCTGCCCTGTCGTTATCTTTTAGTCGATATATTGGACGCCTCCAAATTGTTTACGGATTATAAGTTATGTTCGTTTTAAGTTGGGCCTCTTTTGATCTGATCGGAATTTCTCTCACTTGTCCATAAAGCTTCCCCATATTATTTATGTGCTCTGCATAACTTCCAACAAGGTTGATTATAATATATTTATGTTTATTACCTTGCTTGATATTGCAAAATCTGAATTTGTTTGATTATCAAATCAGGATTTTCTGTAATGTTTAAAATAAATGAATAAAAAAAAATAAATAAATAAACTTTTCTTTAAGTAGCAGTTGGTGTCCTTAATCATTTACTTGGTCACTAGTCTGTTGCTAAAATTTGTCGCAAATTAATGATAAATTTATGGGTTTCTGGCCATTTGATGGGTTTCGAAGTTGTGGTAAACTTGATTGGAAGAAGCACGGCTTTATTGGCCACTGAATTTCGAAGTATCCAAAGCTAAATTCGTCTTTTAAATTATGCCATGTTCTTTTTACAATCTGTCGCTAACTACCATGATACGATGAAATCTTAAAATTTTTTTTTAATATTTTCAATAAGATTAAAGGCCAACCAATTCAATATACAATTACCGAAATAGAGTTCCTATTGTGTATGATGACATATTTCTAAACTTGAAATATTTGTGAACAAGGTTAAATGATATATAAATATACAACATTATGATTAAGCAATTTAAAACATGAATGCAAATTGTCGCATTACAGAAAGGAAATAATTAATCAAATCATTTACAAGTTTATTTTGGCTGAACCGTTATATGTGATTAGCTTATTCGGCGACATAGAGTGATTCCATCACCCACAGGAAGCTGACAGATCTCTACTCTTGGATCAGCAGCGAGGGCTTTGTTGAGCTCTAACACGAAGTCTCTGTAATATCTAACATACTTCCGAAGTGGGGCATCTGCGGGTGCCACCAAAGACCCATTCCAAAGGGTGTTATCGTAGCCAATCACTCCCCCAATTTTAACAAGATCGATTAACCTTTTGTGGTAATTAAGATAGTTGTCTTTATCCGCATCCACGAAAATAAAATCGAATGATCCATGGAATTTTACATCTCCTACCATCTGGTCAAGAAGAGGAAGCGCAGGGCCTTCTCTAAAGTCAATCTTGTGAGCAACACCTGCTTTCTCAATGATCGGAAGGCCGATTTCGTAATTTTCACGGTTTATGTCCAAGGCCAATATCTTTCCATCTTCTGGTAGAGCAAGCGCAGTAGAAAGAAGGGAATAACCAGTGTAAACACCGATCTCCATAGTGTTCTTAGCATTTATGAGCTTAAGAAGTAAGTTCAAAAACTGTCCTTCGTCAGCGGATGTCGTCATAAGATTCCTGCATTTAGTAGTACAAGTAAAACAGATTAGACAACGAAAAGCACCCACAATACTTTTATGGTAATCCTGTTAATGTGTTATAACATTACGAAATGCATGCACTTAATTATGACTTACCAAGGATGTTTAGCAGTGACCTCACGTAGCTCTTTCATGGATTCTGGCTCTCTCGGGTAAACACTGGTTTCAAGAATGTATTGGTAAAGTGCATCGCTTTGAAGGAGGCTCTTGTGGCCAACTTCTTGGTGTTTTGCAGGCTGAGTTTCTCCGGTGGTGGCCATTGTGAGGAATCTCTGTTGTGTTAGTGTGAAATGGATATTAATGGTGGGTTGAAATGAATCTGAAATTGAAGGATTGGGTGTATGGGAATATATACGGAGTGAGCATGGAGGATCGGAAGGTGAAGGGATGGTGCCGGTGCGGTTGTGGTTGTGGCCTTGTTGTTGGTGGGGTTGGTGAGACTTAAGCTTTCATTGCAGATGTGGACTTCGCCAACCATAGTGGAAACCACGAGTTGGTAAAACTCACTTGTTTAATTCTAGTTTTTATAATAAAAATATATGCCAATTTAGTTGATCGGTTTTATTAAGGGTGGCGACTGGTTCCAAACACGATACAAACCGGACCGGTGGCGGAGTTAGATGGATCGTTGGGTAGTATAGTACCCAAAAAAAATATTATTTGTAAACATGTACCGCACCCCCAACTAAAGAAATTATAACATGTTTTTTATTGTCCGATATTGAATAGCTACATATAATATATATTGACAATGTTTGTACTACCATATTAAAATTTCTAGTTCTGCCACTGAACTGGACCATACCCGATTGGAAGCAAAATTGAAGACCCTCAAAGGAAGAACCCAGGACTCCAGGAGTAAATCGGTTCTGGTTTTTCAGTTCCAATACCCCCAAACCCGATTTTCACAAACTAATTTCCGATCAAGGATTCAACGCTCAAGATAAGTGCGTCAATATGTAAATGGCGAAAAGATTACTGGTATATAATTTTTTTGAAGAAAAAAAATTGTTACATTTGTTATGTAATTTTCTATATTTGATATTATGTTTATCTAAAAATTAGAAATTTGTTAGTATGATCTTGGTAATACGCCGGTAATGAATTACAAACACTCACCTTAAGTGTTTTCTTATTTTCTTTTTTAAACAAATATAGAAAACTTCAAAAAAAACATAAAATCAAATATATTAATACTAGAAAGTCTTTATCGGTAGGTTTCTTAATCGATTTAGTCTTTATCTTTTTTTTTAGTCAATTGAGTCCTGAATAGATTGCAAGTTAACTTAATCAAAACAGGATTATTAGTGGGTTAACCGGTTAGTGAAACATTTGTTTTTTTAATGTGGATTATGGCATGGCATCTAAGGGTTAATAAACGATTCCCTTCCATTAAAACAGGGTTTGTGCATTTGAAAAGTGTTGCAGCCGGTGAAAAACGAGATCATCCAGAAAAAAAAAAAAAAAAAAAAAAAAACTTGTTGCAGTGCTTAAGAAGATAATCTCCACTACGTTCTAGCTCATCGATTCCTGCAATGTATGTAAAATGTAGAAATATTTTTCCTATATGTTATTGCAGTGTCGTACGTGTTGGATTAGGTATCTAAGCTCATAACTATAATCGGTATGTACTTGAATTGATGGTAGCATAGTCCTTTTGGTTTGCCCTCAAACCTAACAACTGCACAAGGAAATTATGAGAGGAGAGATGTTGATTTATTATAAGATTAATAAATTAATATAAATTATTTATTAATATGTTAAAAGGTTAATATATTAATTAGAAATCATAATGTTTAATTAATAGTTAGCCAGAAATTAATTAGAATTGATTTTGGGGTTAATTGTATTAATTATAAAGTGTAGGGACTAGTTTGCAATTATCAGATAGTTGAGTGGAAGGTTCCGGAACCACATTGGAAGTGGGTGGATGAAATCTATTGCGGAAACCCTAATGATTTCATCCAAGGGGCTTAGATAAGGCTTTTGGATAAGCTTAGGCCCTAAGCAAAGGAACGTTAGGGTTTTCCTTGAACCCCATATACTGCAGCTATATAAGGAGCCTCCTGGCTCCCAAAAGTGGCACTCCTTCTTTTGAAGAAACCCTAGGCCGAAATTGCATACCCTAACCTCTCTCCTCACAAGTTTCCTTCTTGCTAGCTCTTAGACGTGATTCCATTAGAGGCATTACAATTGTGGTGCTAGGCTTCCAAGAAGATCAAGATCAAAAGGATTACCAATTGTTTGCTATAACAATTGAAAGGTATGTAACTCTAAACCCAAATTTGTTATTTTCGAAAATAGCCTCTCTCCTTAGGGTTATTGTTTTGCAATTCAAAGTTATATGTTCAATAGTTAAAACATAGATCCAAAGTAGGTTGCATGTGAACTTAGGAATTGTTTTTCTAGTTTATTTGTTTTACCTAAATCCCCTCAGTGGTATCAAAGCGGGTTTTGTTTTAAATTGAATAGTTATAATAGTCGATTTGCAAATTAGGGTTTATAGCTATTAAACCCTAAAAGGCCACGCTTTTCCTTTTTAGGGTTTTTGGTTCAAAGGGTTTTTTCGAAACACCCTAGCCTCCATTAACCCTAATCGAAATTAGGGTTAGGGTTTTGAAAAGACCTAGCCTCCTCCCTTGAATTTCGAAATTGCTTATAATATTAGGGTTTTATTTTATTTTGGATAATTATTGCATAATTGGATAATTATTATCTAATTGGATAATTGAGAAAAATAAGGAAATTATTGTATACACTAATTTTTGAAATCCAGAGGGATATGGATTAGGATTAAATTAATTGTTTAATTTGATTAGATAATCCTTAAAAAATTTAATAAATTAAGTAAAAGTTGATTAATATATAATTATTAAATCTAGTTTCTTGGTTTATTTTAAACTTAAAAATTCATTTTCGAAAACTTTAAATAAACCCTAAAGTTTTAAAAAGTTTGAAACACACCTTTTATATATATATATATATATATATATATATATATATATATATATATATATATATATATATATTAATTAAATGTTAAATATTATATATGTATAAGAATTGATCAGTCAAATCGCTAGTATGCTTCATTAATGAAGCTAGTCTATAAGGGGGGTATAAGGAAACTGTTTATAAAATGGTGGTTGAATGGGTGTCCACTCTTACCCACCGCTTTCTTGATTAGTGGATGGTCGTGAGCAGAACGGATTTGATAGGACAACTAAATCTCATTAAAAGTATAATGTTATTAATGAAGTACTAGAACATTATTTTACAAAATCACAACTCTAGTTACTTTAGAAAAATATGAAAAGCATGCTAACCCATGAAATTACCTATTATGTTTTATTGGTCGTTAGTGGAGCGTGTGTGGTTAACCAGCACACTAGTAGGCACTAATAAAGAGTAGTAATGGGTATCTCTTAATTATCATTTTGATGGGGCGTGTGTGGTTTACCAGCATTTCAATAGATAATGATAAAGACAATGAGGTTACCAAGCACATTTTCATGGTTATTCACATCTTGTTTGTGATCCTCGGTATCCCAGTCACAAATACAAGAGCATAATCCGAGATTAAAACATGTCATTGAATACTTTCAATGTATCTCAAAAGAATTAGGAATTTCACTTCATTTCCTCCTATGGTGGATATTGGTGAATTGTCATTCACATACCTATATGAAATTTACACTTGGGTTTCGGCATCCCATTTCTAAGTTTTGAATCACCATAGTTGGATCCTAACCTTAATATTTTATCTTTGGGTTATTATATTGAGGTATCCTGAAATCTAACTAAAATTATCTTTCTTTTCAGATGTCTACTCCAGGAAACACTTCTGCTTCATCATCCTCCAACCACAACTTCTCTTTGCTCAATATTTTCTCCAAAGTCGTCATGGATGGCTCAAACTATAACGATTGGATGCGCAACATCAAATGGCGCTTCGTTTTGAGGACAAAGAGTATGTCCTTGAAAAAGATCTCAAAGAAATTGATGATTCCAAATCTACTCTCGAAGAATATGTTGCCTACAAGAAGCACTATGACGATGCCACCAAAGTGCTATGCATCATGGTTGCAACCATGTCCCCAGAACTGCAGAGGTACTATGAGGACTACTGGCCTTTTGAGATGAATAAGGACCTTATGGAAAAGTACCATAAGTGAGCTCGTCATGAAAATTTTGAGGAAGTCAAATCACTCATGGCTTGCAAGAGGAAGGATGGGGAGTCGGTTGTTAGTCATGTGCAAAGAATGCAACACTACATAGAGCGTTTGTTCAAGATCAACATACTCTTTGATGAGGAATTGGCCATTGACATGGTCTCGAACTCGTTACTCGAGTGTTATGGTCACTTCATCCTAACTTACCATTTGAACAACATCGAGCAGACATTGGCCTAATTGCACAACTTCTTGCAGATAGTAAAGGCATGAATGAAGGGTAAAAGTATAGCCTCCATTCCTGCTAGTGCCCCTGTCTTGGCTATTGGACACGGAAAGCGGAAAAAGAGGAAAGGTCCTCCTAAGCAAAACTGGAAGGGCAAGGTCCAAGCTGTGTCATCTAGTAGTGGCCCAAAGGCCAAGCCCAATGTTATCATTTCACATGTTTCCGACCCAAAAGAAGCTGATTGCTTTTACTGCAATGACAAAGGGCACTAGAAGCGAAATTGCCCAAAATATCTACAAGATATCAAAGATGGCAAAGTGAAGCCATCTTCAGCAGGTATTTACACTATTTCTTCTAATAACTCATTATCTTCTCATTCGGGGGTCCTTGACACATGATGTGGTTTTCACATCTGTTCTGATTTGCAGGGGCTAAAAGAAAGTGAGGAGGTGGAGCGAGGGAGAATAAACTTGATCATGGGGAACAGAAAGTCTTCACCAGTGACCAAGATCAGAGTTTATCAACTCTTTCTTAATTATGATGTTAGACTAGATTTATTGAATTGTTACTATTCGTCTAAGATGACGAGAAACATTATTTCATTTCATGCATTGTTCAGACAAGGTTTTAAGTATTCTTTTAATGATTTGAATGGTTCCATTTCTGTTTATAGAATGGTGTTTTTGTGTTTGAAGCTTTACCTTGTGATGGTGTGTATGAAACAATGAATTGTGTTGATAGCTTAGGTAATAGTGTATTTAATATTGACTTGTCTAATAGTGTAGACAAGGCATGCTTGTGGCATTTTCGTCTTGGACACATTAACAAGAAACGCATAGCCCAACTCCAAAAGGATGGAGTGTTGGAATCATTTGACCTAAAATCATATGATATGTGTGAATCTTGTCTTTTGGGAAAAATAACAAAATCACCTTTCAAGGGATCTTGTGAAAGTGGTGAAGGTTTGTTAGACCTCATACATACTGACGTGTATGGACCCTTCAGATCAACCAAAAGGGATGCTAATTGATTCTATGTGACTTTCACTGATGATTATAGTAGATATGTCTATATTTACTTGATCAAACATAAGTCAGAAACCTTTGAAAAGTTCAAAGAGATTAAAAATGAAGTTGAGAATCTATTGGGCAGGAAAATAAAGATACTTAGATCCGATAGAGGCAGACAGTATCTTAGTATTGAGTTTAACGACTATCTAAAAGAGTGTGGGATAGTTTCATAATTAACTCCTCCTAGGACACCACAGTTAAATGGTGTTGCTAAGAGGCGTAATCGTACCTTGTTAGACATGGTTTGTTCTATGATGAGTCATGCTTCGCATCCTATTCACTTCTAGGGGTATGCCTTAGAGATAGCCGCCCACATCCTCAATCTTGTCCCTACAAAGAAGGTTGCCAAAACACCTCACGAAATGTGGACATGGAAAGTTACCTCATTAGTACATATTAAACTCTAGGGTTTTGAAGTTTTCGTAAGATGAGAGACTCACGAAAAACTAGCAACAGAAGTGAGAAATGTGTTTTCATTGGTTGGCCAAATTAGTCTTTTAGATATTTGTTCTATAGACCTAGTGAAAACATGGTCTTTCTGGCACGAAGAGGAGTCTTTCTAGAAGGAGAGCTCATATTCAAAGAGGACACTGGGAGTCCCATTGACCTTGTAGAAATTCAAGAGTTAGCCAATGAAGGAACCTTAGACGACACTAGCATTCAACCATAGGAAACAATTCTTGTTGAACCAGTTGATAACTCATTACCTCTTCGAAGATCCACTAGGGTGAGTGTGCCACCTGAGTTATATGGTTTTCATATTACTTCAGATGGTGACACATTCACTAGTGATAGGACAATGATGAATTTAGAAGAACCAGTTACTTACAAGGAAGCAATGGCAAGCCCAGAGGCTTCCAAATGGAAAGAGGCAATGGACAGTGAGATAAAGTCCATGTATGACAACCAAGTTTGGAATTTGGCTGATAGTGCACCAGGTCATAGGACAGTTGGGTGCAAATGGATCTTCAAGAAGAAGACATACATTGATGGAAATGTGCACACATTCAAGGCTAGACTAGTTGCAAAAGGTTTCACTCAAACCCCAGGGGTTGACTGTGATGAGACCTTCTCGCCAGTAGCTAAAATTAAATCTATTAGGATATTGCTCTCTATAGATGCCTTTCATGACTATGAAATCTGGAAGATGGAGGTCAAGGCTGCTTTCCTTAACCGGAAGTTAGTTGAGGATGTTTACCTGAATTAGCCAGAGGATTTTGTTGATGCAAAGTTTCCCAATAGAGCGTGCAAGGTTGAGAAATCCATTTATGGATTGAAATAAACATCTGGCAGCTAGAATCTTTGATTCCATGTGAAAGTCAAAGAGTTTGGTTTCTCTAGGAATGAAGATGAGTTTTGTGTATATATCAAGGCTAGTGGGAGTATAGTGACTTTTCTGGTGGTGTATGTTGATGACATATTACTCACTGGTAACGAAACTCCAACCCTGAAAGATGTTAAGTATTGGCTTGGAAAGTGTTTTTCCATGAAAGACCTTGGAGAAGCTGCCTATATTCTTAGGATTAGAATATTGAGAGATAGAAAAAAGACACTAACTGGACTTAGTCAGAGCACATACTTGGAGAAGGTACTAAAGAGGTTTAGTATGGAAAATTCCAACAAGGGAGAGCTACCTATCCAAAGCAATACCAAATTGAGTAAACTCAATGCCCGAGTACAGATGAGGAAATATCTGACATGAGTCGTGTACCATATGTTTCCGCTGTCGGATCGATCATGTACGCTATGAAATGTACTCGCTCTAATGTAGCATTTTCTCCGAGCATGGTCAGTCATTATCAGGGAAATACAGGTAGAGCTCATTGGATAGTGGTTAAGAATATACTTAAGTATTTGCAAAGGATAAAAGACTGGGTCCTTGTGCTTGGTGGCAAAGATACTTTGAGAGTAGATGGTTACAATGATGCTAGCTTTCAAATGGATAAAGATAACTTTCATTCTCAATCTGGTTGGGTAATTCTACTAAATGGAGGAGCAGTTACTTGGAAAAGTTCCAAGCAAGATATGATTGCTTATTCTACTTGTGAATCAGAGTATATAGCAGTGAGTGAAGCATCGAAAGAAACATATTGGTTAAGGAACTTTATCAGAGATCTCGGAGTTTTTCCGACCATCTAGGAGCCTATGGAACTATTCTGCGATAATGAAGGAGTGGTTGCTTTAACAAAGGAACCCAGAGATCATGGTAAAACCAGAAATATCGACAAAAAGTACCATTTCATAAGACATGGAGTAGAAGAAGGCCAACTTGTTGTAAAGAGGGTATCATCTGAGGACAGCCCAACAAACCCCCTCACAAAGGGTATGAGTAGGGTTAAGCATATTTAGCATGCTCGAAGCATTGGACCGAGGGATGATATTAGTTTTAGTAGTTAGATTAGTTTTCTGAAACTTGTAACAAAGTCAATGTAATTGATTTTTGGTGATTAAATAATAAAGTATTATTTATGAGTTTATTTACTACCTTTTGTCAATTGTTTATTATTGTGTTTCATATTTTGCATGTTTAACTTCCCAAATAATATGATTATTCGAACTCCACAGTCGCTCGTACTTTTGGAAGTAAGTAGTGAATTAAGACTGTCATGAATTGGATTGCAGATTGTCTAAGGGAGTTAGACATAGCAATAGAATTGTTGCAATGTTCATGAGTACTTAGAAATAGAGATTTGAGTATTGTACAAACCCTCGCTCAAAGTATTACTTCATGGAATTCATCACGAGTAATACTAAGACGATAATATTTTATAATCTTGAAACAGAGAAATATGAGTTGTAATTTACAAGTCGGTCATGCATTGGTGATATGAAAACGCATCAGTAACTTGGTATTATAAAACGCATTGTCATGCATGGTTTGATGAGTAAAAGATGAAAGCATATGAGTCAAAGTTTATTCGTTACTTTTTCCCTAACGGGAAAAGAAATATTTGTGGGCCCCTCAATGATTTGGTGTTGACTTATGTGTTGGGCCCAGCCAAGACTAAATTGATGTGTTCAATTAGAAGTTCTATATCATCACAAATCAAAAATCGGGAAACATAGATTCTGGACAAAGAGATTGATTACATTCCATATCTTATGTCTAGGGATATCTTGCAGAACGAATGATTATATGATCACTTATCTTAGGACACATAACTGAATGGGTCAGAGTTCGGCAGCGGCTTTTGGAAGCTATAATTTGTTGGTCAAATTTAGAAGTCTTACTAGCAATTATAGTTACATACTTATCCAAGTGGAAGACTATTGGATTAGGTGTTTAAGTCCATAACTATAATTGATATGTACTTGAATTGATAGCAGCAGAGTCCTTTTAGATTGCCCTCAAACCTAGCAATTGGACAAGGAAATTATGAGACGAGAGATATGGATTTCTAGTCGTTGGATTAGGAACTAAACCAATGGCTATGATTTCACCTCAACATTTGACACGGATCGATGTCGACAAGCCTTAGCAGCAACACACACCTCAACGGCGAAAAATAACACGAAAGTTGTTTGTCTCCGCTAAATGCTATTATTCTTGTAGTTTACGGCCAAATTTAGAAAATTGGAATCAACATTAAATTCTAATAAATACCTTTCTAAATAAGAGATGAAATTTCAAAAAACAAGGAAAACAGATATATGAGGTGCTCCGGCATGTTGGTACCTTTCTGTCGATATATCGCACACCTCTAATTTTTTTACGATTCAAAAGTTATGTTCGTTTTAAGTTGGATCTCTTTTGTTCTTACTTACCTTTCTCTCGCTTGTCCATAAAGCTTCCACTATATCATTTATGTGCTCGTACCGCTTCCAACAAGGTTGGGTTTAATAGATTTATGTTTATTGTCTAGCTTGATATTCCAAAATCTGAATTTGATAATCCAATCAGAATTTTCAGTAATGTTAAAAAAAACTTTTCTTTAAGTAGCAGTTAGTGTCATGGTTAATAACCTATACCACACACTGGTCCTAAATCATTTCATTGGTCGCTAGGCTGTTGCTAAATTTGTTGCAAATTAGTGATAATTTTATGGGCTTGTGGCCATTTGATGGGTTTCAAAATTTGTGGTAAAATTAAATTTTGTGGTAAACTTGATTGGAAGAAGCACGGCTTCATTGGTCACTGAATTTCGAGGTATCCAACGCTAAATACCATGATACGATGAAATCTTTGGATTTTTTTTTTAATATTTTCAATAAGATTAAAGTCCAACCAATTCAATATACAATAACCGAAATAGAGTTCCTATTGTGTATGATGACATATTTCTAAATCTCCTATTATAATAAATAAGTACAACTTAGACACGTGTCACTCATATAGCCTTCGCCCCTTCGAATTTTCCCACTTTTTTCACTAAGTGAATTTCCGGTTCTACCCTTCATTCACCACGTCAATTTTGCTGCATTTCAAACAAAAAAAGGAAGGTAATTAATAAAAAATTGCTAAAATACCATAATTACAGTTTCTTCATTCACAGCGATTACAATTTCCACAGGAAGACATATATCAATTACAGTAGACCATCTAAAATCGTGTTCTGTTTTTCTTTAAGGTAACACTTTCATTCATCTGATCATTCCTTCTACTGTTTTTTTTATCACTTTCTTTGTGTATATATCTGTTTTTTTTTAATCAGTTTGAAGGCTTCATAATCGTAATATGAACCAAAGTATGAAACTGTTACGGTATATAAGTATTCAGTTCAGTAAACTTCAATCGTTTTTTTAAATGTATATGTTTCATTCGTAACTCTTTCATTCAACCGTGGTTTTTTTTTAAGGTAACTCTTTCATTCATCTGATTATTCCTTCTACTGTTGTTTTTATCACTTTCTTTGTGTATATATCTGTTTTTTTTAATCAGTTTGAAGGCTTCATAATCGTAATATGAACCAAAGTATGTAACTGTTACGGTATATAACTATTCAGTTCACTAAACATCAATCGTTTTTTCAAATGTATATGTTTCATTCGTAATATCTTCACTGCTCTTTTTAATTAATTTAATTTAATATCAAACTTTGTATGTATCTGTTACCGTATGTATATAAAATCATATATGAATAAATAGTTGATTTTTCAGGTGCAATAAATGGTTTGCTGCATATTCAAATGTTTCTTAGAAACCAGACTTATCATGTTTAAAAGGGAAAGGGTTCGACATGTTTCATACAAAATTAAAAACAAAAACCCAATGTAGCATTAGTCAATGCATTAAGTCATTCAAAACATGACATATAAATGATCAAAATGTCAACTTGTCGATTGGTATTGAATATACAATGAACAATGTACTACAAACAGTGTTTTATTTTTTTAATATGTTGCTATTTTCTTTTTTTTTCTTCTTATGCTATCAATTCTTTGTAGGAAATGAATATTGGTAACAAAGTATACCTAAAAGACATTGAAAGCTTGGCTGATGATTCACATCTCAAACTACGGGTTTTAAAGATATGGAATTTTATAAGGAATAATATCGTTTTATCCATTGAAATGATCGTCATGGACGAAGAGGTTTGTTTAATTTTTATAAAACTACTAATTCTTACATGTTTCAATCAATATGAAATTTTATTTATTATTTTGGTGAACAGGAAACAAAATACCAGTCTCGTGTATTTAACCAAAAATTTTCCAGATTTGGTCATCTGTTAAAGGAAGATCAAAGTTACATCATTTTAAAACCCAGTATGGCTGCTGTGAAGAATGGGTTCAGTGTTACCGGTCAAAGACAAACCATTACTTTCGATTGGAGAACTATTATAAAAAGATGTGACGATTTTTCAGGTCCAATTAATGGTTTTCTGTTTGTTGAATTTAATTCTATCGTGGAACAAACTTGCCCAAGACAATCATTTTTTGGTAAGTTGTTTAATTTTATTCCATTCAGTTTTATAATTTATGTATTTTCTTATCAATGTTATTATCAATTTTATTCCATTCAGTTTTAACTAAATAATATCTACTTCTATTTTATTAAATTGTGTAGATGTTATTGGACAAATTGTGTCATTTCGTCCCCTTGAAGCATCCGATCCTAACACACAAAGGCATTACATGAAGATTACACTAACTAATTTAGAGTGAGATTATGCAAATAAAAAATTATTATCTTTATTTTATTTTTATTTTTACTAATATAAGAATCAATTAAAAATACTAATTAAATTAAAAAAAAAAAAAAATTAGGTCTGTACACTTGCAGGTCACTATATTTGGAAGTCAAGCACACCAATTGTCATAGTACTTGAAAAGTAACCTCACGGTTACTTGTGTTGTTATAGTGATGCAGTTTGTTAAACTGAACATTTGGGATGGTTTGTATTCAAACTATATATATTTACATATTTTTCATCAATCTACTTTTATTTAATAATTTTTTTTTACAGGAATAGGTCAGGCAAAAAGTCATTATGATGTAACAAAAATGTTCATTAATTCTGAAATAGATGAGATTAATGACTTCAAAAAAGAGTTAGTCTATTTTAATATATTTAAACTGTTTAAAAAATTATATGTTGTGTTTAAAATTATAACTATTCAGTCTATTGTAATTAATAGTATAACTTAAAACAATCCAGATTGAAAGTTAATGTTAATGGAGGTACGCCGGAAAAAAGCATAACTACGCTGCCAAGTTACGCTTCTTCATACATAGATGATTTTAAAGGGGATTTCCCTTTAAAAACCATTTTGGAGATCACAGAACCACTCAAAGTATGTTTCTTTATTTTAGGTCCTTTGATTTTATATACATTTTTTGTGTTTTTTTGTTAATTTTACATTTTATTTTATACAGCTAATGAAATTTGTATTAGTTGGTAAGATTGTCAATATAAGACAGAATCTACATTGGTGTTATGAAGCATGCTACAAATGTGGGAAAAAGATAAACAAAGTTCCCAAACCAAATCTGTCTTATACTACCCCCGACAATATCTCAGAAACTGTTGAAATTCAGTGTTTAGATCCAGTTTGCAATGACGAGAATTTTCATGTTGTTTTAAAGTAAACATATATCCACTTATATTAATATATTTAATATTTTCACTATGTCAACAAAATTAATACTAATATAATATATTTTTTATTAGGTATATAATTCCAATCAACGTGCAAGATCATACCGGCACTATTGGATTTACTCTTTTTGATAGGGAGGCAAAAAGATTGTTGAAAATAAGTGCATCTCAGTTGAAAAAATTACATGAAGAGGTATACTTGAAACCGTATATATTTTTTTTTATCAAATACCATTTTTTGGTTTTAATATATTAAACTACTTCTTACAGGCTGGAGACAGTATGCAACTTTTTCCAAACCAGATGAACGTATTGAAAAACCGCAAATTTGCGTTTCTTGTAGAAATTACATCCTACAACGTCAGCAACTATAATAATATCTACAGCGTTGTCAAACTTACAGAGGATGTGGATATTGTTTCCAATTTGGAAAGTAAATTAGAAATTTTGGTACATAACTTTTTAATGATCACCCTTTATATATGTTTTTTTATTTATATACATAACGTTTTGTATATGTCCATTTTATTTTCTAGACTACTCAATCAGTGTCCTTAAATGAAGTACCCCTCGAATCAGATGATGTTGTTGAGAATGTTCAAAAGGTATTTTATATTCCCATATTAACTTTCATTAATATTTATATATTCCATATGAAAGTTTATGTTTTTTTAAATTTAGGATGTCATATCACAGACAGATGAGAGTTTTACTCCATCAACAGTTGATAAATCATCTACAACCAGTCCGCTGAAAATATCAACTGATTTGAAGCGCAACCTCCATGACATTTATGACGTTGATTGTGGAGGTGATATGAGTTCCACAAAAACTAAAAGAAATTCAATTGGAGAGGGAAATACACTTTTAGTTCCTAAATTGGAAAAGTGAGTTCTTTTATGTTTTCAGGAAGAAATTAGAATTTTTGAGATGGTTTTCTTTGCTGTTAAAAGTTGTTTACTTATTTGGTACAATGATTGGTTAAAATAAGTTTTTTATGGGACAAATTTCTTGACAATGGTTCATTTACATTTATTTCATTTTGGTTTCCTTTTTTTGATTACTACTATCATCATTTGAATGTATTTTTTTGGATGATTTCAAAGACATATTATTATACCTATGTTGATTAAATGTCATGCTCAATGTCTTTTTATGTAACCGGTTTATTGTAACAAATTGTACATGTTCACCTATGTTGTATATGTTCTTCTATGTTACATATTCTTTAAATCCATTTTATACAAACACTTTTTTATGGGACAAATTTAAAGATAATTGTTCTTTAAAATTAATAAATTTATGTTTTTCTTTTTTTGGATGATTTCAATGACATATTATTATAACTATGTTGATTAAATATCAGACTCAATGTCTTTCTATATAAACAGTTTAATGAATTATTGCTTGTCCTTTTTTTGCTAATCGTTTCACTGCCTTATTTTTTAAAGTTATAATCTCCTATTATAATTTATACTTACTGTTTTACTTTTAATGTGAAAGTCAAGTAATCAGATTATCTAACAAAAGATAATAAGGTTATTACGATATTATTAGCATTTCAAAATTAACATATTGTTTCTACATTTCTAGATTATCTAACAATTGATAACTTTTATTAATGTTAATAGATTAATATTTTGAGAAAAAATGACCATCCCAAGTATTATTAAATTTATTATAATTCTAAAATCTAAAAAAATATATATGCAAACCAGATGGCATTACCTCCATATTATTATCGCAGCTGAAGAAAATAAGTACCAGACTTCCACGTGTCAATCTGTCAGACCCCCAAATTTGTTTTTTCCCGCTTCTTTTCTTCATCTCCAACTTCAAGTCCTTTCATGTAATTGATACATACAATCCCGACAAGTATGTAACATAAAGAATAAAGATAAAGATTCATTAATAAAATTAGAATGAATATTATGATTTTCAGAAAATATGCAAAAATCTTTTAATAAGATAAACTATACACCGCATGTTCAAGTCAAATATATCAATACCATAAATAATTTTTTAATTTCGTCCATATAACATATTTCATTGTTTATATGTAATCTCTTCTTAACTGCAAATCGTATATTTATTAAGAATTGATCCAGAGTCTATTAAATCCCATAAGATCAGGTACAAAAATATATCCAATCCAATTTTAATAACAATATATGCATAAAATCCGGAGTTATAATCTCATAATATTAAAATAATAACATTTATATGTATAACTATATATAAATATACCTCTATACGTAATATACATCTTCTTTAATTTACAGATCCTGTCTTCTTTGTCTTTCAAAAGCATCTGCAGTTAATAAATCGCTTTTCTTACTTCAATCTACTTCGTAAACTTTTTATTCATCTATTTCGTTCACACATCAACTACCATTGAATTCTTCTTCCTGTTAATCCTGCAAAACATCCAGAATCACATGTCAGGTAAGTTTTTTCAGAGTATTTGGTACTATTCTTTTCATCAGTTGATGTATATTCTTTTAGTATATCAGTTTTGTATTACATTGTTCATTCAACATTCAATAACAATATACAAGTTGCCATTATATAGTTCATCACTTTCATGTTTAATTTATAATATATTAATGCCACTTTCATGATTTATTGTATTCTTTTCATTATACTCTAATGTATATTGCATCATACAAGGTCATGATTACAAATAATTGAATTTACAAAACATAAATTATTTTCTCATAACGATTTATATATTTATTTAAACCAAAATTACAAATTTACTAATATAACTTATATTAGTTTAAATTAAAACTTTTTTTTCCAAATTTTTGATTAGTTATTACGATTTCAAATTATTAATAATGTTTTTCTTAAGCATGAGGATCTTTAATTTTGAAAATATTTGTAGATTAAAACTTGGACAATAACATTTTTATTAATGTTATTTATTAAACATAAAATTTAATTAACTACTAAAGCCGACATTAGGCAAAAAGGATGTCATTACCTCCATTAAATGCTCATCCGAGCAAAATCATGAACGTGATATGTTTTCCAATTTAAACTCATTCTCTGCATTTAAAAACCAAAAAATCAGGAAGTTCAAAATCTTAATTTGTAAGTCAAAGATATCAATATAATAGCTACTCAATTAATTTCATCAATTTAACTAATTTTTTCCTAATTTTCTGCAATCCATTATTAAATGCAAATCATATCTTTAATTTAAATTGATATATAATCTACTAAATCCCATAAAATCATGAACACAAAAATATCATATACAATTTCAATAACAATAAATTCATAAAATCAGTGATTATATTGCGAAGATATTCAAAGATTAATTTTATATCTATAAATATACCTTAATACGTGAAATCCAACGTTTTGAAATTACTCATTCGTCTTCTTCCTGTTTCAATTGCATCTGTGAAAGCCTCTTTCAACTTTCTTACCTCAATCTGCTTCATACAAGTTCTATTCATCTATTCATTTGAAATGCCAACTGCTTTTCAATCCTGTGCCCTCTTAAGTCCTGCAACAATTACATATTCACATATCAGGTTAATGTTTTGAAACTAATTTTTAGTTTTTTTATTCGACCAATAATAAAGTTTTTTTAATATACCCATAATATCCTCCTACTTAATAAAATGTACTTTTAATATCAATAAACTTTAGAAATAAATTACACTTTCGTTTATAATAAAGTTTTTTTTTTACTAAACTACAAAATTTATTAACAACAAGGACCACTCATGTCATTTTTTTTCTACCACAGGGACTGGTATTGTAACTTTTAAAGCCACAAGGACCATTTTTCTAATAAAATATGATAACAATGTCCATTTATGTAACATTTTATTAAAGGATCATTTTTTTCATGATTTTCCTGACAAATACAATAATTTTTTTGTATTACTTATGTTTCAAACTATTGTACTTTCAATATCTATCCATATTATCATCCTACTTTTGAAAATTTTCCTTCAATGGCTCTCACTTAAGATTTTTAACCGTTCCTCCTATTTCCACTTGATTCATCAAACAGAAAAAAGAACCCTTTTACCCATTATCCAAAATTATGACGAAAATACCCTTGTGATATTATGTATTTTACTTAGAAATGCAAGCAGAAATTTTACAACACTTTTATAAATTTTAAAAAAAAAAATCTATATATAAGCCACCTACTCTATATTTTAATGAGATAGTGATGAACAAAAATATCATCAAAAGTATAGTATTATGTTTTTTCCATTTACTATGAAATAAATAGTGAAAAAATTAAATTATACCGCTACTTTGAAGGGTCAAACACATCCATGCTCAACACCAGGCATCTTAAAGAGCTCACTATCAACTATTTTAGTTTTGCCACGTCTTGGAACTACCCCCAACAAACACACCAGAAGTGAATTGAAGTTGATTAAGCTCCTAATTTCTTCATAAATATCAAATGATTTACCTGTTAAAACAATCACTTTTACATTATCTCTCTCATAGCATTTCAATCAAGATTTGGTTAATAAAAGTTAAAGCAATGGTACGATCATAATGAAATTGATGATGTAGGTTATAGAAATAATTAAAAAAAACAAACAAACAAACAAATTATGGCAGCAAATACCAAATATAATACATAAAATCTGTCAAACATAATACATAAATTATGGCAACAAATTCCAATTAATCACCAATAAGCTCAACATCCTATTCTTTTTCTACCTGAAAACAACACAACAGACATCTGTCAAACATAATACATAAAATCAGAATCATATCAGTAGAAAAAATAAAAATAAAAATCAACATGATGGGAGAAAGAGGAAGAGAGGCGTATGAGTATGGATATCGGTTTGGTGTAGTTTAGGGTTTATGTTAGTGTTTAGAATCGAGCAAAAATGAGAAAAGTAGTAATGCTATAACCGTTTAATCGTAAAATTATTATGCACCTAATAAAGAAATTGGATGTCGAGAATTGTAATATGATTCAATAAACACCAGGTAATGGAAACATGGAGAGAGATAAATGGAAATAGTAAGCGAGAAAGGGAGTCCGACCTAGGGTTACAAGGAGAGTTGGGTAGAGATTGGGAACTGAGAAAAACAGATGGTAACACACTGTGACCGAAGAGAGATACATAACACTATCCCATATTTATCTCTGGTTGATCGATACATAACTCCAATTCGACTTCAAACATGTAAGGATTCCTATCTTTGAAACACCCATGAAATATCTTCTGATTAATCACTGAAATGTGATTCCTTCCTCTTTGATTTCTGTGTTTGTGCTGAAATCATGTTTAGGGTTAGGGTTCATTCTCCTCTTCTTATCTCTTCGATTTCTCCCGAGGTTGTAAGGCCAAAATACGATTCACATTTCATAAAGTGTATTTATCATTAAAAGTAATAAATTATTAACTTTAATATTTTTAATTATACTCACAATTACACAGTATAAACAAATATCAAATATTGATTTTATATTATTTTTAAATGTAAAAAATTTGAAAAAAAATACTGACACATACTTGGAATTCACTACATTTAAGACAGTGTCCTTAATTCTTATACATACTTATATACTAATTTTATTTAGTTGATAAATGTTATGTCAATACTTAATTCTTATCTCTTAAGCATATTAAGGACTATACTAATTTTATTTATTTTTCAATTGTTGCAGCCATCTGATGCATTTGTTTCCTTCTAAAAAGACTAGAAAACTAAATAGTTTTTATTTAGATAATACAAAAAATATCAATTTGGGTACTAACTCAGCACATGTATTTTCAACAACTACAAATGTTAATACTTCGATTTATAAAGGTAAGTTTTTCATATATATATTTTATTATAATTATTTTCTTAATTTTTAAATGACATAATTTTTTTAATAATATAAATATTTATTAACCTAAAAAAATAGATACATTCTCTAATTCTTCAGCCGATGCAAGTCAATTTTCTTCGAAATTTGTAACCGATGCTTACAAAGGTACGTTTATTACTTTAATATTATTATACAATATTATTATTTACCTAATTATACATTTGATTTCCTATCCTATTATTTATTATACAGAAAACAACAATAACATGGACCAGTTGCAAGCCAGAGAGAAAAGAAGACAAAGAAAAATATATTTTGAAAATAAAAGATCTAACAAAATGAATTCAAGAACCAAAATTACAAGTACATCAATAGCGCATCTCTTAACTAATATAATTACTTTTTACGCTAATAATATTTTTTATTCTATGTTTTAAGTTTATTTTACATTTATATACAATAAATGATCTCTAATAATTTTTTTTTCAAAACCTGTAATATTAGATGATTTCATGTCATTACTTTGTTTTATACATATGTCTTAATTTTTTAAAAGTTTTTTTTTTATTTGCAGATAAATCAACCTACATTGTTGGTCAAATCGAAAATGTCAGTTCATTTGCTTCACCTGCAATCCAAAATAGAAACGTACAATACTCTCCTTCCTTTACAGATGTTAGAACTCCGTTATCTAACATTACAAATGTTAGAACCACATTATCTAACACTACAAATGGTAATAATTTTTGTTTATAATGTACTATTATCCATATTGTATATAATCTGCATATATATATATACTTTTTTTTTGGTCAGATAACATCAGGTTCGATAAATATTCCACTTCAAATGTAGCAAACAAAAGACAGTACAATGTACTTTCAAATGATATGACATCCAAAAATGCATCTACATTAATTGGTTCTTCATCATCAATCAAGTTAAATCCAGGATGTCATAAATCAAAAAGGAAGACGAAAAATTTATCCCCTATCCCATTGATTGATTTGAGAGACGATGTAGAAAATATACATCAACTCATAAATGAAAACCTTATGGTTGGTATCTCAAATGGTAATAAAAAAATTAATATCCATTTTCATTTTTTTTACATTTTAAATAGTGTGTTGTATATACTTATAAAATTTCGAAATATTTTTTTTTGCCTTTTCTTTTACAGAATATTTGGATCATGGTGATCAAAATGTTGTATGTCAAACATGTTATGCAAAGTTATGGAGAAATGAATCCATTAGAGGTAAAGAAAAAGGGAACACGGATTATTCATTATGTTGTGGTTACGGCAAAGTTCAACTTCCAGAATTAAAGAGAGCACCCTTAAGTTATGAAACAATGTTTCGAAATATGGATTCTAAAAGCAAACACTTTATGAAAAACATTCGACGTTACAACTCAATGTTTTCTTTTACGTCGATGGGTGGTAAAATTGATACTTCAATCAATAGAGGAAACGCTCCATACATTTTTAGAGTGGGTGGTCAAAATTATCATAGTATTGGAAGCCTTTTACCATCCAAAGAGTTTGAACCTAAATTCTCTAAGTTATACATTTATGATACTGAGAACGAAATTTCAAATAAACAGAAATGCTTTCGGTATTTTTTCTAACTCCTTATTCATAATTAATTATTATTATTATTTTATAGTTATATATATATATATATATATATATATATATATATATATATATATATACACACACACACACAATAAGTACTAATATTATATAAAAATTTATTTTTTTTAGTGAGGAAAAGGATCAATCAACATCAATTGACACCGATATTATTGAAGATATTAAGGTGATGTTGGATTCAAATAATGTGTTGGTTAAATCTTATAGAATGGTAAGAGATAATTTTCAGAAAATCCTCAAGTCGATATGAAATTACGACTTATCGGGAGAAGACAGCGAGATGGAAGAACATATAACCTACCGACTGCTTCTGAGGTTGCCGCCTTAATTATCGGTGACAGTTGTAAATCAATTGAAAATAGGGATATTGTTGTTCAAACAAAATATGGATTTTTACAGCGTATCAGTGAATTGCATCCTTCATACCTTCCTCTACAATATCCACTGCTATTTTCATATGGGGATGATGGTTACAGTGTTGACATTCTTCATAGAGGTGTGGCATTTACAACCAACAGCAAGCGGGCGAAATGTACAATGAGAGAATATTTTGCTTTTAGAATTTAAGATAGAGATCATTCGTTCTCGCTCATTCTTAATTCAAAAAGGTTGTTTCAACAGTTTCTGGTAGATGCCTATACTATGATAGAAACAGAGAGATTACATTACATACGTAAGCAACAACATGTTCTTAGATGCGAGTCTTACGAGAATTTACATAACCAGAAAGCTCAAGGAACCACTAATATCTCCAATGTCGGTCAACGTGTGATTTTACCTTCGTCATTTACTGGTGGTGCACGATATATGTTGCAAAACTATTTGGATGCCATGTCACTTTGTAAATGGTTTGGATATCCAGATTTTTTCATAACCTTCACGTGTAATCCCAAATGGCCAGAGATTAAAAGGTTTCTTAAGGATACTTCACTTCAACCAGAAGACAGGCCTGATATATTATGTAGGTTGTTCAAGATAAAGCTCGATGCATTTATTAAAGAGTTAAGAGAGAAGAAAATTTTCGGCACAGTTCAAGCATGTAATTAAGATTATATTTTTTCATTATTGTATTTAATATTACTCTTATTATAGTATATGCTATTTAAGTTTTTATTGTCTAATCATATTTTGTTTTTTTTGCAAATATTTTGCAAATGTTTATACGATTGAATTTCAAAAGAGAGGTTTGCCGCATAGTCATATTTGTTTGTTTATGCATTCTGACAACAAGTTACCCACTGTTGAATTTATCGATCCAATAATTTCCGCCGAGATACCAGACAAAGTTCAAGAGCCTGAATTATATTCACTTGTCAATGAGTTCATGATTCATGGTCCATGTGGAGCTCAAAATATGAATTGTCCATGCATGGTGGATAATAAGTGCTCTAAAAACTTTCCAAAACAATTCTGTAATCATTCGTCTGTTGATCAGAATGGTTTTCCTTTATATAGGAGAAGAGACGATGGTCATTTTGTAGAAAAGTTGGGTGTCAAGTTGGATAATAGAAATGTTGTTCCATACAACAAATATCTATTAAAAAGATATCAGACACATATTAATGTTGAATGGTGCAATCAGGGATCTTCTATAAAGTATCTGTTTAAATACATAAACAAGGGTCCAGATAGAGCTACAGTTGTTGTTCTACCAACAAGCAATGAATGTGAAAATAATGATGCGGTCGATGAAATAACGGAATATTACGATTGTAGATATTTATCTACATGTGAAGCATCATGGAGAATATTTAAATATGATGTTCATTGCAGGTATCATTTTGTGTTTAGACTACCTTTTTCATATTCATTATTTAAATATGATGTTCACTGCAGGTATCCTTCTGTGGTTAGACTACCTTTTCATCTTCCAAATCAACAACAGATCGTGTATGGCGAAGACGATGATATCGACGATGTTCTGGACAAAGCTTCTGTTGCTGCTTCAAAGGTCACATCATGGATGGAGTGTAATGCAATTAATAGTGAAGCACGAGATCTTACATATGTTGAATTTCCTACAAAGTTTGTTTGGAAGTTAAATGGTAGATTTTGGAGCAGAAAGAAAGTAGGAAAAGCCATTGGTAGAATTCATTCGGTTTCACCTAAACTTGGCGAAGCTTATTTTTTAAGGATTCTTTTAAATAAAGTTAAAGGACCGATGTCATTTGATGATATTCGCACAGTAAACGGTCAAACATATGCTTCTTTTAGAGATGCTTGTTTTGCACTTGGTCTATTAGATGATGACAAGGAATACATCGATGCAATTAAAGAAGCAAGTCATTCTGGATCTGGTTTTTATCTACGCTTCTTATTTGCAACTTTGTTGATGTGTAATAGTATGTCTAAACCAGAGGCCGTTTGGGAAAATACATGAGAATATTTGGCAGATGGAATTCTATATAACCAACGACAAAGGTTAAAGTCTCCAGGTATTTCAATTATTATCTTCATTTCTATTTAAAATATTATTTTTAAAATATCAACACCAATTAAATAATTATTATACATATTATTAAATATTGTATTTTATTTTTTTAAGTTAATTTTAAATTTGTGGTGCAGACTTATCACTCAGTGAAGATGAAGTTAAGAATTTAACTTTGTTCGAAATAGAACAAATCTTACTTCGAAATAACTCCACTCTCAAAAATTTCACAAACATGCCTTACCCAAATGTTGAATCAGTTTCTTCTTCGAATAATCGACTTATCATTGAGGAACTAGATTTCGACATTCCCGTTATAAAGAATGACTTTGATCGTATGTTTCTTGCATTAACAAATGAGAAACGTAACATTTTCGTTGACATCATGAGTGTTGTTAAAGAAAATAAAGGAGGTGTTTTCTTCGTTTATGGTTATGGTGGAACGGGTAAAACTTTTTTGTGGAAGACAATATCTGCAGCCATTAGATCTGACGGTAACATTGTTTTAAATGTTGCTTCAAGCGGTATTGCATCATTATTATTGCCCGGTGGTAGAACAGCACACTCTCGATTTATACTTCCATTTGAACTTACAGAAGATTCTTTTTGTAAAATAAATCCAGATGGTGACTTGGCTAGCTTAATAAGAAAAACCTCTTTGATAATTTGGGATGAAGCACCTATGATCCATAAGCATGCATTTGAAGCTTTAGATCGAACATTGAAAGATGTGTTAAGGTGTGAAAATTCTAGCATCTCAGATATTCCTTTTAGAGGGAAAGTTAATGTCTTTGGAGGAGATTTCAGACAGATTCTACATGTAGTTCCGGGTGGCAGCAGACAAAACATTGTTAACGCTTCTTTGAGTTCCTCATATTTATGGCAACATTGCAAAGTGTATAGATTAACAAAAAATATGAGACTCAGTGTTGGAAAGGATCAAGCTAATATAGAAAAAATAAAAGATTTTGCAAGTTGGTTATTGGATATAGGAGAAGGCAAACTCGGTGGTCCGAACGACGGCGAAACAATTATTGATGTTCCGGATGATATTCTCATTAAGGATGCAGATGATCCTATAGGTTCATTAATTGAGTTTGTATATCCTTCAATTTTGGAGAAGTATAGCACTACAAATTATTTCCAAGAAAGAGCGATACTTGCTCCAAAGAATGAAGTTGTTCAAGAAATAAACGACTGTTTGCTTAATAAGTTTCCAGGAGATGAGGTTGAATATTTAAGTTCAGATAGCATATGTGAGTCCGAATTTGTCCATAATCAGTTTGATGCAAATTTATACTCTCCTGATGTATTAAATGGTCTGAAAGTATCCGGTCTACCAAATCATAAGTTAGTTTTAAAAATTGGTGTTCCAGTAATGTTACTGAGAAATGTTGATCAGAAAAACGGCTTATGTAATGGCACAAGACTACAGGTGATATCATTGGGCAAACGTGTTACCGAGGCGCGTATAATAACTGGAACTAATATTGGAAACCGAACTTTTATTCCAAGAATGTCTTTAACTCCATCAGAAAAAAAAATTCCATTCAAATTCACAAGAAGACAGTTTCCTTTGGCGGTATGTTTTGCAATGACTATTAATAAGAGTCAAGGACAATCATTATCGAAGGTTGGTTTGTTTCTCAAAGATCCGTTTTTTTCACATGGACAATTGTATGTTGCGTTATCTAGAGTTCAAAGCCGAGAGGGATTGAAATTATTAATTTTAGATAAAAATGGTAAACTAACAAACAAAACTTCCAATGTTGTTTATAAGGAAGTTTTTCGCAATCTATAACCAACTTTTTTGTAACATATTTTAGTTATTTATAGCATAGCACATTTCATCCATGATAATAAGTAAATACTTTATAATTACGTATTGTTTTTTTTATGTTAATTTCATGAGTGACATCGTTATTTTGTTTTGAATGAAATCAATTGTGATGTTTTTCTTGTCATTACTTAAACGTATCTTGCATTATATAAAGTATTTAATTTTATAAAAGAGGTGGATTTACATTTATAATTAAATACTTAAACTTTACAAATTTATTCTAAATAGAAAACATATCGTAAGAAAAAACATACGAAAATAGCAAAAATTCTATTAACCTAACGTACAATCGACATGAAAGATAAGGAAAAAAAAGTAAAAAATAAAAGTTTTAAAATTCTCCATTTGTAGTTAAATACTTAACAATTCTTGTGTAACTAAATATCTACAAATAAAATCCGTATAAAAAAATACAATATTATTCTTCTAATTTAATGATATTTTATTTATTACATAATTAAATTTACAATTTTATTTACCATTAACACCCGTGGGTTCTAGGGGTTTTCACCTAGTAATATATATAAATATACAACATTATGATTACGCAATTTAAAACATGAATGCAAATTGTCGCATTACAGAAAGGAAATAATCAATCAAACATGTGAATCATTTACAAGTTTATTTTGGTTGATCCGTTATATGTGATTAGCTTATTCGGCGACATAGAGTGATTCCATCACCCACAGGAAGCTGACAGATCTCTACTCTTGGATCAGCAGCGAGGGCTTTGTTGAGCTCTAACACGAAGTCTCTGTAATATCTAACATACTTCCGAAGTGGGGCATCTGCGGGTGCCACCAAAGACCCATTCCAAAGGGTGTTATCGTAGCCAATCACTCCCCCAATTTTAACAAGATCGATTAACCTTTTGTGGTAATTAAGATAGTTGTCTTTATCCGCATCCACGAAAATAAAATCGAATGATCCATGGAATTTTACATCTCCTACCATCTGGTCAAGAAGAGGAAGCGCAGGGCCTTCTCTAAAGTCAATCTTGTGAGCAACACCTGCTTTCTCAATGATCGGAAGGCCGATTTCGTAATTTTCACGGTTTATGTCCAAGGCCAATATCTTTCCATCTTCTGGTAGAGCAAGCGCAGTAGAAAGAAGGGAATAACCAGTGTAAACACCGATCTCCATCGTGTTCTTAGCATTTATGAGCTTAAGAAGTAAGTTCAAAAACTGTCCTTCGTCAGCAGATGTCGTCATAAGATTCCTGCATTTAGTAGTACAAGTAAAACAGATTAGACAACGAAAAGCACCCACAATGTTTTTATGGTAATCCTCTTACGTACTCATAATGTGTTGTAGCATTAGGAAATGCATGCACTTAATTATATGACTTACCAAGGATGTTTAGCAGTGACCTCACGTAGCTCTTTCATGGATTCTGGCTCTCTCGGGTAAACGCTGGTTTCAAGAATGTATTGGTAAAGTGCATCGCTTTGAAGGAGACTCTTGTGGCCAACTTCTTGGTGTTTTGCGGGCTGAGTTTCTCCGGTGACTGCCATTATGAGGAATCTCCGGTGTGTGAGTATGAAATGGTTAGTGATTATTATTTATTGGTGGGTTGAAGTGAAGTTGAAATGGAAGATGGAGCGTATGAGATTATATAGGGAGTGGGCATGGAGTATCGGAAGGTGGTGGAGTGGTGCGGTTGAGGTCTTGTTGGTGGGGTTGGTGAGACTTGAGCTTTCGTTGCTGATGTGGATGTCGCCAACCATTTTGGAAACCAAGAGTTGGTAAAACCCACTTGTTTTATTTTAATTTTATTTTTTGTAATAAAATAATTATATACCAGTTTAGCTGAATGGTTATATAAATATTGCCGTTCATCTTTTTTCCCCTACGCCATTTTCTTTTTTCTCTTGGAGATGGTGCATCAAAGTCTTTTTCATTGTGCATTAAAAGATAGATGAATAACATGAAGAGAGTGATTAATGTGGCGATGACGTAGATTAAAAACGAAGTAGAAGTATAATAGATACTCTAATTATGCAACCTATTTTTTCCTCAAACGTCTTTTAAAGTACTAGTTAATAATACAAATTTAGTTTGAATTCATATTTTTAGTATTTATTTTTTAACTTTTTACTAATATAAGTAATATAAGTACCATATAGACAATACTTTAGTTATGAATACCATATTGATGTCACTGTTTATAGGAAAATGACTTTTTTAATATACAAGTAGTTTCCGCATAATATATTTGGTCCATGCGTAGATGCATTGAAGACCTTTTTCTTATATAAAAGACTTTAGTGGTCATTTTTTTTTAATTTTGATTCAGATTATTTTGAACTACTACCCACCTTTTTTTTATTTCATTTTTAAGGGAAATAGTTCCCTATTATTTCCCTTAATTGACAAAAGCAAGCAAAACTCAAAGTTTGACCATCTCAACTCAAGCAATGATTGAAGTGGGATGAAGTTGTTTTTGTTTGTATTTCACTTAATTATACTTGGGGATTGTCAATCATCATATTAATCTGAATTGTTTAATGGAATAGTTAGGATTTAGTTATTTGCTTCAAATATTTAGATTTTTAGAACAAACTATACACTACAAAGAAAATGGTGGAATTTCGATGGCCAAATAATGTGTTGAAAATGTTTATCACCGTCAGAATTCTAACATATATAAATATATCTGATAGGTCCTTTAACAACTTACCGATAGAAAATTCCATGAGTAAGCAATTTCAACATAAACATTTATGTGATATTTTCGACAGAAACCAATGGATTTCAGTATTAACTGTTTCCAAAAAATTACCGACATATATTTTTACCAATGTATGTCACTTTCGAATCAGATGCTATCTAATTACTTTTGGGTGTTGGATAGGCATCGATGGGGACTTGATTTTTGCTAATGTATATGGGCCGCAAACCCCGGCTGATAAGAGAAGATTATGGGATGAATTGTTGAACATCAAAAGGAGTAAGGAAGGGATATGGATCATGTTTGGAGATTTTAACACTATTAGAAGACCGGATAAATGTTACAATTCCCAATTCTGCCCTTCTTCATCATTCAATTTTAATCAATTTATTGGGGAAGCTAGTCTATGTGATCTCAGAATGGGTGGCCATTGTTTTACTTACTTCTGCCAATCTGAAGTTAAATTAAGTAAGCTCAATAGATACCTTGTAAGTCATCACCAGATTAATCCTTTCCCTTCAGTTTCTGTGGTTGCAGTCCCATGGGTATTCTCTGATCACTGTCCAGTAATTTTACAATCCCATGCACCCGACTTTGGGAAGGCCCCTTTCCGATTCTTTAACTCGTGGATGAGGAGAGATGGATGTGATTTGGTGGTAAGTATGGCATGGGCGGGGTCAGTCCAAACGTATATGGGGCCTGGGACGAAAAGAAAAAAAGGCCTCTCAAATACAAATATAATAAAGATTAAAAAAGTATCATTTATTCTTCGGTATAGACGTGTTCAATTAGCAATAACAAGTAAGTCAAATTGTTTATCTTTTGAGCTAATTTGAGTTTGAACCAACTATACATCCTAAAAATCATTTAGGTAATAATTGTTTTTTTATATATACAGTACATAGCCCATAAATTTTGGGCCCCCTGAGACGTGGGCCCTGGGCTGTTGCTCGGGTTGCCCATCGTCTGAACCGGCCCTGGGCATGGGAAAATTTCAAGGGATACAGGACCCCGGATAGATATCTTGCTGCAAACTAAGGTATCTTAAAAAGGAAATCAGGTCCTGGAGGCTAATGAATTCCCAAAGGAATCACAAGAGCTGATGAATGCAAAATCTAGGGTCCATGAGTTGGATCTGCCAGCTGAAGCTCGGCCCCTTAGTGATTATGAACTAGAAGATCGAAGAGCTAGTTTTAAAAAAAAATAGTTGAATTGGAAAAGATGGCTTCCCTTGACCTAAAACAGAAGTCGAGAGTAAAGTGGGTGGTGGATGGGGACGAAAACACAAAATTTTTCCATGGATATGTTAATAACAAAAAAACAAAGGAATAACATATATGGCTTGATCATTAACGATTCTTGGAGTACGGATGCTAATGCACTTAAGATGGAAGTGTACAAGTTCTTTAAGCCTGAGTTTCACGAAAAATGGCCTAGCAGACCTAAACTTATCAGCCAAAAATTCAGGCATTTCGACTCGATTACTAGCACAAACTTAGAGACGACATTCACTATTGACAAGATAAAATGTGTTGCTTGGGCGGAAAACTTGATTATGGTTGTAACTCCTCTTTCATTACCCTTGTACCAAAGGTAAAAGACCCCCTCAAGCTTGGTGATTACCGGCCGATTAGTCTCATTCGATGCGTATACAAGATAATATCCAAACTACTAGCCTCTCAGCGTAAAGGAGTTATCGGCTATAACATTGGGGAAGTTCAGTCGGCATTCATTGAAGGGTGAAATATACTTAACGGGCCACTTGTCATCAATGAGTTATGCTCTTGGGCAAAGAAAATCAAGAAAATATCCTATTGTTCAAGTTTAACTTTGACAAAGTATTTGATTCTATTAATTAGGAATATCTTGGTTCCACTCTTGAACAAATAGGGTATGGGATGAAGTGGAGGGGATGGATAAAGGGGTGCTTAAACTCGGCTAGGGTATCCGTTCTTGTCAACGGTTTGGCTACTGACGAGTTCTCCATGGGAAGAGGTGTAAGACAAGTTGACCCGCTCTCACCCTATCTATTCATTATTGCAATGGGAGGTCTAAATGTGGCCATGACTTCGGCATGTGAGAAAGTTCTATTCTTCGGGATTAAGATACCAAATTGTGACCAAACAGTCTCACACTTGTTCTACGTGGATGTTGCCCTTTTCGTTGGGGAATGGTCCAAAGTAAATATAAAATTCTTGCTAGGATCCTTTGATGCTTCCATGTGGTATCTGGGCTTAAGTGTGGAAAGCCCGAACACTATACCAACGAGTGCACATTCAATAAGAAGGTATGTTATGGGTGCAACAAGGAAAAGCACATCTCGAGGGACTGCCCGAAGAAAAAGAGGCGTAAAAGACCCAACGTTCCATCAAAGATGAAGGTGAGAGCCTTCCAGATGACGCTAGAAGCTGCGAAGAAGGCAGCAGATGTCACTTCAGGTACCTTTCTTGTAAATGGATTACCTGCCAATATACTATTTGATTTGGAAGTGAACTACTTCTTTGTATCGCATAAATTTGGTGGGAAACTAGCATTGCCTCTAGAAAAACTTGATAATGCCCTAGTTGTAGAAGTTGTCAGTGGCAAGTTCGTACCTATTAGTGATCATATTAAGAACATCGTCATCGACTTAAATGGAAATGAATTCCACGAAGAACTATTACCCATAGAGTTGAAGGGTTTCAACATCATTGTGGGGATGGATTGGCTTAGCGCCAACGATGCCGAGATACTTTGCAAGAAGAATATAGTAAGAGTAAACCCACCCAGAAAACAATCATTTATGGTGTACGGGGACAAACGCAGAGTAACCTCTAGAATCATTTCCCTAATGAAGGCCAGAAAATGTTTGTCTAAAGGATTCACACCATACTTGGCATTCGTGATCGATGCTAAGAAGGAAAATAAGGAAAAGCAAAGTATGTCAGTAGTGTGGGATTATCCAGAAGTCTTTCTCGAAGATCTTCCAAGATTACCACCTGATAGACAAGTAGAGTTCCGAATAGACATGTTACCAGGAACTATACCAATAGCAAAAGCACCGTACCGATTAGCACCGATGGAGATGAATGAACTTATGACGCAACTTCAGGAGTTATTAGCCAACGGTTTCATTCGACCTAGTTCATCACCCTGGAGAGCTCCAGTGTTATTCGTGAAAAAGAAGGACGGAAGCATGAGAATGTGTATAGACTACCGAGAGCTGAGCAAGGCAACTGTGAACAACAAGTATCCATTACCAAGGATTGATGACCTATTCGATCAGCTGCAAGGTTCGAGCTATTTCTCAAAGATCTATCTTAGGTCGGGATATCATCAACTAAAGGTGAGAGAGCATGATATAAAGAAGACTACATTCAGAACAAGATATGGACACTACGAGTTCTTGGTTATATCATTTAGACTAACCAATGCTCCAGCAGTGTTCATGGATTTGATAAACAGGGTTTGTAAGCCATTCCTTGATAAATCCATAATCATGTTCATAGATGACATTCTGATTTACTCAAAAAGCTAGGAGGAGCATGGCAAGCATCTACGAGAAGTGTTGAAAGTGTTGAAGAGGGAGAAGCTATATGTAAGGTTCTCTTAATGCAATTTTTTGATCCGAGAAGTCCAATTATTGGGTCATGTGGTTAACCAAGAAGGGATAATGGTTGACCCAGCAAAGATCGAAGTTGTGATGAAGCAGGAATGACCAAAAAATCCTGTGGAGATCCGAAGCTTTCTGGGATTAGCCGGATATTACCGAAGATTTATCCAAGGCTTTTCTTCGATAGCTGCTCCATTGACAGCTTTTACCCACAAAGGAGCTACATATACATGGAGTGAGAAGCTAAAGAAGAAGATATATGAAGCATCGATTCTTTCTCTACCCGATGGAGTTGAAGACTTCGCATTATAGAGCAAAGTGTCAGGAATCGGGTTGGGTTGTGTTCTAACTCAAATAGAAAATGTGATAGCATACGTATCTCGACAATTGAAAGAGCATGATAAGAACTACCCCACTCATGATCTGGAGTTGGCAGTGGTAGTATTTTCCATAAAGATATAGAGACATTACCTTTATGGCACAAAGTGCAAACTTTTCACTAATCATAAGAGTCTCTAGTATCTCTTTAATTAGAAGGAATTCAACATGAGACAATGACACTGGCTAGAGTTAATCAAGGACTACAACTGTGAGATACTTTCCCACCCTGGTAAAGCAAATGTTGTAGTAGATGCTCTGAGTCGAAAAGTTAACCTTGAAAGAAAAAGGACAAGATCGTTAATAATAGAAGTTGTCTCGACTATTGTTGAAAGTATCAACAAAGCTTAAGAAGAAGCTTCAAAGAAAAATGACCGAAAGGAAGAACGTTTAGGCAAAACATTAGTGTTCGGTACAAGCAGTTAATGATTGAAGGTATTCAATATAGGATATATGTACATAAGACAGGAAGAGTAAGAGATCTTCTGGTGGAAGAAGCCTACAAGACCATGTACTCGATTCATCCCGGCAGCACTAAAATGTATAACGATCTAAAACCCTACTACTGGTGGCTGACGATGAAGCTCGATGTTGCAAAGTATGTGGCCGAGTGTGTAACTTGTGCAAGAGTTAAGGCACAACATCAGAAACCGTATGGTAGTTCAGAACCTTTACCTGTACCCATGGGTAAATGGGAAGACATCACCATGGATTTTGTGACTAAACTGCCTAGGACGAAGAATGGTCACGCATGATTTGGGTGGTCGTTGATCGTTTTACTAAGAGTGCACAGTTCACGCATGATAGCCACACAATTCAAAGCTAATGTCAAAATTTTCAGATCTAACAATGAATTGCTTTTCACTGAATTGTTCCAAGCTAAAGGCATAATACATCAGTTTTAATGTGTTGAGAGGCCACAACAGAACTCTATTGTAGAACGAAAACACCAACACGTACTGAATGTTGCAAGGCCACTATATTTCCAGTCGAATATACCAATTGAATATTGGTCAGAATGTGTCTTAACTGTTGTATATCTGATCAATAGAACTCCTTCCAAGTTGCTTCAATATCTTACACCTTATCAAAAACTTTATAATGCAGAACCACAGTATAATCTACTTCGTACTTTTACTTGCTTAGCCTTTGCTTCTACTTTAACAGCACACAAAAACAAGTTTGAACCACGTGCAAAATCTTGTGTCTTCATAGGTTACCCACCTGGCATGAAGGCATATAAGTTGCTTGACTTGTCAACAAGAGAAATTTTCTTGTCAAGAGATGTTGTATTTCATGAAACTGTTTTTCCATTCATAAATATAACTCATCCCTTTGTTGACGATCCTTTTTCCATGGTAGTCTTACCAAAAGCTTTTGATTCAGATCATGAATCTTCATCTCAAATTTTACAACATGTTCCAAACCCCATTTCTATTCCTATTTCACCTAATTCCATTCCAATTTCTAATATTCTAAATATACCCTTACCCAATGATTCACATTTACCACAAGCACAACCTAACAGAACACAACGAGTTAGGACCAGACCATCATATTTACAGGATTATCATTGTAACCTCACAAAAGTTCATACATGTTCTACAAATTCCAGTTCATTCTCCTAGATCCAAGCATTAGGGTTTCTATGAGCACATAGGATGTCTTATGACCAAAACCCATCAGAAACATACATTAGTTTTATTTGATAATAAGAATGTATTTTACTTTTTACCGATATAGGGATTGTACTTATATTTTTATATATCAACAATAGCTATGTATTATCATTTTTTATCAGTAATAGCAATATATATATTATTATTATCCATAATAGAAATGCACTTTATTTTTTCATAATAGCAATCAACTTTATTTTTTATCCGATAATCGCAATGCAGTATTACTTTTTTTTACGTACAAAGTAACATTATACTTATTTTTTTAAACATAATAGCACCATAATTAATTGTTTTAACAATGATGTAACAAACTATTTACTTTTTACGGATATAAGAATTGTACTTATATTGTTTTATCAATAACAGAAACATATTATCATTTTTTATCTGTAATTGAAATATATATATATTATTATTATCCATAATAGCAATGTGCTTTATTTTTTCATAATAGTAACACACTTTATCTTTTATCCGATAATAACAATGCACTATTATTAATTTTAAATACAAAATAACATCATACGTTATTGTTTAACATGATAGCAGCATAATTATTTTTTTAACGATGATGTAAACAACCTACTTAACTAGCTGAAATGATAAATAAATAAATAAACACCGTTATTACCTTGGCTGTAGCCAAGCTTGTTATAGTGACACTTCTTCTTGCCTTGGCTGCTAAAAAAAATTGGCCACTTATCCAATTAGATGTGAACAATGCTTTTCTAAATGGAGATTTAGAAGAAGAGGTGTACATGCAATTACCTCAAGGGTATTCTGGTAATTTTTCTTCTTCTGGACATCAACAAATGGTATGTAAACTCCAAAAAATCTCTTTATGGATTATGGCAGGCTTCTAGACAATTGTATTCTAAATTTTCCAATTTTTTAAATACTTTGGGTTTCACACAATCAAAATCAGATTATTCTCTATTTTTTAAAGGTGTTGGTTCATCATATGTTGTTTTGCTAGTCTATGTTGATGACATAGTTATCACAAGAGCTTCAACATCTGAAATACAGTTGGTTAAAAGGGCTTTAAGTGCTCGTTTCAAATTAAAAAGATTTGGGGAATTTTAGACATTTTTTAGGTCTTGAGATTGCTAGATCAAAAACTGGAATTTTTCTTTCACAAAGACAATGTACTTTAAATCTTCTTGGGGATATGGGACTTTCGGCTACTTCTTCTCTTCAATTAAGAGACTTTAGTGATGCTGATTGGGCAGGATGCAAAGCCACCAGAAGATCTGTCACAGGATATTGTGTTTTTAATATTGGTGTTTCTATTATTTCTTGGCGATCTAAGAAACAAAACACGGTAGCTAGATCATCCACAGAAGCAGAATATAGAGCCATTGTTGCTGTCACTTGTGAACTTACGTGGTTAAGACACTTGTTGAATGATTTTGGTGTAAAGCAAACTAGACCAAATCTCATCTTTTGTGATAATGAATCTGCCATCCAGTTAGCGTCTAATCCCACTTTTATGAGAGAACTAAACATGTGGAGATTGATTGTCACTTCATTCGAGACAAAATCATTGATCAAACCATTAAACTTCTTCCAATAAGTACTCATTTTCAGCTTGCAAACATATTCACCAAACCGTACTAAATGTTGCAAGGGTACTATATTTCCAGTCGAATATACCAATTGAATATTGGTCAGAATGTGTCTTAACTGTTGTATATCTGATCAATAGAACTCCATCCAAATTGCTTCAATATCTTACACCTTATCAAAAACTTTATAATGCAGAACCACAGTATAATCTACTTCGTAATTTTAGTTGCTTAACCTTTTCTTCTACTTTAACAGCACACAAAAACAAGTTTGAACCACGTGCAAAATCTTGTGTCTTCATAGGTTACCCACCTGGCATGAAGGCATATAAGTTGCTTGATTTGTCAACAAGAGAAATTTTCATGTCAAGAGATGTTGTATTTCATGAAACTGTTTTTCCATTCATAAATATAACTCATCCCTTTGTTGACGATCCTTTTTCCATGGTAGTATTACCAAAAGCTTTTGATTCAGATCATGAATCTTCATCTCAAATTTTACAACATGTTCCAAACCCCATTTCTATTCCTATTTCACCTAATTCCATTCCAATTTCTAATATTCCAAATATACCCTTACCCAATGATTCACATTTACCACAAGCACAACCTAACAGAACACAACGAGTTAGGACCAGACCATCATATTTACAGGATTATCATTGTAACCTCACAAAAGTTCATACATGTTCTACAAATTCCAGTTCATCCTCTTGTAGATATCCTTTATCTGAGGTTATTTCTTATGATAATCTTAGTAAAAACTACAAAGCTTACACCATTTCTATATCTGCTCTAGAATAACCCAAAAACTATAATGAAGCTGTCAAATATGTTGAATGGAAACATGTTATGAATGATGAGTTACAAGCTTTGGAATTGAATAATACTTGGGTTGTTGTTCCTCTTCCAAAATACAGAAAGCCATTAGGTTGTCGATGGGTGTATAAGATCAAAAGAAGAGACGATGGAACAGTAGAACGATTTAATGCATGCCTTGTTGCAAAAGGGTTCAATCAACAAGAAGGAGTTGATTTTTTTAGACACTTATTCTCCTGTAGCCAAGCTTGTTATAGTGACACTTCTTCTTGCCTTGGCTGCTAAAAACAATTGGCCACTTATCCAATTAGATGTGAACAATGCTTTTCTAAATGGAGATTTAGAAGAAGAGGTATACATGCAATTACCTCAAGGGTATTCTGGCAATTTTTCTTCTTCAGGATATCAACAAATGGTATGTAAACTCCGAAAATCTCTTTATGGATTAAGGCAGGCTTCTAGACAATTGTATTCTAAATTTTCCAATTTTTTAAATACTTTGGGTTTCACACAATCAAAATCAGATTATTCTCTATTTTTTAAAGGTGTTGGTTCATCATATGTTGTTTTGCTAGTCTATGTTGATGACATAGTTATCACAGGACCTTCAACATCTGAAATACAGTTGGTTAAAAAGGCTTTAAGTGCTCGTTTCAAATTAAAAGATTTGGGGAATTTTAGACATTTTTTAGGCCTTGAGATTGCTAGACCAAAAACTAGATTTTTTCTTTCACAAAGACAATATACTTTAAAGCTTCTTGGGGATATGGGACTTTTAGCAGCAAAGCCAATTAATGGATCCAACTTACAAATTATCAAGTTTTGGAGGAGATTTTTTACAAGATGAGTTCCAATACAGAAGACTTATCGGTCGTTTGCTATATTTGACCATCATAAGGCCCGATATCACTTATGTTGTTCATCGTTTGAATCAATATCTCAATAAACCCATAACTCATGCATCATATGCATGCTGCAACACATCTTCTTAGATACTTAAAGTCTAATCTAGGACAAGGGTTGTTTCCTTCAGCTACTTCTTCTCTTCAATTAAAAGACTTTAGTGATGCTGATTGAGCAGGATGCAAAGCCACCAAAAGATCTGTCACAGGATATTGTGTTTTTAATATTGGTGTTTCTATTATTTCTTGGCGATCTAAGAAACAAAACACGGTAGCTAGATCATCCACAGAAGCAGAATATAGAGCCATTGTTGCTGTCACTTGTGAACTTACGTGGTTAAGACACTTGTTGAATGATTTTGGTGTAAAGCAAACTAGACCAAATCTCATCTTTTGTGATAATGAATCTGCCATCCAGTTAGCGTCTAATCCCACTTTTATGAGAGAACTAAACATGTGGAGATTGATTGTCACTTCATTCGGGACAAAATCATTGATCAAACCATTAAACTTCTTCCAATAAGTACTCATTTTCAGCTTGCAAACATATTCACCAAACCGTTGCCACGTGCTAAACTATTGCCTTTAATGTCCAAGATGGCCATGAAAACAATTTTTTCACGGTCATCTTGAGGGGGGATATTAGGGGTATTAATGTAATATTACAGTATAGTTTGTTAATTGTTGTTAGTTAGAAGTAATTAGTAACTAAATTAGTATGTTAGCATTAAGGACGTATTTTAAGTTTGTATATAATCATCTTTGTAATTAGTATTGATCTAATGAGAAAAGTATTGTTTCTCTCTCTCTCTCTTTCGTTTCGTTTCTCTTTCATACAAGTTAATAGGAATGCAGATGGATTTCAGTTTTTAACTCTTTCCGACGGACAATCACGGACTACGAACAAATGTCCTTACTGATATATGTCACCTTTGCATGTTTCCGCCAGAATTAGTTAATGTTTGGATCAACCACAACACTCAATCCCTCTTAAACCTTCTCATTATCATTACCATTTACTCCTTTGACAACATTAGCATAGGAACCACTATGAATGCTTGTCGATTCCACTGTATGCATCAGATATGACATCCTCACCTCATTAGGTTTTGTTTTCCACTCACTTATGATCCTAGAAAATAGAGGAATAAATGCAAACAATTTGTGAAACCCAAATGATGTGTCAAAAAATTCTTTATCCAAGTCATGCACCCCAGTCTAACGAACAAAACCGAATTGTTCGCATATCCTTGAAATCTTTTTTGCAATAAACATGTCAAATGTCTTTCCAATCCTACCACACACCATTCATTTGTCATTGGATTCAACTAAAATGGAAAATTTTAATATAAATCAAGTGAATTTTAGAACTTAAAGGAACATGTCCTGATGATCCTCCTAGAGGACCCAACATTGATTCTCGAGTAACACTTTCCTTCCTCTTGTATCATACATTTGTCCTATCTTCATCAGCCACACAACGTGAACCAGTCTATCAATTGCAGCCTTAAGTCTGGTTCATAGCAATCAGATTAACCTCAATCCCCCCGAGGTTAGTCGGAATCAAAGATGTTGCAGCCATATGTGTAAAAAATACTAGCTTTTAATTTATCATGTTTGTAAGTATGTCAAAAGTGCAAGGAGTGTTTAAATTGATAAAATAAAATCATTACTTTTTTTTTAATAAAAAAATCTAGAAATTTTCATCATGTTTAAAGGCCCGCTAACTCCATTTAAAAGTAAAAAATAAAATAGCTTTTACGTGATGAACTTTTGTTGTCTACAGATGCATAACATATACTGAATATGACATAGAAATATCCAGTAGCATTTAGATTATGCAATTAAAATGGTTTTCTGAAAACATGATTATATATGCAGTTAAAAACAACAATGCAAATTGTCGCATTACAATAAGCAAGTAAATCAGTAAACCATATGATTCATTTACAAGTTTTGACGTTATGAAACATAATTAAAAAGTATATTTAATATTTCGGATGATCTGTGATGTTGATGTGTGATTAGCTTATTCGGCGACATAGAGTGATTCCGTCACCCACTGGAAGCTGACAGATCTCTACTCTTGGATCAGCAGCGAGGGCTTTGTTGAGCTCTAACACGAAGTCACTGTAATATCTAACATACTTCCGAAGTGGGGCATCTGCGGGTGCCACCAAAGACCCATTCCAAAGGGTGTTATCGTAGCCAATCACTCCCCCAATTTTAACAAGATCGATTAACCTTTTGTGGTAATTAAGATAGTTGTCTTTATCCGCATCCACGAAAATAAAATCGAATGATCCATGGAATTTTACATCTCCTACCATCTGGTCAAGAAGAGGAAGCGCAGGGCCTTCTCTAAAGTCAATCTTGTGAGCAACACCTGCTTTCTCAATGATCGGAAGGCCGATTTCGTAATTTTCACGGTTTATGTCCAAGGCCAATATCTTTCCATCTTCTGGTAGAGCAAGGGCAGTAGAAAGAAGAGAATAACCGGTGTAAACACCAATCTCCATTGTGTTCTTAGCATTTATGAGCTTGAGAAGTAAGTTCAAGAACTGTCCTTCATCAGCAGACGTAGTCATGAGGTTCCTGCATTTATATTACAAGTTAAAGGAATCAGATATGCTTTTAGGGCTATGATTATATATGTTGTAACATTATGAAATGCATGCACTTAATTATATGACTTACCAAGGATGTTTAGCAGTGACCTCACGTAGCTCTTTCATGGATTCTGGCTCTCTCGGGTAAACACTGGTTTCAAGAATGTATTGGTAGAGTGCATCGCTTTGAAGGAGACTCTTGTGGCCAACTTCTTGGTGTTTTGCAGGCTGAGTTTCTCCGGTGGCGGCCATTGTGGGGAATCTCTGGTGTTGGAGTATGAAATAGAGTGTGATTAATGGTAGGTTGAAATGTATTTGAAATGGAAGAAAAGGGTGGATGGGAATATATAGGGAGTGGACTGGGCATGGCGTATCGGAAGGTGGAGGGGTGGTGCCGGTGTAGTCTTGTTGGTAGGGTTGGTGAATGCTGAGACTTGAGCATCCGTTGCCGATGTGGACTTGGCCAACCATAGTGGAAACCAAGAGTTGGTAAAACCAATTCCTTTATTATTTTATAATTTTAATAAATGTTGGTTCAGATTATTTTAACTATTGTCGACCCTTTTTTATTTTCTTTTCAGAAAATAGTTTCCCTATTATTTCCCGTAGTTGTAAAAGCATGCAAATCTTGAAAGTTTGACCATCTCAACTCAATGATTGGGATCGGGGTGTTCAACTCAAACAATGATTGGGATTGGGGTGGATTTGAAGTTGCTTTTGTTTGTATTTCAATTAATTATATTTTATGGTTTGTTTATTAGTATTGAACTGGATTATTTACTTGAATACGTTAAATCGGTCATCAATCACACATGGTGACGTCGGAGCATTGGAGTAGCAAGCGGTGAAAACTTCACCGCCAGCGATGGTGGTCGTGACCGATGTAGGTGGTGGAGAAGGGGGACAGAACTGGGAACGAGAAAGGGAAATGGAACCCTAATTCAATTGTCTTTTAAAGTTTGTGTGTTGTAACGATTAACACAGTTTTTTTTTTTTGAACAACTAACCAATATAACTTTTGTCCACGACTAAACTTGAACCTCAACCCTTCGGGGGAGGAACACCTCTTCTACACTATGATATCGCTAGGCCAATTAAACATCTTTTGGTGATTAACACGATATATATACATAAATATAAAAATATCGGTTATTAAAAGAATAAAATCAAAAAGAGTTGGCTTGTATCCTTTTCACTAGAACGAGCATCTCTTCGTATTTTACAAGGGATGACATAATTTTATGATGGTCAATTATGTCCATTGAAAATCATAAATATTTGATAACAATTGCATACTGTTTACGCCCATCTTTTTGGTATGTCATAATGTTAATGAACGTCATAATTTGTATGTTATTAAAATCATTTTTCCACTAGTGTTATTAGATTTATGATTAAATTTCGAAAATCAATTATGTCGGTAAGATATTAGAAACTCTTACCAAAAAAATTCCAACAATCATTGGGCCTTTGACATAGCAGTAAGGAGAGACACTTTCAAATTAGAGGTCATGATTCAAGTCTCATTAAGATATATAGATGGTTTTAAAAAAGTAGGTTAGTTTGCCGGTTTAAAAAAAATCCGACAACGCGTAATGAAAAATGTGTATCATAGTACAAGCTGTGGGTAAATATTTGTGATAGATCCTTTTAACAAAATAGCAACATAAATTTTCATATTTAATTATGAGTAAATATTTCATACGGGTTCTTTTAACATTATAACAACATGAAATTTTGTAGTTAAAAGGATCTATCACAAATATTTACCCACAGCTTGTACTATGATACACATTTTTCATTACGCGTTGTCGGATTTTTTTTAAACCGGCAAACTAACCTACTTTTTTAAAACCATCTATATATCTTAATGAGACTTGAATCATGACCTCTAACATTATAACAACATGAAATTTTGTAGGTAATTACCAAACACATTTTGGACAAAATTTACGTCACCTTTACAATAGAATACAGATGGATTACGGTTTTTAACTGTTTCCATAGACAATCACATACTTCAAACAGATGTATTTACCAATATATGATTTACCAATATATGTTACATTTGGATGTTACCGTCAAAAATAATTAAAGTTTTTAGTCAGTAAAAATGTAGTTACAAAAAACAAAAATAAAATAAATTTTATATTTTATTTGATCAAACTTCAAAAGAATCAAATTAAGTACCCAAAACCAAAATGATAATAAATATAAATCAAACATTTTCCAATACAATATAAGTTCTAACAAATGTCTACACCACAAATACACTAAGCATAAGTTCATTAATTGTCTAAAACAACAAAGATAGATAACTAGAACGAGTTTGGTGGCCTCTCGGGAGGGTTACCAAAACATCCATTCATGTTTTTCATTCAATTTCACTTCCTCTTGCAATTTGATCTTGTACCTCATCGTGTTTCAATTTGTTCGATTTCAATTTGATTTTGTAACTCTTATGCCTTAAAAATGTTAAAACAAGCATATATAATTGGTAACACAAACTATATATTAATAATTCCTATGCATTATAGAAACTGTTGGATTAGTGTCTAAGTCCATAACTATTTTGGTATGTACATGACCCGATGGTGCATGGTCCTTTTGGGTTGCCTTCACCAAAGCAACTTGATTGGAGAAATATATAGAGAGAGAGGATAATATGATTTATTAATATGTTATAAAAATAATATATTAAAGGAGAAATCATATTTGTTTAATTAATATTGGTCAATAATTAATTAGGAATTAATTTTGTGATCAAATGTAATTAATTAAACTAGAGGGGCTGATTTGTAATTATGTGATAGTTACAAAATAAGGTAAGGATTATCTTATTATTAGGTTGGACGAATTTTAGGTGATAAGGCCTTAGAATTTGACTATGATAAGGATTCAAGGATTATCTTATGGGTTGCTTTGTGGATAAGCAACTAGATAAGGATAATGACTGAAACCCTATCTCTACGCCTATATAAAGGCCCTAAGGCTCATGAATTCGTGTATCCCTTCCCAAGAAGTCCTAAGGACGAATTCTAACCTCTCTCCTCTCTCTTTATACCTTCTCCATTTGCTCTTAGTGTTTGTAAGCCATTAGAGGAGTGACACTTGTGACTCTAAGCATTCCAAAGTCAAATCAAGGAGATTTGGGATTGTTATTGCTACATAACAATCAAGGTAATATCTTAAACCTAATTATATGTTAATATTGATTTCCATATGCTAGAATTAGGGTTTATAGTCTTGGATTCAAAGCATGTACAATAGAGAAACCTAGATCCAAGCATTAGGGTTTCTATGAGCACATAGGATGTCTTATGACCAAAACCCATCAGAAACATACATTAGTTTTATTTGATAATAAGAATGTATTTTACTTTTTACCGATATAGGGATTGTACTTATATTTTTATATATCAACAATAGCAATGTATTATCATTTTTTATCAGTAATAGCAATATATATATTATTATTATCCATAATAGAAATGCACTTTATTTTTTCATAATAGCAATCAACTTTATTTTTTATCCGATAATCGCAATGCAGTATTACTTTTTTTTACGTACAAAGTAACATTATACTTATTTTTTTAAACATAATAGCACCATAATTAATTGTTTTAACAATGATGTAACAAACTATTTACTTTTTACGGATATAAGAATTGTACTTATATTGTTTTATCAATAACAGAAACATATTATCATTTTTTATCTGTAATTGAAATATATATATATTATTATTATCCATAATAGCAATGTGCTTTATTTTTTCATAATAGTAACACACTTTATCTTTTATCCGATAATAACAATGCACTATTATTAATTTTAAATACAAAATAACATCATACGTTATTGTTTAACATGATATCAGCATAATTATTTTGTTAACGATGATGTAAACAACCTACTTAACTAGCTGAAATGATAAATAAATAAATAAACACCGTTATTACCTTGGCTGTAGCCAAGCTTGTTATAGTGACACTTCTTCTTGCCTTGGCTGCTAAAAAAAATTGGCCACTTATCCAATTAGATGTGAACAATGCTTTTCTAAATGGAGATTTAGAAGAAGAGGTGTACATGCAATTACCTCAAGGGTATTCTGGTAATTTTTCTTCTTCTGGACATCAACAAATGGTATGTAAACTCCAAAAAATCTCTTTATGGATTATGGCAGGCTTCTAGATAATTGTATTCTAAATTTTCCAATTTTTTAAATACTTTGGGTTTCACACAATCAAAATTAGATTATTCTCTATTTTTTAAAGGTGTTGGTTCATCATATGTTGTTTTGCTAGTCTATGTTGATGACATAGTTATCACAGGAGCTTCAACATCTGAAATACAGTTGGTTAAAAGGGCTTTAAGTGCTCGTTTCAAATTAAAAAGATTTGGGGAATTTTAGACATTTTTTAGGTCTTGAGATTGCTAGATCAAAAACTAGAATTTTTCTTTCACAAAGACAATGTACTTTAAATCTTCTTGGGGATATGGGACTTTCGGCTACTTCTTCTCTTCAATTAAGAGACTTTAGTGATGCTGATTGGGCAGGATGCAAAGCCACCAGAAGATCTGTCACAGGATATTGTGTTTTTAATACTGGTGTTTCTATTATTTCTTGGCGATCTAAGAAACAAAACACGGTAGCTAGATCATCCACAGAAGCAGAATATAGAGCCATTGTTGCTGTCACTTGTGAACTTACGTGGTTAAGACACTTGTTGAATGATTTTGGTGTAAAGCAAACTAGACCAAATCTCATCTTTTGTGATAATGAATCTGCCATCGAGTTAGCGTCTAATCCCACTTTTATGAGAGAACTAAACATGTGGAGATTGATTGTCACTTCATTCGGGACAAAATCATTGATCAAACCATTAAACTTCTTCCAATAAGTACTCATTTTCAGCTTGCAAACATATTCACCAAACCGTACTAAATGTTGCAAGGGTACTATATTTCCAGTCGAATATACCAATTGAATATTGGTCAGAATGTGTCTTAACTGTTGTATATCTGATCAATAGAACTCCATCCAAATTGCTTCAATATCTTACACCTTATCAAAAACTTTATAATGCAGAACCACAATATAATCTACTTCGTAATTTTAGTTGCTTAACCTTTGCTTCTACTTTAACAGCACACAAAAACAAGTTTGAACCACGTGCAAAATCTTGTGTCTTCATAGGTTACCCACCTGGCATGAAGGCATATAAGTTGCTTGACTTGTCAACAAGAGAAATTTTCATGTCAAGAGATGTTGTATTTCATGAAACTGTTTTTCCATTCATAAATATAACTCATGCCTTTGTTGACGATCCTTTTTCCATGGTAGTATTACCAAAAGCTTTTGATTCAGATCATGAATCTTCATCTCAAATTTTACAACATGTTCCAAACCCCATTTCTATTCCTATTTCACCTAATTCCATTCCAATTTCTAATATTCCAAATATACCCTTACCCAATGATTCACATTTACCACAAGCACAACCTAACAGAACACAACGAGTTAGGACCAGACCATCATATTTACAGGATTATCATTGTAACCTCACAAAAGTTCATACATGTTCTACAAATTCCAGTTCATCCTCTTGTAGATATCCTTTATCTGAGGTTATTTCTTATGATAATCTTAGTAAAAACTACAAAGCTTACACCATTTCTATATCTGCTCTAGAATAACCCAAAAACTATAATGAAGCTGTCAAATATGTTGAATGGAAACATGTTATGAATGATGAGTTACAAGCTTTGGAATTGAATAATACTTGGGTTGTTGTTCCTCTTCCAAAATACAGAAAGCCATTAGGTTGTCGATGGGTGTATAAGATCAAAAGAAGAGACGATGGAACAGTAGAACGATTTAAAGCATGCCTTGTTGCAAAAGGGTTCAATCAACAAGAAGGAGTTGATTTTTTTAGACACTTATTCTCCTGTAGCCAAGCTTGTTATAGTGACACTTCTTCTTGCCTTGGCTGCTAAAAACAATTGGCCACTTATCCAATTAGATGTGAACAATGCTTTTCTAAATGGAGATTTAGAAGAAGAGGCATACATGCAATTACCTCAAGGGTATTCTGGCAATTTTTCTTCTTCAGGATATCAACAAATGGTATGTAAACTCCGAAAATCTCTTTATGGATTAAGGCAGGCTTCTAGACAATTGTATTCTAAATTTTCCAATTTTTTAAATACTTTGGGTTTCACACAATCAAAATCAGATTATTCTCTATTTTTTAAAGGTGTTGGTTCATCATATGTTGTTTTGCTAGTCTATGTTGATGACATAGTTATCACAGGGCCTTCAACATCTGAAATACAGTTGGTTAAAAAGGCTTTAAGTGCTCGTTTCAAATTAAAAGATTTGGGGAATTTTAGACATTTTTTAGGCCTTGAGATTGCTAGACCAAAAACTAGATTTTTTCTTTCACAAAGACAATATACTTTAAAGCTTCTTGGGGATATGGGACTTTTAGCAGCAAAGCCAATTAATGGATCCAACTTACAAATTATCAAGTTTTGGAGGAGATTTTTTACAAGATGAGTTCCAATACAGAAGACTTATCGGTCGTTTGCTATATTTGACCATCATAAGGCCCGATATCACTTATGTTGTTCATCGTTTGAATCAATATCTCAATAAACCCATAACTCATGCATCATATGCATGCTGCAACACATCTTCTTAGATACTTAAAGTCTAATCTAGGACAAGGGTTGTTTCCTTCAGCTACTTCTTCTCTTCAATTAAAAGACTTTAGTGATGCTGATTGAGCAGGATGCAAAGCCACCAAAAGATCTGTCACAGGATATTGTGTTTTTAATATTGGTGTTTCTATTATTTCTTGGCGATCTAAGAAACAAAACACGGTAGCTAGATCATCCACAGAAGCAGAATATAGAGCCATTGTTGCTGTCACTTGTGAACTTACGTGGTTAAGACACTTGTTGAATGATTTTGGTGTAAAGCAAACTAGACCAAATCTCATCTTTTGTGATAATGAATCTGCCATCCAGTTAGCGTCTAATCCCACTTTTATGAGAGAACTAAACATGTGGAGATTGATTGTCACTTCATTCGGGACAAAATCATTGATCAAACCATTAAACTTCTTCCAATAAGTACTCATTTTCAGCTTGCAAACATATTCACCAAACCGTTGCCACGTGCTAAACTATTGCCTTTAATGTCCAAGATGGCCATGAAAACAATTTTTTCACGGTCATCTTGAGGGGGGATATTAGGGGTATTAATGTAATATTACAGTATAGTTTGTTAATTGTTGTTAGTTAGAAGTAATTAGTAACTAAATTAGTATGTTAGCATTAAGGACGTATTTTAAGTTTGTATATAATCATCTTTGTAATTAGTATTGATCTAATGAGAAAAGTATTGTTTCTCTCTCTCTCTTTCGTTTCGTTTCTCTTTCATACAAGTTAATAGGAATGCAGATGGATTTCAGTTTTTAACTCTTTCCGACGGACAATCACGGACTACGAACAAATGTCCTTACTGATATATGTCACCTTTGCATGTTTCCGCCAGAATTAGTTAATGTTTGGATCAACCACAACACTCAATCCCTCTTAAACCTTCTCATTATCATTACCATTTACTCCTTTGACAACATTAGCATAGGAACCACTATGAATGCTTGTCGATTCCACTGTATGCATCAGATATGACATCCTCACCTCATTAGGTTTTGTTTTCCACTCACTTATGACCCTAGAAAATAGAGGAATAAATGCAAACAATTTGTGAAACCCAAATGATGTGTCAAAAAATTCTTTATCCAAGTCATGCACCCCAGTCTAACGAACAAAACCGAATTGTTCGCATATCCTTGAAATCTTTTTTGCAATAAACATGTCAAATGTCTTTCCAATCCTACCACACACCATTCATTTGTCATTGGATTCAACTAAAATGGAAAATTTTAATATAAATCAAGTGAATTTTAGAACTTAAAGGAACATGTCCTGATGATCCTCCTAGAGGACCCAACATTGATTCTCGAGTAACACTTTCCTTCCTCTTGTATCATACATTTGTCCTATCTTCATCAGCCACACAACGTGAACCAGTCTATCAATTGCAGCCTTAAGTCTGGTTCATAGCAATCAGATTAACCTCAATCCCCCCGAGGTTAGTCGGAATCAAAGATGTTGCAGCCATATGTGTAAAAAATACTAGCTTTTAATTTATCATGTTTGTAAGTATGTCAAAAGTGCAAGGAGTGTTTAAATTGATAAAATAAAATCATTACTTTTTTTTTAATAAAAAAATCTAGAAATTTTCATCATGTTTAAAGGCCCGCTAACTCCATTTAAAAGTAAAAAATAAAATAGCTTTTACGTGATGAACTTTTGTTGTCTACAGATGCATAACATATACTGAATATGACATAGAAATATACAGTAGCATTTAGATTATGCAATTAAAATGGTTTTCTGAAAACATGATTATATATGCAGTTAAAAACAACAATGCAAATTGTCGCATTACAATAAGCAAGTAAATCAGTAAACCATATGATTCATTTACAAGTTTTGACGTTATGAAACATAATTAAAAAGTATATTTAATATTTCGGATGATCTGTGATGTTGATGTGTGATTAGCTTATTCGGCGACATAGAGTGATTCCGTCACCCACTGGAAGCTGACAGATCTCTACTCTTGGATCAGCAGCGAGGGCTTTGTTGAGCTCTAACACGAAGTCTCTGTAATATCTAACATACTTCCGAAGTGGGGCATCTGCGGGTGCCACCAAAGACCCATTCCAAAGGGTGTTATCGTAGCCAATCACTCCCCCAATTTTAACAAGATCGATTAACCTTTTGTGGTAATTAAGATAGTTGTCTTTATCCGCATCCACGAAAATAAAATCGAATGATCCATGGAATTTTACATCTCCTACCATCTGGTCAAGAAGAGGAAGCGCAGGGCCTTCTCTAAAGTCAATCTTGTGAGCAACACCGGCTTTCTCAATAATCGGAAGGCCAATTTCGTAATTTTCACGATTTATATCCAAGGCCAATATCTTCCCATCTTCTGGTAGAGCAAGGGCAGTAGAAAGAAGAGAATAACCGGTGTAAACACCAATCTCCATTGTGTTCTTAGCATTTATGAGCTTGAGAAGTAAGTTCAAGAACTGTCCTTCATCAGCAGACGTAGTCATGAGGTTCCTGCATTTATATTACAAGTTAAAGGAATCAGATATGCTTTTAGGGCTATGATTATATATGTTGTAACATTATGAAATGCATGCACTTAATTATATGACTTACCAAGGATGTTTAGCAGTGACCTCACGTAGCTCTTTCATGGATTCTGGCTCTCTCGGGTAAACACTGGTTTCAAGAATGTATTGGTAGAGTGCATCGCTTTGAAGGAGACTCTTGTGGCCAACTTCTTGGTGTTTTGCAGGCTGAGTTTCTCCGGTGGCGGCCATTGTGGGGAATCTCTGGTGTTGGAGTATGAAATAGAGTGTGATTAATGGTAGGTTGAAATGTATTTGAAATGGAAGAAAAGGGTGGATGGGAATATATAGGGAGTGGACTGGGCATGGCGTATCGGAAGGTGGAGGGGTGGTGCCGGTGTAGTCTTGTTGGTAGGGTTGGTGAATGCTGAGACTTGAGCATCCGTTGCCGATGTGGACTTGGCCAACCATAATGGAAACCAAGAGTTGGTAAAACCAATTGCTTTATTATTTTATAATTTTAATAAATGTTGGTTCAGATTATTTTAACTATTGTCGACCCTTTTTTATTTTCTTTTCAGAAAATAGTTTCCCTATTATTTCCCGTAGTTGTAAAAGCATGCAAATCTTGAAAGTTTGACCATCTCAACTCAATGATTGGGATCGGGGTGTTCAACTCAAACAATGATTGGGATTGGGGTGGATTTGAAGTTGCTTTTGTTTGTATTTCAATTAATTATATTTTATGGTTTGTTTATTAGTATTGAACTGGATTATTTACTTGAATACGTTAAATCGGTCATCAATCACACATGGTGACGTCGGAGCATTGGAGTAGCAAGCGGTGAAAACTTCACCGCCAGCGATGGTGGTCGTGACCGATGTAGGTGGTGGAGAAGGGGGACAGAACTGGGAACGAGAAAGGGAAATGGAACCCTAATTCAATTGTCTTTTAAAGTTTGTGTGTTGTAACGATTAACACAGTTTTTTTTTTTTTTGAACAACTAACCAATATAACTTTTGTCCACGACTAAACTTGAACCTCAACCCTTCGGGGGAGGAACACCTCTTCTACACTTTGATATCGCTAGGCCAATTAAACATCTTTTGGTGATTAACACGATATATATACATAAATATAAAAATATCGGTTATTAAAAGAATAAAATCAAAAAGAGTTGGCTTGTATCCTTTTCACTAGAACGAGCATCTCTTCGTATTTTACAAGGGATGACATAATTTTATGACGGTCAATTATGTCCATTGAAAATCATAAATATTTGATAACAATTGCATACTGTTTACGCCCATCTTTTTGGTATGTCATAATGTTAATGAACGTCATAATTTGTATGTTATTAAATCATTTTTTCCACTAGTGTTATTAGATTTATGATTAAATTTCGAAAATCAATTATGTCGGTAAGATATTAGAAACTCTTACCAAAAAAATTCCAACAATCATTGGGCCTTTGACATAGCAGTAAGGAGAGACACTTTCAAATTAGAGGTCATGATTCAAGTCTCATTAAGATATATAGATGGTTTTAAAAAAGTAGGTTAGTTTGCCGGTTTAAAAAAAATCCGACAACGCGTAATGAAAAATGTGTATCATAGTACAAGCTGTGGGTAAATATTTGTGATAGATCCTTTTAACAAAATAGCAACATAAATTTTCATATTTAATTATGAGTAAATATTCCATACGGGTTCTTTTAACATTATAACAACATGAAATTTTGTAGGTAATTACCAGACACATTTTGGACAAAATTTACGTCACCTTTACAATAGAATACAGATGGATTACGGTTTTTAACTGTTTCCATAGACAATCACATACTACAAACAGATGTATTTACCAATATATGATTTACCAATATATGTTACATTTGGATGTTACCGTCAAAAATAATTAAAGTTTTTAGTCAGTAAAAATGTAGTTACAAAAAACAAAAATAAAATAAATTTTATATTTTATTTGATCAAACTTCAAAAGAATCAAATTAAGTACCCAAAACCAAAATGATAATAAATATAAATCAAACATTTTCCAATACAATATAAGTTCTAACAAATGTCTACACCACAAATACACTAAGCATAAGTTCATTAATTGTCTAAAACAACAAAGATAGATAACTAGAACGAGTTTGGTGGCCTCTCGGGAGGGTTACCAAAACATCCATTCATGTTTTTCATTCAATTTCACTTCCTCTTGCAATTTGATCTTGTACCTCATCGTGCTTCAATTTGTTCGATTTCAATTTGATTTTGTAACTCTTATGCCTTAAATGTTAAAACAAGCATATATAATTAGTAAAAGAAACTATATATTAATAATTCCTATGCATTATAGAAACATACATTAGTTTTATTTGATAATAAGAATGTATTTTACTTTTTACCGATATAGGGATTGTACTTATATTTTTATATATCAACAATAGCAATGTATTATCATTTTTATCGGTAATAGCAATATATATATATATATATATATATATATATATATATATATATATATATATATATATATATATATATATATATATTATTATCCATAATAGAAATGCACTTTATTTTTTCATAATAGAAATCAACTTTATTTTTTATCCGATAATCGCAATGCAGTATTACTTTTTTTACGTACAAAGTAACATTATACTTATTTTTTTAAACATAATAGCACCATAATTAATTGTTTTAACAATGATGTAACAAACTATTTACTTTTTACGGATATATGGATTGTACTTAGATTGTTTTATCAATAACATAAACATATTATCATTTTTTATTTGTAATAGAAATGTATATTATTATTATCCATAATAGCAATGTGCTTTATTTTTTCATAATAGTAACACACTTTATCTTTTATCTGATAATAACAATGCACTATTATTAATTTTACATACAAAATAACATCATACGTTATTGTTTAACATAATATAAGCATAATTATTTTTTTAACGATGATGTAAACAACCTACTTAACTAGTTGAAATGATAAATAAATAAATAAATAAACATCGTTATTACCTATATTAGCTACTCTACCAAAAAATATTCTTCAGAATACAAAATCTTGATGTGGTGATTACATTGCGTATTGAATGTCTTAAATGGATGTATTATTTTCCTATTGATCACAAAATACCATTAAACTTTATAAATGTAGAAGACTATCATTTTATACTTTTTAAGAAAAACATTCTCTCTCTCTCTCTCTCTCTCTATATATATATATATATATATATATATATATATATATATATATATATATATATATATAGGGTTAGGTTATTTTGTTTTTACTAACTATTGTGTGCTAGAATGCACAGATCTGGATCATCGGATGGAATATAATCAAATATTATGATTTGAGAGTCTATGGTAGTAGAATAGGATAGCATGTACCATATAATCACACAAATTTCAGCATAAGGGCATTTTAGTCAATTAACATATATTAAAAAAGGAAATTTTCGGATTTTTAGGGATGATTAATTCCTTTATTTTTTAAAAATCTGAATATTTTAAATTAATTCAAGTTTAAAAATCCGATTTTATTATGTCAGAATGATAAAATGTCAACCATAAACTAGTAAATGTATTTTTCGATTTTATTCTGGCAGAATGTCAAACATAAACTAGTAAATACATTCTCAAAGAATACACAAAATCGATTCTTGAACTAATAATATATCAAAAAATTACATTGTATGATTGTGATTCGTTGAAAAATAACAAAAATTCTAAAAGAATAAACAAGTATAATTCTTAAAAAATAACAACATTTTTAAAAAATGAGTGTGATCATTCTTTAATTCATTCTTCAACCCTTTCCCATCAGGTCTTCAAGCCATTCTTGAAGCCTTTTTTACCAGAAATTCATTGCCAAGTAATTTGTAGTGATAAACTTGTAAAACCTGCACATTAAACATACAAATAATTAACTACAATTCTATCAGAATACAACAAATAATATTCTTACAAAATAAACTATTCTGCAAGAATATTCTTTAAGAATTTGTATTATCAAGAATATACCCAACAAACAAAATAAGGAACTAACATCAACCTATTCTGACAGAATAAGGAACTAACATTATTCGGGTTCCATGTGTTTCTTCTCGATATGCTTAATGTATTTAACTGCAAATTCTGACATAATAAGGACCTAGCATCAACCTATTGTTATGAAAATGGCATCCAACCCAATCTAAATTGAGTTATGTAGTTCTGAAAAGAATAAGGAACAAAGTGAAGTAAAAACATTAATGATTTTTAGCTATTTTTTCATTGAGGCATTTTATCGAACACATAGACGCCATGATAGAATGTTGTTTCAAGAAATTACCTGTGATCGGATTAAGCATATCATGTAAGCTAGCACCAAGTTCCTTTGGCATGACTTCTAACAAGGGTATCAATGGACGAAATTGTGACCCATTGAAACATGTAGCTGCAAAGGAGACAGACACTATTAACCGCATATGTTAATGGTGGAAAAAAGAAAATTTTGATTAGTTGAAACACACACACACACACCTGAGTAGGCCAAAACTAAGATAATATCAACTATGCATTTTATCAAACACGTGGTGTGCTTCTTCAGTTTCTTCAAAAAAAATTAGTGATAGTCTTACCAATTCAGTTTCTTGAATTCAAGAAACAACCCCAAACAACCATGAGTTATATCCCATCCATTATCATAAATTTTTTCAGGAAAAACCAAACATCCAAATTTACATGGATTCAAATCAAAATAAGATGAAGAAGAAGATCACCTATTGGACATGGAAACAATAAAGAAGATCAAAAACTGCAAACTTTATGAAATTGAATGTCCCATTCGAATGAAACAGCAACTTCGATTCATCACGAATTAACTTTTTTTATCAATTAATTGAAAGAAACAATAAAGAACATCAAAAAATACATACCTAACGATTATAAACAAGACTTCAAAGTTCAAACGATAAATGCTTTATACAAAATCTCGGATAGATCCCGATGATAATGAAGGCCGATCAACAATTTGATGGTGGTGGAATAGCCACTTGCTGCGGATTTGGTCGACAATGAAGACCACCAAGCATAAAGAAGTTGGAACAATGGTGGTCGGCGGACTATGAGGTGGAGATTGCGACGATCCAAACGTACTGGCAGTGGTCGGAGGTGTTGGTGATGTACGTCTCTGGAAAAAATGGTGGTGTAGGGTTTTAATAGGTAAATAAAAATTAATCCCTTAAATAAAGGGATATCAGTTGTTAATTTTGGATATTCATTAATACATATATGTAATATTACTAATTTACCCTTATTTATTTAATTAATTAATTAATTATTTGCTAATTTCTTATTGGTGCATTTAGGCACATAATATTTGCTAAAAACATTTGAATATCTCTCTCTCTCTCTCTCTCTCTCTCTATATATATATATATATATATATATATATATATATATATATATATATATATATATATATATATATATATATATATATATATATATATATATATATATATATATATATAAACCTCATACTGTGAGTTAATGTATGTGTTTGTTTGAACTATTATTTAGGGTGAACTTAAAACAATGAACTCATGATAATTTAGTGATGCAATACATGGCTCTTGTAGTTATTATGTTGTATTATAAAATGAGTAGAGTTAAACAATAAAATTCTAAAAGAAAATGGTAGCTCACTCTAAGACGGTACAGTGTGTAACACCCGTGTTTTCTGGGCTAAGCATTAGTTCAATGATGTAATTAATAGTCAGGTCAACCATTATAACCTATTTTGAAGTAATAAAGATGAATTATTTGAGTATTATGTTAATTATGTGAATTTATGTGATTTATACTTATTTATAAAGATATAAAAAAATAAAGTGTTAGATAAATCAATATCTATATATAAAGTTGTAGTGGTCGAAACAAGGATTCTGGATATATAAAGAACGCTGAAATCCGAGTTATGACGAAGAAATTATGATTCGTCGAAGTTTCACGAAAAAACCGGTACGAAACAGCGTAAAGTAAATAGTGAATTTATAATAAAGGACTTTTTGGCGTTACCAATCTAAACGAAAGTTGTAGTATACGTTAAACCGAGAGTGTGCATACAAAAAACGTCCAAATCTGACATCGTATGAGGAAGTTGTGACTTTTCTAAGATTTGGCATAGAAGTGCACAACCCGAAATTTGAATTCTAGATCGATCAATTTTTGGCGAACGCAACCTAAATGGGAATTGAAGATATCATTAATAGGAGTTCAACGATAAAAAGACAGACGAAACCGGAGTCCGTATTTAGAAGTTATGAGTTTTACACGGTCGTTAAAAGTGTAATATTCTCCTACTGTTAAATTTAAAATCGGTCGAGAATTAACCGACGGAGTCTAAAAAAAGTTGTAGATTATGTCTCCACCTACACGTAGATATAATGAACGTTGAAAATGGAGGTCGTATGCAAAAGTTACAGGGTTTAGAAGTCGGCAGGGTGCTGTCGCGAAAGGGGTAACATGGTTGAATCAGTGTCATTCCTTTCTCCCCAAGTTTTGCCACCAGATGGTGACATGTGGCACCAAGTTGAGCCATATTTCACCCTATAAATAAAACCCCTTCCACCCTCATTTCTTCACACCTCCACCTTTCTCTTTTTCTCTCTAACTTCTCTCTAAACCTCCCACAACCCCCCCCCCCCCCCTAAAGCCCTAGGAAACTCCCATAGCGCTAGAAGAAAGCTCCAATGTGCCTGACGGCTTCGAGAAAAAGAGCTTTTCATCTCAGAAGTTCTGCTCCAGTGGAGCCACATTTTTAGCATAACCCGCTGTAAATGAGATACGCCTACTGTACTTTAAATATAGCTTATATTTAAATATAATATCGTTGTTATGAACCTATAAATAAGATTTATCATTGATTCAAAGTCATTATACTTATTGATCTACTTATGGGAATGATGTCTAGGCTGTGATTTAGTGAGGTGTTTAAAGTGGAATTTTCAAACAGTATACTTCGTATACCAAACGGACCCTACCTACGATATAATCCTACTTGGTTGTTCCTTACTTGATAGATCATGAAGTAGACTCTGAGTTAACGATGAATCTAGACTAATAATTAGTCGCAATAAATATTATACTAAAATCTAGTGGTAATAATACTAGGTTTCGTCGAAGGAAATCATATTATTAGGAAGCGAAGCGCTGCTCGAATTTCGAGTCGTCACTGTAGCAAGTGAGTACATAGTCACTTTCATCTTTCACATACATATGAAGTAGTTTATATTAATTACGTGTTATGTGTGCATATCATCTGTTTACTTGATATCTATGATGGATGAACATTTTTATATGAGTTTGTAAATGATTTAAACTATATATGTATTTTATATCTACAAAAAATGTTAGGGAAAAACATGGGTGGATTAAATAGACGATCTGCGATAAAAAGATGAGAGGCCTCGATGTTGACAGTGTTTCCAGTCATCTAGCAGAGTATAGATGACGACCACAAACTTTTCTAAATAGTCCAGTGGAACGCTAGCAAGCTCGCAACCTGTAGATGTTTGTGAACGATGTGTTCACCGGTGTACTCCATCCCCCTCATGGTTGCCTTTAGGACATTTATTGCTGAGGAACTCCCTTAGCAGTAGTATACATCCCCGATGATGATCCTTAGGCTAGGTCCCTTATGATAGGTGTTTAGGGACGTAAAGTGAGGATAACTGGAATGGGTAATTGGCTTATTGTTGGTTGATGAAATTAATAAACTTATTTATTGCTGATGATCCTATGTGCTGACCAGGCTCTCAAGCCTGACCCACTCAGTTTCTTGTATTACAGGTAGTGGCACAAGAGCGTAGTTGGATGAGTTGATGAGGGATTACGGATTAAAGGACAGTAGATATTAATAAATGTTGTAAGGCCTATGTTGTTCTGTTTGTGCTTTTGATATGTATCGATCATGACATACCGAGGTTTTAATATAATGAAATACATTTCTTCGGAAATGATTTGATAAATCTTTATCATATTTATCTTTTGGGAACAAATTCCGCAACACTTTTCTTTAAAATATTTCTCTGATTTTTAAACAGAGAAAATTGGTCTTTTCTGGCTGTGAAAATGGGGATGTCACTGTTGGTATCAGAGCCAGGTTTAAGCGAACTAGGATTTCGTAGGATTTCTATACTTAAACTTAGAATGCTAAGCGATGATTGTGAGATGAGTTTCTACTATATTTTAGACAAGAGCATTAGTTTATTTTAGGAAAGATGCCTAAAATGCTTTTATGTGCTATATGCTATTATTTTTTCGGATCTATGGTTTGTTGCCAACCGGATCTGGAAACCTTATGTGTTTAGGATTCTAAACGTACGACTACGATATTAGAACTAACATGTAAACATTTCGTAGAGATAAGGATGATTTAAACATCTATCCTAAATAAAGATCTAAATTCACCCTATTCAGTGTATAGATCAAGATGGCAATAACCCAAAGTGGAATCACAAACAGAAATAGGAGTCAATACCACAACCTCAAGTGATTGAGCAAGTACCTATTGTAACAGCCGCACCTGAGCCAATCACAATGGTCGGGGTACAAGCAATGATCCAGATGATGTTGGATCGTCAAATGGAGGAGACAAGGCGACTGCTACAGGATAGGGATGAACCTACGATGCTAGTTGAACAACCCGAATTGAACGATGGGCAGTCAGAAGGAGGGAACTACAGTGGGACTGTTCGTCAAGCCAACCCACCAATAGTTCGACGAATCAACCAAGATGACGGAGACAAAAGGAATGGATGCAAGTACAAAGATTTTCTAACTTGCAAGCTATCGACCTTCACTGGGAAGGAAGATCCGATCGGAGTTATGGATTGCATCTCGGAGATGGAGTTGGCCTTCATGACGTATGGTGCAGAGGCAAGTTACAAACCAAAGTTTCAGTACACCAGTTCAGGGGAGGTGCGGTTCATTAGTGGAACACCTTGGGGAAGACTTTGATCCCCAATGAGCCCTGTAACTAACGTGGGCAGATTTTTTGGTGCAATTCAAGCGCAAGTACTGCTCAGTCCAAAACCTGCTCGAGTTAGAGAACTAATTCCTAACTTTGAAAAAGGGGAGCATGTCCATTGATGAATACACCAACAACTTCACAAACAAGATGGAGTTTTCCTTACGCATTGTCCCCGAAGAGATGACGAAAATTAACAAGTACACAAAGGGACTTCCATGGGAGTATGCGGTGCCAGTACATCAGGCACCTACTCTAGAGGCAGTTATCTGGGTTGCCAAGTATGTGGAGGATATGATCAAGGGAAGAGCTGCCAATAAGGTCGAGGTTAATGAGAAGAGAAAATTCAAAGGGTCTGCAAGGCCCAATAATAAAATCAAGTCTGGTTCAAGGAAGTTTGGAGGAGGAGGAGCCGAAGCGAAGTGGTGCGACAACTGCAAGAAGAAACACTTTGGGAAATATGACAGAGAAGTTACTTGTTTTAAGTGTGGAAAGCCCGAACACTATGCCAACGAGTTCACATTCAATAAGAAGGTATGTTATAGGTGCAACGAGGAAAAGCACATCTCGAGGGACTGCCCGAAGAAAAAGAGGCAGCAAGACCCAATGTTCCACCAAAGATGAAGGAGAGAGCCTTCCAGATGACACTAGAAGCTGCGAAGAAGGCAGCAGATGTCGCTTTAGGTACCTTTCTTGTAAATGGATTACCTGCCAATATACTATTTGATTCAGGAGCGAACTACTTCTTCGTATCGCATGAATTTGGTGGGAAACTAGCATTGCGTGTACAAAAACTTGATAATGCCCTAGTTGTGGAAGTTGTCAGTGGCAAGTTCGTACCTATTAGTGATCATATTAAGAACATCGTCATCGAATTAAATGGAAATGAATTCCATGAAGAATTGTTACCCATAGAGTTGAAGGGTTTCGACATCATTGTGGGGATGGATTGGCTTAGCGCCAACGATGTCGAGATACTTTGCAAGAAGAAGATAGTAAGAGTAAACCCACCCGGAAAAAAGTCATTTATGGTGTACGGGGACAAACGCAGAATAAACTCTAGAATCATTTCCCTAATGAAGGCCAGAAAATGTTTGTCTAAAGGATGCACATCATACTTGGCATTCGTGATCGATGCTAAGAAGGAAAAGAAGGAAAAGCAAAGTATTCCAGTACTGTGGAATTATCCAGAAGTCTTTATCGAAGATCTTCCTGGATTACCACCTGATAGATAAGTAGAGTTCCGAATAGACTTATTACCAGGAACGACACCAATAGCAAAAGCACCGTACCGATTAGCACCAATGGAGATGAAGAAGCTTATGACGCAATTTCAGAAGTTATTGGACAACGGTTTCATTCGACCTAGTTCATCACCCAGGGGAGCTCCAGTGTTATTCGTGAAAAAGAAGGGCGGAATCATGAGAATGTGTATAGACTACTGAGAGCTGAGCAAGGCAACGGTGAAGAACAAGTATCCATTTCCAAGGATTGATGACCTATTCGATCAGCTACAAGGTTCGAGCTATTTCTCAAAGATCGATCTTAGGTCGGGATATCATCAGCTGAAGGTGAGAGAGCATGATATAAAGAAGACTACATTCAGAAATAGATGAAATTCTTGGTTATATCATTTGGACTAACCAATGCTCCAGCAGCGTTCATGAATTTGTTAAACAAGGTTTGTAAACCATTCCTCGATAAATCTATGATCGTGTTCATAGATGAAATTCTGATTTACTCAAAAATCTAGGAGGAGTATGGCAAGCATCTACGAGAAGTGTTGGAAGTGTTGAAGAGGGAGAAGCTATATGTAAGGTTCTCCGAATGCAATTTTTGGATCTGAGAAGTCCAATTATTGGGCCATGTGGTTAACCAAGAAGGGATAATGGTTGACCCAGCAAAGATCGAAGTTGTGATGAAGTGATAATGTCCTAAAAGTCCCGCGGAGATCCGAAGCTTTCTGGGATTAGTCGGATATTACCGAAGATTTATCCAAGGATTTTCTTCGATAGTTGCTCCATTGACAGCTTTGACCCACAAAGAAGCTACATATACATGGAGTGAGAAGCACGAAGACGCATTCGAGAAGCTAAAGAAGAAGCTATGTGAAGCACCAATTCTTTCTCTACCCGATGGAGTTGAAGGCTTCGCAGTGTATAGCGATGTGTCGGGATTCGGGTTGTGTTGTGTTCTAACTCAAAGAGAAAATGTGATAGCATACGCATCTCGACAATTGAAAGAGCACGAAAAGAACTACCCTACTCACGATCTGGAGTTGGCAGTGGTAGTATTTGCCCTAAAGATATGGAGGCATTACCTTTATGGCACAAAGTGAAAACTTTTCACTGATCATAAGAGTCTCTAGTATCTCTTTAATTAGAAGGAATTCAACATGAGACGAAGTTGGCTAGAGTTACTCAAGGACTACGACTGTGACATACTTTACCACCCTGATAAACCAAATGTGTTAGTTGATGCTCTGAGTTGAAAAGCAACCTTAAAAGAAAAGTACAAGAGCGTTAATAATATAAGTTGTCTCGACTATTGTGGAAAGTATCAACGAAGCTCAGGAAGAAGCTTCAAAGAAAAATGACCGAAAGGAAGAACGTTTAAGCAGAACTTTAGTGTTCGATACAAACAGTCAAGGATTAAAGGTATTCCAAGATAGGATTTAGGTACATAAGACAGGAGGAGTAAGAGATATTCTGGTGGAAGAAGCCCACAAGACTATGTAATCGATTCATCATGGCAGCACTAAAATGAATAGCGATCTAAAACCCTACTACTGGTGGCTGACAATGAAGTTCGATGTTGAAAAGTATGTGATCGAGTGTGTAACTTGTGCAAGAGTTAAGGCACAACATCAGAAACTGTATGGGAGTTTAGAACCTTTATTTGTACCCATGGGTAAATGGGAAGACAACACCATGGATTTTGTGACTACACTGTCCAGGACGAAGAATGTTCACGCGTGATTTGGGTGGTCATGGATCGTTTTACTAAGAGTGCACACTTCACACATGATAGCCACACAATTCAATGCTAATGTCAAAATTTTCAGATCCGACAATGCCAAAGAATTGCTTTTCACTAAATTGTTCCAAGCTAAAGTCATAATACATTAGTTTTCATGTGTTGAGAGGCCACAACAAAACTCTATTGTAGAACGAAAACACCAACACATACTGAATGTTGCAAGGGCACTGTATTTCCAGTCGAATATACCAATTGAATATAGATCAGAATGTGTCTTAATTGCTGTATATCTGATCAATAGAACTCCTTCCAAGTTGCTTCAATATCTTACACCTTATCAAAAACTTTATAATGCAGAACCACAATATAATCTACTTTCTACTTTTGGTTGCTTAGCCTTTGCTTCTACTTTAACAGCACACAGAAACAAGTTTAAACCACGTGCAAAATCTTGTGTCTTCATAGGTTACCCACCTGGCATGAAGGCATATAAGTTGCTTGACTTGTCCACAAGAGAAATTTTCATGTCAAGAGATGTTGTATTTCATGAAACTATTTTTCCATTCATAAATATAACTCATCCCTTTGTTGACGATCCTTTTTCCATGGTTGTATTACCAAAAGCTTTTGATTCAGATCATGAATCTTCATCTCAAATTTTACAACATGTTCCAAACCCCATTTCTATTCCTATGTCACCTAATTCCATTCCAATTTCTAATATTCCAAATATACCCTTACCCAATGATTCACATTTACCACAAGCACAACCTAACAGAACACAACAAGTTAGGACCAGACCATCATATTTACAGGATTATCATTGTAACCTCACAAAATTTCATACATGTTCTACAAATTCCAGTTCATCCTCTTGTAGATATCCTTTATCTGAGGTTATTTCTTATGATAATCTTAGTAAAAACTGCAAAGCTTACACCATTTCTATATCTGCTCTAGAAGAACCCAAAAACAATAATGAAGCTGTCAAATCTGTTGAATGGCAACATGCTATGAATGATGAGTTACAAGCTTTGGAATTGAATAATACTTGGGTTGTTGTTCCTCTTCCAAAATACATAAATCCATTGGGTTTTCGATGGGTGTATAAGATCAAAAGAAGAGACGATGGAACAATAGAACGATTTAAAGCATGCCTTGTTGCAAAAGGGTTCAATCAACAAGAAGGAGTTGATTTCTTAGACACTTATTCTCCTGTAGCCAAGCTTGTTACAGTGACACTTCTTCTTGCCTTGGCTGCTAAAAAAAACTGGCCACTTATCCAATTAGATGTGAACAATGCTTTTCTAAATGGAGATTTAGAAGAAGAGGTGTACATGCAATTACCTCAACTGTATTCTGGTAATTTTTCTTCTTCAAGACATCAACAAATGGTATGTAAACTCCAAAAATCTCTTTATGGATTAAGGCAGGCTTCTAGACAATGGTATTCTAAATTTTCTAGTTTTTTAAATACTTTGGGTTTTACACAATCAAAATTAGATTATTCTCTGTTTTTTAAAGGTGTTGGTTCATCATATGTTGCTTTGCTAGTCTATGTTGATGACATAGTTATCACAGGACCTTCAACATCTGAAATACAGTTGGTTAAAAAGGCTTTAAGTGCTCGTTTCAAATTAAAAGATTTGGGGAATTTGAGACATTTTTTAGGCCTTGAGATTGCTAGATCAAAAACTGGAATTTTTCTTTCACAAAGATAATATACTTTAAAGCTTCTTGGGGATATCGGACTTTAAAGCCAAATGGATCCCAAGTACAAATTATCAGGTTTTGAAGGAGATTTTTTACAAGATGAGTTCCAATACATAAGACTTATCGGTCGTTTGCTATATTTGACCATCACAAGGCCCGATATCACTTATGTTGTTCATCGTTTGAGTCAATATCTCAATAAACCCAGAACTCATGCATCATATGCATGCTGCAACACATCTTCTTAGATACTTAAAGTCTAATCTAGGACAGGGGTTGTTTCTTTCAGCAACCCTTCTCTTCAATTAAGAGACTTTAGTGATGCTGATTGGGTAGGATGCAAAGCCACCAGAAGATCTGTCATAGGATATTGTGTTTTTATTGGTGTTTCTCTTATTTCTTGGCGATCTAAGAAACTAAACATTGTAGCTAGATCATCCACATAAGCAGAATATAGAGCCATTGTTGTTGTCACTTGTGAACTTATGTGGTTAAGACACTTGTTGAATGATTTTGGTGTAAAGCAAACTGAACCAAATCTCATCTTCTGTCATAATGAATCTGCCATCCAATTAGCGTCTAATCCCACTTTTCATGAGAGAACTAAACATGTGGAGATTGATTGTCACTTCATTCGGGACAAAATCATTGATCAAACCATTAAACTTCTTCCAATAAATACTCATTTTCAGCTTGCAAACGTATTCACCAAATCGTTGCCACGTGCTAAACTATTGCCTTTAATGTCCAAGATGGCCATGAAAACAATTTTTTCACGGTCATCTTGAGGGGGGATATTAGGGGTATTAATGTAATATTACAATATAGTTTGTTAATTGTTGTTAGTTAGAAGTAATTAGCAACTAAATGAGTATGTTAGCATTAAGGACGAATTGTAAGTTTGTATATAATCATCTTTGTAATTAGTATTGATCTAATGAGAAATGTATTGTTTCTTTTTCTCATTTCGTTTCTCTTTCATACAAGTTCATAGGAATGCAGATGGATTTCAGCTTTTAACTCCTTCCGACGGACAATCATGGACTACGAACAAATGTCCTTACTGATATATGTCACCTTTGCATGTTTCCGCAGGAATTAGTTAAAGTTTAGATTAACCACAACACTCGATCCCTCTTAAACCTTCTCATTATCATTACCATTTACTCCTTTGACAACATTAGCATAGGAACCACTATGAATGCTTGTCGATTCCACTGTATGCATCAAATATGACATCATCACCTCATTAGGTTTTGTTTTCCGCTCACTTATGACCCTAGAAAATAGAGGAATAGATGCAAACAATTTGTGAAACCCAAGTGATGTGTCAAAAAATTCTTTATCCAAGTCATGCACCCCAGTCTAACGAACAAAACCAAATTGTTTGCATATATATCCTTGACATCTTTTTTGCAATAAACATGTCAAATGTCTTTCCAATCCTACCACACACCATTCATTTGTCATTGGATTCAACTGAAATGGGAAATTTTAATATAAATCAAGTGAATTTTAGAACTTAAAGGAACATGTCCTGATGATCGTCCTTGAGGACCCAACTTTGATTCTCGAGTAACACTTTCCTTTCTCGTGTATCGTACATTTGTCTTATCTTCATCAGCCACACAACGTGAACCAGTCTATCAATTGCAGCCTTTAGTCTAGTTCATAGACATCAGATTAACCTCCATCCCGCCGGGGAAGAAGTTAGTCGGAATCAAAGATGTTGCCGACATATAGGGATTTGTGTAAAAAATACTAGCTTTTTATCATATTTGTCACTATGTCAAAAGTGTAAAGAGTGTTTAAATTGATAAACTAAAATCATGACTTTTTTTAAAAAAATCTAGAAATTTTCATCATGTTTAAAGGCCCGCTAACTCCATTTAAAAATAAAAAATAAAAATAGCTTTTACGTGATGAACTTTTGTTGTCTACAGATGTATAACATATACTGAATATGACATAGAAATATACAATAACATTTAGATTATACAATTAAAATGTTTTTCTGAAAACATGATTATATATGCAATTAAAAACAACAATGCAAATTGTCGCATTACAATAAGGAAGTAATTCAGTAAACCATATGATTCATTTACAAATTTTGACGGTAAGAAACATAATTAAATATTGTCTATTTCCGTAGATCTTTGCATGATGTGTGATTAATTAGCTTATACGACGACAAAGAGTGATTCCATCACCCACAGGAAGCTGACAGATCTCTACTCTTGGATCAGCAGCGAGGGCTTTGTTGAGCTCTAACACGAAGTCTCTGTAATATCTAACATACTTCCGAAGTGGGGCATCTGCGGGTGCCACCAAAGACCCATTCCAAAGGGTGTTATCGTAGCCAATCACTCCCCCAATTTTAACAAGATCGATTAACCTTTTGTGGTAATTAAGATAGTTGTCTTTATCCGCATCCACGAAAATAAAATCGAATGATCCATGGAATTTTACATCTCCTACCATCTGGTCAAGAAGAGGAAGCGCAGGGCCTTCTCTAAAGTCAATCTTGTGAGCAACACCTGCTTTCTCAATGATCGGAAGGCCGATTTCGTAATTTTCACGGTTTATGTCCAAGGCCAATATCTTTCCATCTTCTGGTAGAGCAAGCGCAGTAGAAAGAAGGGAATAACCAGTGTAAACACCGATCTCCATCGTGTTCTTAGCATTTATGAGCTTAAGAAGTAAGTTCAAAAACTGTCCTTCGTCAGCAGATGTCGTCATAAGATTCCTGCATTTAGTAGTACAAGTAAAACAGATTAGACAACGAAAAGCACCCACAATGTTTTTATGGTAATCCTCTTACGTACTCATAATGTGTTGTAGCATTAGGAAATGCATGCACTTAATTATATGACTTACCAAGGATGTTTAGCAGTGACCTCACGTAGCTCTTTCATGGATTCTGGCTCTCTCGGGTAAACGCTGGTTTCAAGAATGTATTGGTAAAGTGCATCGCTTTGAAGGAGACTCTTGTGGCCAACTTCTTGGTGTTTTGCGGGCTGAGTTTCTCCGGTGACTGCCATTATGAGGAATCTCCGGTGTGTGAGTATGAAATGGTTAGTGATTATTATTTATTGGTGGGTTGAAGTGAAGTTGAAATGGAAGATGGAGCGTATGAGATTATATAGGGAGTGGGCATGGAGTATCGGAAGGTGGTGGAGTGGTGCGGTTGAGGTCTTGTTGGTGGGGTTGGTGAGACTTGAGCTTTCGTTGCTGATGTGGATGTCGCCAACCATTTTGGAAACCAAGAGTTGGTAAAACCCACTTGTTTTATTTTAATTTTATTTTTTGTAATAAAATAATTATATACCAGTTTAGCTGAATGGTTATATAAATATTGCCGTTCATCTTTTTTCCCCTACGCCATTTTCTTTTTTCTCTTGGAGATGGTGCATCAAAGTCTTTTTCATTGTGCATTAAAAGATAGATGAATAACATGAAGAGAGTGATTAATGTGGCGATGACGTAGATTAAAAACGAAGTAGAAGTATAATAGATACTCTAATTATGCAACCTATTTTTTCCTCAAACGTCTTTTAAAGTACTAGTTAATAATACAAATTTAGTTTGAATTCATATTTTTAGTATTTATTTTTTAACTTTTTACTAATATAAGTAATATAAGTACCATATAGACAATACTTTAGTTATGAATACCATATTGATGTCACTGTTTATAGGAAAATGACTTTTTTAATATACAAGTAGTTTCCGCATAATATATTTGGTCCATGCGTAGATGCATTGAAGACCTTTTTCTTATATAAAAGACTTTAGTGGTCATTTTTTTTTAATTTTGATTCAGATTATTTTGAACTACTACCCACCTTTTTTTTATTTCATTTTTAAGGGAAATAGTTCCCTATTATTTCCCTTAATTGACAAAAGCAAGCAAAACTCAAAGTTTGACCATCTCAACTCAAGCAATGATTGAAGTGGGATGAAGTTGTTTTTGTTTGTATTTCACTTAATTATACTTGGGGATTGTCAATCATCATATTAATCTGAATTGTTTAATGGAATAGTTAGGATTTAGTTATTTGCTTCAAATATTTAGATTTTTAGAACAAACTATACACTACAAAGAAAATGGTGGAATTTCGATGGCCAAATAATGTGTTGAAAATGTTTATCACCGTCAGAATTCTAACATATATAAATATATCTGATAGGTCCTTTAACAACTTACCGATAGAAAATTCCATGAGTAAGCAATTTCAACATAAACATTTATGTGACATTTTCGACAGAAACCAATGGATTTCAGTATTAACTGTTTCCAAAAAATTACCGACATATATTTTTACCAATGTATGTCACTTTCGAATCAGATGCTATCTAATTACTTTTGGGTGTTGGATAGGCATCGATGGGGACTTGATTTTTGCTAATGTATATGGGCCGCAAACCCCGGCTGATAAGAGAAGATTATGGGATGAATTGTTGAACATCAAAAGGAGTAAGGAAGGGATATGGATCATGTTTGGAGATTTTAACACTATTAGAAGACCGGATAAATGTTACAATTCCCAATTCTGCCCTTCTTCATCATTCAGTTTTAATCAATTTATTGGGGAAGCTGGTCTATGTGATCTCAGAATGGGTGGCCATCGTTTTACTTACTTCTGCCAATCTGAAGTTAAATTAAGTAAGCTCAATAGATACCTTGTAAGTCATCACCAGATTAATCCTTTCCCTTCAGTTTCTGTGGTTGCAGTCCCATGGGTATTCTCTGATCACTGTCCAGTAATTTTACAATCCCATGCACCCGACTTTGGGAAGGCCCCTTTCCGATTCTTTAACTCGTGGATGAGGAGAGATGGATGTGATTTGGTGGTAAGTATGGCATGGGCGGGGTCAGTCCAAACGTATATGGGGCCTGGGACGAAAAGAAAAAAAGGCCTCTCAAATACAAATATAATAAAGATTAAAAAAGTATCATTTATTCTTCGGTATAGACGTGTTCAATTAGCAATAACAAGTAAGTCAAATTGTTTATCTTTTGAGCTAATTTGAGTTTGAACCAACTATACATCCTAAAAATCATTTAGGTAATAATTGTTTTTTTATATATACAGTACATAGCCCATAAATTTTGGCCCCCCTGAGACGTGGGCCCTGGGCTGTTGCTCGGGTTGCCCATCGTCTGAACCGGCCCTGGGCATGGGAAAATTTCAAGGGATACAGGACCCCGGATAGATATCTTGCTGCAAACTAAGGTATCTTAAAAAGGAAATCAGGTCCTGGAGGCTAATGAATTCCCAAAGGAATCACAAGAGCTGATGAATGCAAAATCTAGGGTCCATGAGTTGGATCTGCCAGCTGAAGCTCGGCCCCCTAGTGATTATGAACTAGAAGATCGAAGAGCTAGTTTTAAAAAAAATAGTTGAATTGGAAAAGATGGCTTCCCTTGACCTAAAACAGAAGTCGAGAGTAAAGTGGGTGGTGGATGGGGACGAAAACACAAAATTTTTCCATGGATATGTTAATAACAAAAAAACAAAGGAATAACATATATGGCTTGATCATTAACGATTCTTGGAGTACGGATGCTAATGCACTTAAGATGGAAGTGTACAAGTTCTTTAAGCCTGAGTTTCACGAAAAATGGCCTAGCAGACCTAAACTTATCAGCCAAAAATTCAGGCATTTCGACTCGATTACTAGCACAAACTTAGAGACGACATTCACTATTGACAAGATAAAATGTGTTGCTTGGGCGGAAAACTTGATTATGGTTGTAACTCCTCTTTCATTACCCTTGTACCAAAGGTAAAAGACCCCCTCAAGCTTGGTGATTACCGGCCGATTAGTCTCATTCGATGCGTATACAAGATAATATCCAAACTACTAGCCTCTCAGCGTAAAGGAGTTATCGGCTATAACATTGGGGAAGTTCAGTCGGCATTCATTGAAGGGTGAAATATACTTAACGGGCCACTTGTCATCAATGAGTTATGCTCTAGGGCAAAGAAAATCAAGAAAATATCCTATTGTTCAAGTTTAACTTTGACAAAGTATTTGATTCTATTAATTAGGAATATCTTGGTTCCACTCTTGAACAAATAGGGTATGGGATGAAGTGGAGGGGATGGATAAAGGGGTGCTTAAACTCGGCTAGGGTATCCGTTCTTGTCAACGGTTTGGCTACTGACGAGTTCTCCATGGGAAGAGGTGTAAGACAAGTTGACCCGCTCTCACCCTATCTATTCATTATTGCAATGGGAGGTCTAAATGTGGCCATGACTTCGGCATGTGAGAAAGTTCTATTCTTCGGGATTAAGATACCAAATTGTGACCAAACAGTCTCACACTTGTTCTACGTGGATGTTGCCCTTTTCGTTGGGGAATGGTCCAAAGTAAATATAAAATTCTTGCTAGGATCCTTTGATGCTTCCATGTGGTATCTGGGCTTAAGTGTGGAAAGCCCGAACACTATACCAACGAGTGCACATTCAATAAGAAGGTATGTTATGGGTGCAACAAGGAAAAGCACATCTCGAGGGACTGCCCGAAGAAAAAGAAGCGTAAAAGACCCAACGTTCCATCAAAGATGAAGGTGAGAGCCTTCCAGATGACGCTAGAAGCTGCGAAGAAGGCAGCAGATGTCACTTCAGGTACCTTTCTTGTAAATGGATTACCTGCCAATATACTATTTGATTTGGAAGTGAACTACTTCTTTGTATCGCATAAATTTGGTGGGAAACTAGCATTGCCTCTAGAAAAACTTGATAATGCCCTAGTTGTAGAAGTTGTCAGTGGCAAGTTCGTACCTATTAGTGATCATATTAAGAACATCGTCATCGACTTAAATGGAAATGAATTCCACGAAGAACTATTACCCATAGAGTTGAAGGGTTTCAACATCATTGTGGGGATGGATTGGCTTAGCGCCAACGATGCCGAGATACTTTGCAAGAAGAATATAGTAAGAGTAAACCCACCCAGAAAACAATCATTTATGGTGTACGGGGACAAACGCAGAGTAACCTCTAGAATCATTTCCCTAATGAAGGCCAGAAAATGTTTGTCTAAAGGATTCACACCATACTTGGCATTCGTGATCGATGCTAAGAAGGAAAATAAGGAAAAGCAAAGTATGTCAGTAGTGTGGGATTATCCAGAAGTCTTTCTCGAAGATCTTCCAAGATTACCACCTGATAGACAAGTAGAGTTCCGAATAGACATGTTACCAGGAACTATACCAATAGCAAAAGCACCGTACCGATTAGCACCGATGGAGATGAATGAACTTATGACGCAACTTCAGGAGTTATTAGCCAACGGTTTCATTCGACCTAGTTCATCACCCTGGAGAGCTCCAGTGTTATTCGTGAAAAAGAAGGACGGAAGCATGAGAATGTGTATAGACTACCGAGAGCTGAGCAAGGCAACGGTGAACAACAAGTATCCATTACCAAGGATTGATGACCTATTCGATCAGCTGCAAGGTTCGAGCTATTTCTCAAAGATCTATCTTAGGTCGGGATATCATCAACTAAAGGTGAGAGAGCATGATATAAAGAAGACTACATTCAGAACAAGATATGGACACTACGAGTTCTTGGTTATATCATTTAGACTAACCAATGCTCCAGCAGTGTTCATGGATTTGATAAACAGGGTTTGTAAGCCATTCCTTGATAAATCCATAATCATGTTCATAGATGACATTCTGATTTACTCAAAAAGCTAGGAGGAGCATGGCAAGCATCTACGAGAAGTGTTGAAAGTGTTAAAGAGGGAGAAGCTATATGTAAGGTTCTCTTAATGCAATTTTTTGATCCGAGAAGTCCAATTATTGGGTCATGTGGTTAACCAAGAAGGGATAATGGTTGACCCAGCAAAGATCGAAGTTGTGATGAAGCAGGAATGACCAAAAAATCCTGTGGAGATCCGAAGCTTTCTGGGATTAGCCGGATATTACCGAAGATTTATCCAAGGCTTTTCTTCGATAGCTGCTCCATTGACAGCTTTGACCCACAAAGGAGCTACATATACATGGAGTGAGAAGCTAAAGAAGAAGATATATGAAGCATCGATTCTTTCTCTACCCGATGGAGTTGAAGACTTCGCATTATAGAGCAAAGTGTCAGGAATCGGGTTGGGTTGTGTTCTAACTCAAATAGAAAATGTGATAGCATACGTATCTCGACAATTGAAAGAGCATGATAAGAACTACCCCACTCATGATCTGGAGTTGGCAGTGGTAGTATTTTCCATAAAGATATAGAGACATTACCTTTATGGCACAAAGTGCAAACTTTTCACTAATCATAAGAGTCTCTAGTATCTCTTTAATTAGAAAGAATTCAACATGAGACAATGACACTGGCTAGAGTTAATCAAGGACTACAACTGTGAGATACTTTCCCACCCTGGTAAAGCAAATGTTGTAGTAGATGCTCTGAGTCGAAAAGTTAACCTTGAAAGAAAAAGGACAAGATCGTTAATAATAGAAGTTGTCTCGACTATTGTTGAAAGTATCAACAAAGCTTAAGAAGAAGCTTCAAAGAAAAATGACCGAAAGGAAGAACGTTTAGGCAAAACGTTAGTGTTCGGTACAAGCAGTTAATGATTGAAGGTATTCAATATAGGATATATGTACATAAGACAGGAAGAGTAAGAGATCTTCTGGTGGAAGAAGCCTACAAGACCATGTACTCGATTCATCCCGGCAGCACTAAAATGTATAACGATCTAAAACCCTACTACTGGTGGCTGACGATGAAGCTCGATGTTGCAAAGTATGTGGTCGAGTGTGTAACTTGTGCAAGAGTTAAGGCACAACATCAGAAACCGTATGGTAGTTCAGAACCTTTACCTGTACCCATGGGTAAATGGGAAGACATCACCATGGATTTTGTGACTAAACTGCCTAGGACGAAGAATGGTCACGCATGATTTGGGTGGTCGTTGATCGTTTTACTAAGAGTGCACACTTCACGCATGATAGCCACACAATTCAAAGCTAATGTCAAAATTTTCAGATCTAACAATGAATTGCTTTTCACTGAATTGTTCCAAGCTAAAGGCATAATACATCAGTTTTAATGTGTTGAGAGGCCACAACAGAACTCTATTGTAGAACGAAAACACCAACACGTACTGAATGTTGCAAGGCCACTATATTTCCAGTCGAATATACCAATTGAATATTGGTCAGAATGTGTCTTAACTGTTGTATATCTGATCAATAGAACTCCTTCCAAGTTGCTTCAATATCTTACACCTTATCAAAAACTTTATAATGCAGAACCACAGTATAATCTACTTCGTACTTTTACTTGCTTAGCCTTTGCTTCTACTTTAACAGCACACAAAAACAAGTTTGAACCACGTGCAAAATCTTGTGTCTTCATAGGTTACCCACCTGGCATGAAGGCATATAAGTTGCTTGACTTGTCAACAAGAGAAATTTTCATGTCAAGAGATGTTGTATTTCATGAAACTGTTTTTCCATTCATAAATATAACTCATCCCTTTGTTGACGATCCTTTTTCCATGGTAGTCTTACCAAAAGCTTTTGATTCAGATCATGAATCTTCATCTCAAATTTTACAACATGTTCCAAACCCCATTTCTATTCCTATTTCACCTAATTCCATTCCAATTTCTAACATTCCAAATATACCCTTACCCAATGATTCACATTTACCACAAGCACAACCTAACAGAACACAACGAGTTAGGACCAGACCATCATATTTACAGGATTATCATTGTAACCTCACAAAAGTTCATACATGTTCTACAAATTCCAGTTCATCCTCTTGTAGATATCCTTTATCTGAGGTTATTTCTTATGATAATCTTAGTAAAAACTGCAAAGCTTACACCATTTCTATATCTGCTCTAGAATAACCCAAAAACTATAATGAAGCTGTCAAATCTGTTGAATGGAAACATGTCATGAATGATGAGTTACAAGCTTTGGAATTGAATAATACTTGGGTTGTTGTTCCTCTTCCGAAATACAGAAAGCCATTAGATTGTCGATGGGTGTATAAGATCAAAAGAAGAGACGATGGAACAGTAGAACGATTTAAAGCATGCCTTGTTGCAAAAGGGTTCAATCAACAAGAAGGAGTTGATTTTTTTAGACACTTATTCTCCTGTAGCCAAGCTTGTTATAGTGACACTTCTTCTTGCCTTGGCTGCTAAAAACAATTGGCCACTTATCCAATTAGATGTGAACAATGCTTTTCTAAATGGAGATTTAGAAGAAGAGGTGTACATGCAATTACCTCAAGGGTATTCTGGTAATTTTTCTTCTTCAGGACATCAACAAATGGTATGTAAACTCCGAAAATCTCTTTATGGATTAAGGCAGGCTTCTAGACAATTGTATTCTAAATTTTCCAGTTTTTTAAATATTTTGGATTTCACACAATCAAAATCAGATTATTCTCTATTTTTTAAAGGTGTTGGTTCATCATATGCTGCTTTGCTAGTCTATGTTGATGACATAGTTATCACAGGAGCTTCAACATCTGAAATACAGTTGGTTAAAAAGGCTTTAAGTGCTCATTTCAAATTAAAAGATTTGGGGAATTTTAGACATTTTTAGGCATTGAGATTGCTAGACCAAAAACTAGATTTTTTCTTTCACAAAGACAATATACTTTAAAGCTTCTTGGGGATATGGGACTTTTAGCAGCAAAGCCAAATGGATCCAACATACAAATTATCAAGTTTTGAAGGAAATTTTTTACAAGATGAGCTCCAATACAGAAGACTTATCGGTCGTTTGCTATATTTGACCATCACAAGGCCCGATATCACTTATGTTGTTCATCGTTTGAGTCAATATCTCAATAAACCCAGAACTCATGCATCATATGCATGCTGCAACACATCTTCTTAGATACTTAAAGTCTAATATAGGACATGGGTTGTTTCTTTTAGCTACTTCTTCTCTTTAATTAAAAGACTTTAGTGATGCTGATTGGGCAGGATGCAACGCCACCAGAAGATCTGTCACAGGATATTGTGTTTTTATTGGTGTTTCTCTTATTTCTTGGCGATCTAAGAAACAAAACATTGTAGCTAGATCATCCACGGAAGCAGAATATAGAGCCATTGTTGTTGTCACTTGTGAACTTATGTGGTTAAGACACTTGTTGAATGATTTTGGCGTAAAGCAAACTGAACCAAATCTCATCTTCTGTGATAATGAATCTGCCATCCAATTAGCGTCTAATCCCACTTTTCATGAGAGAACTAAACATGTGGAGATTGATTGTCACTTCATTCGAGACAAAATCATTGATCAAACCATTAAAATTCTTCCAATAAATACTCATTTTCAGCTTGCAAACATATTCACCAAACCGTTGCCACATGCTAAACTATTGCCTTTAATGTCCAAGATGGCCATGAAAACAATTTTTTCACGGTCATCTTGAGGGGGGGTATTAGGGGTATTAATGTAATATTACAGTATAGTTTGTTAATTGTTGTTAGTTAGAAGTAATTAGTAACTAAATTAGTATGTTAGCATTAAGGACGTATTGTAAGTTTGTATATAATCATCTTTGTAATTAGTATTGATCTAATGAGAAAAGTATTGTTTCTCTCTCTCTCTTTCGTTTCGTTTCTCTTTCATACAAGTTAATAGGAATGCAGATGGATTTCAGTTTTTAACTCTTTCCGACGGACAATCACGGACTACGAACAAATGTCCTTACTGATATATGTCACCTTTGCATGTTTCCGCCAGAATTAGTTAATGTTTGGATCAACCACAACACTCAATCCCTCTTAAACCTTCTCATTATCATTACCATTTACTCCTTTGACAACATTAGCATAGGAACCACTATGAATGCTTGTCGATTCCACTGTATGCATCAGATATGACATCCTCACCTCATTAGGTTTTGTTTTCCACTCACTTATGACCCTAGAAAATAGAGGAATAAATGCAAACAATTTGTGAAACCCAAATGATGTGTCAAAAAATTCTTTATCCAAGTCATGCACCCCAGTCTAACGAACAAAACCGAATTGTTCGCATATCCTTGAAATCTTTTTTGCAATAAACATGTCAAATGTCTTTCCAATCCTACCACACACCATTCATTTGTCATTGGATTCAACTAAAATGGAAAATTTTAATATTAATCAAGTGAATTTTAGAACTTAAAGGAACATGTCCTGATGATCCTCCTAGAGGACCCAACATTGATTCTCGAGTAACACTTTCCTTCCTCTTGTATCATACATTTGTCCTATCTTCATCAGCCACACAACGTGAACCAGTCTATCAATTGCAGCCTTAAGTCTGGTTCATAGCAATCAGATTAACCTCAATCCCCCCGAGGTTAGTCGGAATCAAAGATGTTGCAGCCATATGTGTAAAAAATACTAGCTTTTAATTTATCATGTTTGTAAGTATGTCAAAAGTGCAAGGAGTGTTTAAATTGATAAAATAAAATCATTACTTTTTTTTTAATAAAAAAATCTAGAAATTTTCATCATGTTTAAAGGCCCGCTAACTCCATTTAAAAGTAAAAAATAAAATAGCTTTTACGTGATGAACTTTTGTTGTCTACAGATGTATAACATATACTGAATATGACATAGAAATATACAGTAGCATTTAGATTATGCAATTAAAATGGTTTTCTGAAAACATGATTATATATGCAGTTAAAAACAACAATGCAAATTGTCGCATTACAATAAGGAAGTAAATCAGTAAACCATATGATTCATTTACAAGTTTTGACGTTATGAAACATAATTAAAAAGTATATTTAATATTTCGGATGATCTGTGATGTTGATGTGTGATTAGCTTATTCGGCGACATAGAGTGATTCCGTCACCCACTGGAAGCTGACAGATCTCTACTCTTGGATCAGCAGCGAGGGCTTTGTTGAGCTCTAACACGAAGTCTCTGTAATATCTAACATACTTCCGAAGTGGGGCATCTGCGGGTGCCACCAAAGACCCATTCCAAAGGGTGTTATCGTAGCCAATCACTCCCCCAATTTTAACAAGATCGATTAACCTTTTGTGGTAATTAAGATAGTTGTCTTTATCCGCATCCACGAAAATAAAATCGAATGATCCATGGAATTTTACATCTCCTACCATCTGGTCAAGAAGAGGAAGCGCAGGGCCTTCTCTAAAGTCAATCTTGTGAGCAACACCGGCTTTCTCAATAATCGGAAGGCCAATTTCGTAATTTTCACGATTTATATCCAAGGCCAATATCTTCCCATCTTCTGGTAGAGCAAGGGCAGTAGAAAGAAGAGAATAACCGGTGTAAACACCAATCTCCATTGTGTTCTTAGCATTTATGAGCTTGAGAAGTAAGTTCAAGAACTGTCCTTCATCAGCAGACGTAGTCATGAGGTTCCTGCATTTATATTACAAGTTAAAGGAATCAGATATGCTTTTAGGGCTATGATTATATATGTTGTAACATTATGAAATGCATGCACTTAATTATATGACTTACCAAGGATGTTTAGCAGTGACCTCACGTAGCTCTTTCATGGATTCTGGCTCTCTCGGGTAAACACTGGTTTCAAGAATGTATTGGTAGAGTGCATCGCTTTGAAGGAGACTCTTGTGGCCAACTTCTTGGTGTTTTGCAGGCTGAGTTTCTCCGGTGGCGGCCATTGTGGGGAATCTCTGGTGTTGGAGTATGAAATAGAGTGTGATTAATGGTAGGTTGAAATGTATTTGAAATGGAAGAAAAGGGTGGATGGGAATATATAGGGAGTGGACTGGGCATGGCGTATCGGAAGGTGGAGGGGTGGTGCCGGTGTAGTCTTGTTGGTAGGGTTGGTGAATGCTGAGACTTGAGCATCCGTTGCCGATGTGGACTTGGCCAACCATAATGGAAACCAAGAGTTGGTAAAACCAATTGCTTTATTATTTTATAATTTTAATAAATGTTGGTTCAGATTATTTTAACTATTGTCGACCCTTTTTTATTTTCTTTTCAGAAAATAGTTTCCCTATTATTTCCCGTAGTTGTAAAAGCATGCAAATCTTGAAAGTTTGACCATCTCAACTCAATGATTGGGATCGGGGTGTTCAACTCAAACAATGATTGGGATTGGGGTGGATTTGAAGTTGCTTTTGTTTGTATTTCAATTAATTATATTTTATGGTTTGTTTATTAGTATTGAACTGGATTATTTACTTGAATACGTTAAATCGGTCATCAATCACACATGGTGACGTCGGAGCATTGGAGTAGCAAGCGGTGAAAACTTCACTGCCAGCGATGGTGGTTGTGACCGATGTAGGTGGTGGAGAAGGGGGACAGAACTGGGAACGAGAAAGGGAAATGGAACCCTAATTCAATTGTCTTTTAAAGTTTGTGTGTTGTAACGATTAACACAGTTTTTTTTTTTTTTTTTGAACAACTAACCAATATAACTTTTGTCCACGACTAAACTTGAACCTCAACCCTTCGGGGGAGGAACACCTCTTCTACACTTTGATATCGCTAGGCCAATTAAACATCTTTTGGTGATTAACACGATATATATACATAAATATAAAAATATCGGTTATTAAAAGAATAAAATCAAAAAGAGTTGGCTTGTATCCTTTTCACTAGAACGAGCATCTCTTCGTATTTTACAAGGGATGACATAATTTTATGACGGTCAATTATGTCCATTGAAAATCATAAATATTTGATAACAATTGTAACACCGAAAATTTTCAAACAAAATTTTCAATTTTTATAAAACATAATTCCATTGATATTCAATAAACAACCCTAAAAATCTCCAATACACATCCCCCATCGCAATAGGAATCAGGTCGATCGGGTCGATCGGGAACTCAAACCTAAAAATCTCCAATACACATCCCCGGAGAACCTCCGTGGCACAAATCACTCTGTCGATGGCTATGGAAACCCGCAGGGGCCGACTCAGTGCCCTACGACTAACACTGATATGCTGACTAAATGTCAAAGATACAAAAGATCGACTCGCACCCGAGTCAAATAACACTAAAGCAGGTACAGAATTCACAAGGAAGGTACCTATGCATAGCATAATATAAGCATAATATCTCGACACCATAAATAAATAATAAAAAGAAAGCGTACCAGCCACAACGTCGGGTGCAGCGCGGACCTCTTCCGCAGTCAGCTGAAAGGCTCTCCCCCGAGCCCTCGGTGCCTCGGCCTTCACGGGCCGACTCTCTGTAGCAGTAGCTCTGATGGCGGCGGGAGCAGACCCCTGAGATGCTCGGCGCAGCAGCGGACACTCTGCCTTCTGGTGTCCGGTCTGGTTACAGTGGAAGCACACTGTAAACCCCTTGGGGCAGTCCTTGGCCATATGCCCCTCCTTGCCACATTTGTAGCAAGACCCCGCTCGAAAGACTCCATCGTGACCCTTGCCGCACTTTCCACAAGTGCGGCCCTTCTGGCTCCCGGGTCGGGGATCAGCGGGCTTGGCCCGCTTGGCTGCCGGCTGGGACTGTGCCGGCCGCCGATCCCTTCCCAGAGACTCCGCCTCCTCCCTGGCCTGAGTCTCAAGCTCAATCTCCCTCTTCCGAGCATTTGCCTGAAGCTCGGCAAATGTACGATACGAGGAGTTCGCAGCGAACTCCCGAATATCCCGTCTCAGAATGCTCAGGTAACGGCTCATACGCGCCTGCTCGGTGGACACGTGCTCAGGGCAGAACATCGCCCTCTCATGAAACATCCTCGTAATAGCTGTGATTGACTCGGTACCCTGCTTGAGGGTCAGAAACTCCTGTGTCAGACGTTCCCTCTCCACCTGAGGAACGTACTCATCTCGGAACATGGTAGTGAACCTCTCCCAGGTCACTGCCGAAAGCTCAGTCGGTGTGAAGTGTGCCGTCACAAACTTCCACCAGTCCTTCGCTCCCAAGCGAAGCTGGTTCAGCGCGAACCGAACCTTCAAATGCTCAGGGGACGAGCAAGTGAAGAAGCATCCCTCCATATCAGATATCCACCTCATAGCTGCCACCGGATCCTGCGTACCATCAAACTCTGGTGGCTTGGTGTTGCTGAACTCCCTAAACAATGTCGCATCACCTCCCTGGGGTCTTGCCGCAGCAATCGCTGCGGTAGCCGCTGCAACCGCAGCCTCAGAAAGAGCGGCATAGCGCTCGTCAAATGTCTCAATCAACGTGGTCTTAATGGACCCGAACATCTCTGGTAACTCAGCTCTGATGACCGCAGCCACCTCCTCATGAATGATCTGTCGAATCTCCTCATCGCTAGTTCCGGCATCCTCCGGCATGCGACGTGTCCTCACCATGATCAACCTCTGAAATACAACATGCGATAATTAGAATTTACTCGAACACTCTTACATTCGACAATCCACCCCTCCTTGATTCTTGGTATCCCAAGATTCTTATTTGGACTGTGTACCGCACCGGTGCTTTCAGTAGTACGGGCCCAATACTACTGTCCGCACCGTCTCAGTACACACCCCAAATCTTCCTCTTCGGATCCCAATCCCCAAGTACTCTATTATACTTAAATCACTCTGTAACAGGTCTCACACAAAGTCCTAGCTGCTACCTAATTACTCTCAGCATCTCATAGCAGCTCACCCCTCCCTGGGCTAAGGCATCACAAAACAGGCCACTCTAGTCCTATTAGCAATACCTAGCCTACTCTAGCATGCAAATACATCACATTAATAATAATTATCACATAATATAAAGGTATTTTGGGAATTCACCGTTCGGGCGCTGGCTGATCGTACACACGTTTCTTCCTGGAAAATCTTTTACTCTTAAAAAAACTTTGGTTTTATTTTGAAATATCTCTTCAATTCCTCAGTTTGAGTTCAAATACCCCCGAAGGTGTACCCGAATCCCTCAAACCAAGGCTTTGATACCAATTTGTAACACCGAAAATTTTCAAACAAATTTTTCAATTTTTATAAAACATAATTCCATTGATATTCAATAAACAACCATTTTAATTATCCAAACAAGACAATACAAATCCCAAGATCATGATATCAAGCTCCGAACGTGTGTGTGTGTACGGATCAAGCCGGCGCCTTCCCGCGGTCGTCACTAGTACCTGAAACAATAACATCAACACTGTAAGCACAAGGCTTAGTGAGTTCCCCAAAATACTACATATAACACATATTAGTCACTCGAGGCTATAACTCTGTGGGTCCGTGCACCCAAACTCTGTGAACCCTCAGGTTCTAACTCTGTAAACATGCACAGCATCAATCACATAGAAGTAATGCAGTACAACACATAACATACATAGCATACAAATACTCTATCACATAACTCTGGTTACCTACTCAAGGTAAAGTATAGTGAGAAGACTCACCTCGCGTGTCTCGGTAAATCGTAAACCTGAAATCGCTAATCACTCGACCTGTCGAGCTGTCGTCCCCCTATAGCACAATACACCTCTAATTAACACTTTCCCAACTAGGGTTGACCACACTATAACAAGTCAATCCAGGTCAACGCTGGTCAACGGTCAACGGTCAACTTTGACCGGACTCGGCGAGTACCCAGGCTACTCGGCGAGTCTGGGCGTGTACACCAATTTCCCTGGAATCCTCCCTTGACACGTCGAGCATTCCCTCAACTCGACGAGTTTCACCTGGCACGAGTTGTGGGGCCACCACGACTCAACTCGCCGAGTCTCAAGAACAACTCGGCGAGTCCAGTTAGACTCAGTCCACCTGTCCATTCTGACTCCCCCTTGACTCACTGAGTCCACCTTTCCCAACTCGGCGAGGCCACTCACAGTGTGGTCGGGCAACATTCATGCTACTCGCCGAGTCTGTTCTTCGGACTCGGCGAGTCCATGCCATGCACTGACTCAATCTTGCTCTAAAGGTCAGATCCAGTTCATTAATCCATAGATCCAGTCCCTCCAAGCTCATTTAGCACGTAAAGTTACAATCTTGATGCACATACAACCTCTATATGACCATATATGATGTTTATGACTCAAATACTACAACACAAGGTCAAAGACTCTATTGTCACTCATAAAGCTTGATGAGTGAGGCTCTCTGGACCTCTATGGATCCAGATCCATGGCCTCAACTCAAAGAGGGAACCAATGGGCATCAAATCATCCCATAAATGACCACCACAAGCCCTAAATTGCATCATGCTTCACTAAACAGAAAATGGTCCGAGATAATACCTCTAGAGTGATGATCTAAGCTCCAAATCCACGAAATAGCAACCTCCTTTGCTTCCTCTTGCCTAGGGTCTCCTTCTTCTTGCTAAATAACACACACAAGATCAAGAATGGCTCCTTTCTCTTCACAAATAGCTCAAGAACACAAGGGACACTCACTGAGGGTTGGGTGAGCACAAATGACGGCCATAAGGCCCTTTAAATAGGCCTCAAACCCGGAGATTTAGGGTTTCATTACACAGCGCAGACTCGCCGAGTCCATATCCTGGACTCGCCGAGTCCAGGCGCGCGCCAATGTTCAATTCCGCGTCTCTACTCAGCGAGTCTGAGCTCCAACTCGCCGAGTCCCTCTCACAATATGACAAAATTAGATTTACAAGATACCTGGTAAAATCCGGATGTTACAACTCTCCCCCACTAGAACTAGACTTCGCCCTCGAAGTCTCGCTTTAAAATAGCTCCGGATGCTGCTCCCGCATCATACCCTCTGGCTCCCAGGGCATTTCCGATCCCTTCCGATGTTGCCACTGTACCAATACCAGAGGTACCTCTTTGTTCCTCAAAATCTTGATCTTCCGATCCCTAATAGCCACTGGTCTCTCAGCATAATTCAGGCTTGCATCTACCTAAATATCCTCTAATGGAACCACTGCCGACTCGTCGGCTATACATTTCCTCAACTGCGATACATGAAAAGTGTTGTGAATCTGCACCAACTCTGCTGGTAACTCCAGCTGATAGGCTACCCGGCCTACCCTTTCGATCACACGAAACGGACCTATAAACCGGGGCCCCAATTTGCCCCTCTTCCTGAACCGGATCACTCCTTTCCAAGGAGAAACCTTCAGGAGAACAAAGTCGCCGACCTGAAATTCCAGCTCGGACCGGCGTCTATCCGCGTAACTCTTTTGTCGGCTCTGAGCGGTCAATAACCTCTGTCTGACCAGCTGTATCTGCTCTGTCGTCTGATTCACGATCTCTGTACTGCCCATTACCCTTTGCCCAACCTCTCCCCAACATATGGGAGTCCGACACCTCCTACCATACAACAGCTCAAAGGGCGGCATACCGATGCTCGAATGATGGCTGTTATTGTAAGAAAACTCCGCCAAAGGCAAATACGTATCCCAACTACCCCCAAAGTCCAATACACATGCCCGAAGCATGTCCTCAAGTGTCTGAATCGTCCGCTCACTCTGGCCGTCGGTCTGGGGGTGGTATGCGGTACTAAAATGCAGCTTAGTACCCAACTCCTCATGAAATTTCTTTCAGAAGCGGGAAGTGAAACGCACATCGCGGTCTGAAACGATCGAGATCGGCACCCCATGCCGAGATACAACCTCCCTCACATAAATCTCCGCCAACTTCTCCGCCGAAGAACTCTCACTGATGGCAAGAAAGTGAGCGCTCTTCGTCAACCTATCCACAATCACCCAAATTGCATCGACTCCTCTAGTAGTCCTCGGCAATTTGGTGATGAAATCCATAGTGATCTGTTCCCACTTCCATTCGGGAACCTCCAATGGCTGCAACTTGCCATGCGGTCTCTGGTGTTCGGCCTTTACCCTTCGACAGGTCAAACACCTCTCGACAAACCATGCGACATCCCTCTTCATACAAGGCCACCAATACTCCTTCCTTAGGTCCAAATACATCTTTGTAGCCCCGGGATGGATCGAAAATTTCGATCTATGAGCCTCCTCCATCAATGTAGTACGTGTACCGCCTACAAACGGTACCCAGATCCGGCCCTGATAAGTCATAAGGCCTCGACTATCCGATACGAACTCCGAAACCAACCCAACGACCCGCTCTCTCTTCTGCATCTCCGGACGCACAGCCTCGGCATGTGCCCCACGAATGGCGTCCAGAACTGGAGCTATCACAGTCAGTCGCAAACATACATTTCGCAGTGGAGCACTCTCCGCCCTGCGACTCAACGCGTCGGCTACCACATTAGCCTTGCCCGGGTGGTACAAAATCTCGCAATCATAATCCTTGACCACATCTAACCACCTTCTTTGCCGCATGTTTAGGTTAGGCTGATCCATCAGGTACTTCAAGCTCTTATGGTCCGTGTAAATCGTACAACGAACCCCATACAAGTAGTGCCGCCAAATCTTGAGGGCGAACACCACTGCCCCCAACTCCAGATCATGTGTAGGGTACCTCGTCTCGTGAGGCTTCAACTACCTCGATGCATAAGCTAGTCCCTTCTGCATCAGTACCGCTCCCAGTCCTAAAATCGATGCATCACAGAATACCACAAAACCCTCCATCCCTTCCGGAAGAGCTAATACCGGAGCTTCACACAACCTCTGGCGAAGCGTCTCAAAGGAGGTCTGCTGCTCGGGACCCCATAGAAATGTAACACCCTTCCGGGTCAATCTGGTGAGTGGAACCGCAATCTTGGAGAAATCCTTAATAAACCTCCGATAATACCCTGCCAACCCAAGGAAACTCCGGATCTCAGAAGGTGACCTTGGCACCTCCCACCTCATCACTGCGTCAACCTTGGCCGGATCGACCAATATCCCCTTCTGGTTAACGAGATGTCCCAGAAACTGGACCTCCCGCAACCAAAAATCGCACTTGGAAAACTTTGCATAAAGTTTCTCCGATCTCAAAACTCCAAGAACCTCCCTCAAATGCTCTTCGTGCTGCTCTCTAGATCTCGAATATACCAGAATATCATCAATGAACACAATCACAGACCGATCCAACATCGGCCGACATACCCTGTTCATGAGGTCCATGAACACAGCCGGGGCGTTGGTGAGCCCAAAAGGCATCACCACAAACTCATAATGCCCATAACGCGTCCTGAATGCTGTCTTCTGGACATCCTCGTCCCGTACTCTCACCTGATGATAGCCCGACCTCAAATCAATCTTGGAGAACCAAGATGCTCCCTGTAACTGATCGAATAAGTCGTCGATCCTCAGCAACGGGTAACGGTTCTTGACCGTCAACTTATTCAGTTCCCGATAATCAATACACATGCGATGCGAGCCATCTTTCTTCTTCACAAACAGGATGGGTGCTCCCCATGGCGAGCTACTCGGCCGAATAAACCCCTTCCCCAGCAACTCCTGAAGTTGCGAGGATAACTCTTGCATTTCTGGAGGCGCAAGGCGATACGGCACCTTAGCGATAGGCGCGGCTCCCGGAACCAAATCGATACCAAACTCCACTTGCCTCACGGGAGGCACACCTGGTAACTCTTCGGGAAAGACATCTGGAAACTCACGCACCACCGGAACTTCATCCACCGAACTCGGTCTCTCGGAGATCACTCGCGTATCCATCACATACGCCACAAAACCCTTACAGCCCTGCTGTAGACACTGCCTCGCCCTAGCAGCCGAACAAAAGGCTGATCCAGAACGTGTACTCTCGCCGTAAACCGAAAAAACTCCCCCACTAGGATCTCGTATAGTCACCAGCTGACGCTCGAAATCGATAACCGCGCTGAATCGGCTCAACCAGTCCATGCCAACTATAACACAGACATCACCCATCGTAATAGGAATCAGGTCGATCGGGAACTCAACCCTAAAAATCTCCAATACACATCCCCGGAGAACCTCCGTGGCACAAATCACTCTGTCGATGGCTATGGAAACCCGCAGGGGCCGACTCAGTGCCCCACGACTAACACTGATATGCTGACTAAATGTCAAAGATACAAAAGATCGACTCGCACCCGAGTCAAATAACACTAAAGCAGGTACAGAATTCACAAGGAAGGTACCTATGCATAGCATAATATAAGCATAATATCTCGACACCATAAATAAATAATAAAAAGAAAGCGTACCAGCCACAACGTCGAGTGCAGCGCGGACCTCTTCCGCAGTCAGCTGAAAGGCTCTCCCCTGAGCCCTCGGTGCCTCGGCCTTCACGGGCCGACTCTCTGTAGCAGTAGCTCTGATGGCGGCGGGAGCAGACCCCTGAGATGCTCCGCGCAGCAGCGGACACTCTGCCTTCTGGTGTCCGGTCTGGTTACAGTGGAAGCACACTGTAAACCCCTTGGGCAGTCCTTGGCCATATGCCCCTCCTTGCCACATTTGTAGCAAGACCCCGCTCGAAATACTCCATCGTGACCCTTGCCGCACTTTCCACAAGTGCGGCCCTTCTGGCTCACGGGTCGGGGATCAGCGGGCTTGGCCCGCTTGGCTGCCGGCTGGGACTGTGCCGGCCGCCGATCCCTTCCCAGAGACTCCGCCTCCTCCCTGGCCTGAGTCTCAAGCTCAATCTCCCTCTTCCGAGCATTTGCATGAAGCTCGGCAAATGTACGATACGAGGAGTTCGCAGCGAACTCCCGAATATCCCGTCTCAGAATGCTCAGGTAACGGCTCATACGCGCCTGCTCGGTGGACACGTGCTCAGGGCAGAACATCGCCCTCTCATGAAACATCCTCGTAATAGCTGTGACTGACTCGGTACCCTGCTTGAGGGTCAGAAACTCCTGTGTCAGACGTTCCCTCTCCACCTGAGGAATGTACTCATCTCGGAACATGGTAGTGAACCTCTCCCAGGTCACTGCCGAAAGCTCAGTCGGTGTGAAGTGTGCCATCACAAACTTCCACCAGTCCTTCGCTCCCAAGCGAAGCTGGTTCAGCGTGAACCGAACCTTCAAATGCTCAGGGGACGAGCAAGTGAAGAAGCATCCCTCCATATCAGATATCCACCTCATAGCTGCCACCGGATCCTGCGTACCATCAAACTCTGGTGGCTTGGTGTTGCTGAACTCCCTAAACAATGTCGCATCACCTCCCTGGGGTCTTGCCGCAACAATCGCTGCGGTAGCCGCTGCAACCGCAGCCTCAGAAAGAGCGGCATAGCGCTCGTCAAATGTCTCAATCAACGTGGTCTTAATGGACCCGAACATCTCTGGTAACTCAGCTCTGATGACCGCAGCCACCTCCTCATGAATGATCTGTCGAATCTCCTCATCGCTAGTTCCGGCATCCTCCGGCATGCGACGTGTCCTCACCATGATCAACCTCTAAAATACAACATGCGATAATTAGAATTTACTCGAACACTCTTACATTCGACAATCCACCCCTCCTTGATTCTTGGTATCCCAAGATTCTTATTTGGACTGTGTACCGCACCGGTGCTTTCAGTAGTACGGGCCCAATACTACTGTCCGCACCGTCTCAGTACACACCCCAAATCTTCCTCTTCGGATCCCAATCCCCAAGTACTCTATTATACTTAAATCACTCTGTAACAGGTCTCACACAAAGTCCTAGCTGCTACCTAATTACTCTCAGCATCTCATAGCAGCTACCCCTCCCTGGGCTAAGGCATCACAAAACAGGCCACTCTAGTCCTATTAGCAATACCTAGCCTACTCTAGCATGCAAATACATCACATTAATAATAATTATCACATAATATAAAGGTATTTTGGGAATTCACCTTTCGGGCGCTGGCTGATCGTACACACGTTTCTTCCTGGAAAATCTTTTACTCTTAAAAAAACTTTGGTTTTATTTTGAAATATCTCTTCAATTCCTCAGTTTGAGCTCAAATACCCCCGAAGGTGTACCCGAATCCCTCAAACCAAGGCTTTGATACCAATTTGTAACACCGAAAATTTTCAAACAAAATTTTCAATTTTTATAAAACATAATTCCATTGATATTCAATAAACAACCATTTTAATTATCCAAACAAGACAATACAAATCCCAAGATCATGATATCAAGCTCCGAACGTGTGTGTGTGTACGGATCAAGCCGGCGCCTTCCCGCGGTCGTCACTAGTACCTGAAACAATAACATCAACACTGTAAGCACAAGGCTTAGTGAGTTCCCCAAAATACTACATATAACACATATTAGTCACTCGAGGCTATAACTCTGTGGGTCCGTGCACCCAAACTCTGTGAACCCTCAGGTTCTAACTCTGTAAACATGCACAGCATCAATCACATAGAAGTAATGCAGTACAACACATAACATACATAGCATACAAATACTCTATCACATAACTCTGGTTACCTACTCAAGGTAAAGTATAGTGAGAAGACTCACCTCGCGTGTCTCGGTAAATCGTAAACCTGAAATCGCTAATCACTCGACATGTCGAGCTGTCGTCCCCCTATAGCACAATACACCTCTAATTAACACTTTCCCAACTAGGGTTGACCACACTATAACAAGTCAATCCAGGTCAACGCTGGTCAACGGTCAACGGTCAACTTTGACCGGACTCGGCGAGTACCCAGGCTACTCGGCGAGTCTGGGCGTGTACACCAATTTCCCTGGAATCCTCCCTTGACACATCGAGCATTCCCTCAACTCGACGAGTTTCACCTGGCACGAGTTGTGGGGCCACCACGACTCAACTCGCCGAGTCTCAAGAACAACTCGGCGAGTCCAGTTAGACTCAGTCCACCTGTCCATTCTGACTCCCCCTTGACTCACTGAGTCCACCTTTCCCAACTCGGCGAGGCCACTCACAGTGTGGTCGGGCAACATTCATGCTACTCGCCGAGTCTGTTCTTCGGACTCGGCGAGTCCATGCCATGCACTGACTCAATCTTGCTCTAAAGGTCAGATCCAGTTCATTAATCCATAGATCCAGTCCCTCCAAGCTCATTTAGCACGTAAAGTTACAATCTTGATGCACATACAACCTCTATATGACCATATATGATGTTTATGACTCAAATACTACAACACAAGGTCAAAGACTCTATTGTCACTCATAAAGCTTGATGAGTGAGGCTCTCTGGACCTCTATGGATCCAGATCCATGGCCTCAACTCAAAGAGGGAACCAATGGGCATCAAATCATCCCATAAATGACCACCACAAGCCCTAAATTGCATCATGCTTCACTAAACAGAAAATGGTCCGAGATAATACCTCTAGAGTGATGATCTAAGCTCCAAATCCACGAAATAGCAACCTCCTTTGCTTCCTCTTGCCTAGGGTCTCCTTCTTCTTGCTAAATAACACACACAAGATCAAGAATGGCTCCTTTCTCTTCACAAATAGCTCAAGAACACAAGGGACACTCACTGAGGGTTGGGTGAGCACAAATGACGGCCATAAGGCCCTTTAAATAGGCCTCAAACCCGGAGATTTAGGGTTTCATTACACAGCGCAGACTCGCCGAGTCCATATCCTGGACTCACCGAGTCCAGGCGCGCGCCAATGTTCAATTCCGCGTCTCTACTCGGCGAGTCTGAGCTCCAACTCGCCGAGTCCCTCTCACAATATGACAAAATTAGATTTACAAGATACCTGGTAAAATCCGGATGTTACAACAATTGCATACTGTTTACGCCCATCTTTTTGGTATGTCATAATGTTAATGAACGTCATAATTTGTATGTTATTAAAATCATTTTTTCCACTAGTGTTATTAGATTTATGATTAAATTTCGAAAATCAATTATGTCGGTAAGATATTAGAAACTCTTACCAAAAAAATTCCAACAATCATTGGGCCTTTGACATAGCAGTAAGGAGAGACACTTTCAAATTAGAGGTCATGATTCAAGTCTCATTAAGATATATAGATGGTTTTAAAAAAGTAGGTTAGTTTGCCGGTTTAAAAAAAATCCGACAACGCGTAATGAAAAATGTGTATCATAGTACAAGCTGTGGGTAAATATTTGTGATAGATCCTTTTAACAAAATAGCAACATAAATTTTCATATTTAATTATGAGTAAATATTTCATACGGGTTCTTTTAACATTATAACAACATGAAATTTTGTAGGTAATTACCAGACACATTTTGGACAAAATTTACATCACCTTTACAATAGAATACAGATGGATTACGGTTTTTAACTGTTTCCATAGACAATCACATACTACAAACAGATGTATTTACCAATATATGATTTACCAATATATGTTACATTTGGATGTTACCGTCAAAAATAATTAAAGTTTTTAGTCAGTAAAAATGTAGTTACAAAAAACAAAAATAAAATAAATTTTATATTTTATTTGATCAAACTTCAAAAGAATCAAATTAAGTACCCAAAACCAAAATGATAATAAATATAAATCAAACATTTTCCAATACAATATAAGTTCTAACAAATGTCTACACCACAAATACACTAAGCATAAGTTCATTAATTGTCTAAAACAACAAAGATAGATAACTAGAACGAGTTTGGTGGCCTCTCGGGAGGGTTACCAAAACATCCATTCATGTTTTTCATTCAATTTCACTTCCTCTTGCAATTTGATCTTGTACCTCATCGTGTTTCAATTTGTTCGATTTCAATTTGATTTTGTAACTCTTATGCCTTAAAAATGTTAAAACAAGCATATATAATTGGTAACACAAACTATATATTAATAATTCCTATGCATTATAGAAACTGTTGGATTAGTGTCTAAGTCCATAACTATTTTGGTATGTACATGACCCGATGGTGCATGGTCCTTTTGGGTTGCCTTCACCAAAGCAACTTGATTGGAGAAATATATAGAGAGAGAGGATAATATGATTTATTAATATGTTATAAAAATAATATATTAAAGGAGAAATCATATTTGTTTAATTAATATTGGTCAATAATTAATTAGGAATTAATTTTGTGATCAAATGTAATTAATTAAACTAGAGGGGCTGATTTGTAATTATGTGATAGTTACAAAATAAGGTAAGGATTATCTTATTATTAGGTTGGACGAATTTTAGGTGATAAGGCCTTAGAATTTGACTATGATAAGGATTCAAGGATTATCTTATGGGTTGCTTTGTGGATAAGCAACTAGATAAGGATAATGACTGAAACCCTATCTCTACGCCTATATAAAGGCCCTAAGGCTCATGAATTCGTGTATCCCTTCCCAAGAAGTCCTAAGGACGAATTCTAACCTCTCTCCTCTCTCTTTATACCTTCTCCATTTGCTCTTAGTGTTTGTAAGCCATTAGAGGAGTGACACTTGTGACTCTAAGCATTCCAAAGTCAAATCAAGGAGATTTGGGATTGTTATTGCTACATAACAATCAAGGTAATATCTTAAACCTAATTATATGTTAATATTGATTTCCATATGCTAGAATTAGGGTTTATAGTCTTGGATTCAAAGCATGTACAATAGAGAAACCTAGATCCAAGCATTAGGGTTTCTATGAGCACATAGGATGTCTTATGACCAAAACCCATCAGAAACATACATTAGTTTTATTTGATAATAAGAATGTATTTTACTTTTTACCGATATAGGGATTGTACTTATATTTTTATATATCAACAATAGCAATGTATTATCATTTTTTATCAGTAATAGCAATATATATATTATTATTATCCATAATAGAAATGCACTTTATTTTTTCATAATAGCAATCAACTTTATTTTTTATCCGATAATCGCAATGCAGTATTACTTTTTTTTACGTACAAAGTAACATTATACTTATTTTTTTAAACATAATAGCACCATAATTAATTGTTTTAACAATGATGTAACAAACTATTTACTTTTTACGGATATAAGAATTGTACTTATATTGTTTTATCAATAACAGAAACATATTATCATTTTTTATCTGTAATTGAAATATATATATATTATTATTATCCATAATAGCAATGTGCTTTATTTTTTCATAATAGTAACACACTTTATCTTTTATCCGATAATAACAATGCACTATTATTAATTTTAAATACAAAATAACATCATACGTTATTGTTTAACATGATATCAGCATAATTATTTTGTTAACGATGATGTAAACAACCTACTTAACTAGCTAAAATGATAAATAAATAAATAAACACCGTTATTACCTTGGCTGTAGCCAAGCTTGTTATAGTGACACTTCTTCTTGCCTTGGCTGCTAAAAAAAATTGGCCACTTATCCAATTAGATGTGAACAATGCTTTTCTAAATGGAGATTTAGAAGAAGAGGTGTACATGCAATTACCTCAAGGGTATTCTGGTAATTTTTCTTCTTCTGGACATCAACAAATGGTATGTAAACTCCAAAAAATCTCTTTATGGATTATGGCAGGCTTCTAGATAATTGTATTCTAAATTTTCCAATTTTTTAAATACTTTGGGTTTCACACAATCAAAATCAGATTATTCTCTATTTTTTAAAGGTGTTGGTTCATCATATGTTGTTTTGCTAGTCTATGTTGATGACATAGTTATCACAGGAGCTTCAACATCTGAAATACAGTTGGTTAAAAGGGCTTTAAGTGCTCGTTTCAAATTAAAAAGATTTGGGGAATTTTAGACATTTTTTAGGTCTTGAGATTGCTAGATCAAAAACTGGAATTTTTCTTTCACAAAGACAATGTACTTTAAATCTTCTTGGGGATATGGGACTTTCGGCTACTTCTTCTCTTCAATTAAGAGACTTTAGTGATGCTGATTGGGCAGGATGCAAAGCCACCAGAAGATCTGTCACAGGATATTGTGTTTTTAATATTGGTGTTTCTATTATTTCTTGGCGATCTAAGAAACAAAACACGGTAGCTAGATCATCCACAGAAGCAGAATATAGAGCCATTGTTGCTGTCACTTGTGAACTTACGTGGTTAAGACACTTGTTGAATGATTTTGGTGTAAAGCAAACTAGACCAAATCTCATCTTTTGTGATAATGAATCTGCCATCGAGTTAGCGTCTAATCCCACTTTTATGAGAGAACTAAACATGTGGAGATTGATTGTCACTTCATTCGGGACAAAATCATTGATCAAACCATTAAACTTCTTCCAATAAGTACTCATTTTCAGCTTGCAAACATATTCACCAAACCGTACTAAATGTTGCAAGGGTACTATATTTCCAGTCGAATATACCAATTGAATATTGGTCAGAATGTGTCTTAACTGTTGTATATCTGATCAATAGAACTCCATCCAAATTGCTTCAATATCTTACACCTTATCAAAAACTTTATAATGCAGAACCACAGTATAATCTACTTCGTAATTTTAGTTGCTTAACCTTTGCTTCTACTTTAACAGCACACAAAAACAAGTTTGAACCACGTGCAAAATCTTGTGTCTTCATAGGTTACCCACCTGGCATGAAGGCATATAAGTTGCTTGACTTGTCAACAAGAGAAATTTTCATGTCAAGAGATGTTGTATTTCATGAAACTGTTTTTCCATTCATAAATATAACTCATCCCTTTGTTGACGATCCTTTTTCCATGGTAGTATTACCAAAAGCTTTTGATTCAGATCATGAATCTTCATCTCAAATTTTACAACATGTTCCAAACCCCATTTCTATTCCTATTTCACCTAATTCCATTCCAATTTCTAATATTCCAAATATACCCTTACCCAATGATTCACATTTACCACAAGCACAACCTAACAGAACACAACGAGTTAGGACCAGACCATCATATTTACAGGATTATCATTGTAACCTCACAAAAGTTCATACATGTTCTACAAATTCCAGTTCATCCTCTTGTAGATATCCTTTATCTGAGGTTATTTCTTATGATAATCTTAGTAAAAACTACAAAGCTTACACCATTTCTATATCTGCTCTAGAATAACCCAAAAACTATAATGAAGCTGTCAAATATGTTGAATGGAAACATGTTATGAATGATGAGTTACAAGCTTTGGAATTGAATAATACTTGGGTTGTTGTTCCTCTTCCAAAATACAGAAAGCCATTAGGTTGTCGATGGGTGTATAAGATCAAAAGAAGAGACGATGGAACAGTAGAACGATTTAAAGCATGCCTTGTTGCAAAAGGGTTCAATCAACAAGAAGGAGTTGATTTTTTTAGACACTTATTCTCCTGTAGCCAAGCTTGTTATAGTGACACTTCTTCTTGCCTTGGCTGCTAAAAACAATTGGCCACTTATCCAATTAGATGTGAACAATGCTTTTCTAAATGGAGATTTAGAAGAAGAGGTATACATGCAATTACCTCAAGGGTATTCTGGCAATTTTTCTTCTTCAGGATATCAACAAATGGTATGTAAACTCCGAAAATCTCTTTATGGATTAAGGCAGGCTTCTAGACAATTGTATTCTAAGTTTTCCAATTTTTTAAATACTTTGGGTTTCACACAATCAAAATCAGATTATTCTCTATTTTTTAAAGGTGTTGGTTCATCATATGTTGTTTTGCTAGTCTATGTTGATGACATAGTTATCACAGGACCTTCAACATCTGAAATACAGTTGGTTAAAAAGGCTTTAAGTGCTCGTTTCAAATTAAAAGATTTGGGGAATTTTAGACATTTTTTAGGCCTTGAGATTGCTAGACCAAAAACTAGATTTTTTCTTTCACAAAGACAATATACTTTAAAGCTTCTTGGGGATATGGGACTTTTAGCAGCAAAGCCAATTAATGGATCCAACTTACAAATTATCAAGTTTTGGAGGAGATTTTTTACAAGATGAGTTCCAATACAGAAGACTTATCGGTCGTTTGCTATATTTGACCATCATAAGGCCCGATATCACTTATGTTGTTCATCGTTTGAATCAATATCTCAATAAACCCATAACTCATGCATCATATGCATGCTGCAACACATCTTCTTAGATACTTAAAGTCTAATCTAGGACAAGGGTTGTTTCCTTCAGCTACTTCTTCTCTTCAATTAAAAGACTTTAGTGATGCTGATTGAGCAGGATGCAAAGCCACCAAAAGATCTGTCACAGGATATTGTGTTTTTAATATTGGTGTTTCTATTATTTCTTGGCGATCTAAGAAACAAAACACGGTAGCTAGATCATCCACAGAAGCAGAATATAGAGCCATTGTTGCTGTCACTTGTGAACTTACGTGGTTAAGACACTTGTTGAATGATTTTGGTGTAAAGCAAACTAGACCAAATCTCATCTTTTGTGATAATGAATCTGCCATCCAGTTAGCGTCTAATCCCACTTTTATGAGAGAACTAAACATGTGGAGATTGATTGTCACTTCATTCGGGACAAAATCATTGATCAAACCATTAAACTTCTTCCAATAAGTACTCATTTTCAGCTTGCAAACATATTCACCAAACCGTTGCCACGTGCTAAACTATTGCCTTTAATGTCCAAGATGGCCATGAAAACAATTTTTTCACGGTCATCTTGAGGGGGGATATTAGGGGTATTAATGTAATATTACAGTATAGTTTGTTAATTGTTGTTAGTTAGAAGTAATTAGTAACTAAATTAGTATGTTAGCATTAAGGACGTATTTTAAGTTTGTATATAATCATCTTTGTAATTAGTATTGATCTAATGAGAAAAGTATTGTTTCTCTCTCTCTCTTTCGTTTCGTTTCTCTTTCATACAAGTTAATAGGAATGCAGATGGATTTCAGTTTTTAACTCTTTCCGACGGACAATCACGGACTACGAACAAATGTCCTTACTGATATATGTCACCTTTGCATGTTTCCGCCAGAATTAGTTAATGTTTGGATCAACCACAACACTCAATCCCTCTTAAACCTTCTCATTATCATTACCATTTACTCCTTTGACAACATTAGCATAGGAACCACTATGAATGCTTGTCGATTCCACTGTATGCATCAGATATGACATCCTCACCTCATTAGGTTTTGTTTTCCACTCACTTATGACCCTAGAAAATAGAGGAATAAATGCAAACAATTTGTGAAACCCAAATGATGTGTCAAAAAATTCTTTATCCAAGTCATGCACCCCAGTCTAACGAACAAAACCGAATTGTTCGCATATCCTTGAAATCTTTTTTGCAATAAACATGTCAAATGTCTTTCCAATCCTACCACACACCATTCATTTGTCATTGGATTCAACTAAAATGGAAAATTTTAATATAAATCAAGTGAATTTTAGAACTTAAAGGAACATGTCCTGATGATCCTCCTAGAGGACCCAACATTGATTCTCGAGTAACACTTTCCTTCCTCTTGTATCATACATTTGTCCTATCTTCATCAGCCACACAACGTGAACCAGTCTATCAATTGCAGCCTTAAGTCTGGTTCATAGCAATCAGATTAACCTCAATCCCCCCGAGGTTAGTCGGAATCAAAGATGTTGCAGCCATATGTGTAAAAAATACTAGCTTTTAATTTATCATGTTTGTAAGTATGTCAAAAGTGCAAGGAGTGTTTAAATTGATAAAATAAAATCATTACTTTTTTTTTAATAAAAAAATCTAGAAATTTTCATCATGTTTAAAGGCCCGCTAACTCCATTTAAAAGTAAAAAATAAAATAGCTTTTACGTGATGAACTTTTGTTGTCTACAGATGTATAACATATACTGAATATGACATAGAAATATACAGTAGCATTTAGATTATGCAATTAAAATGGTTTTCTGAAAACATGATTATATATGCAGTTAAAAACAACAATGCAAATTGTCGCATTACAATAAGGAAGTAAATCAGTAAACCATATGATTCATTTACAAGTTTTGACGTTATGAAACATAATTAAAAAGTATATTTAATATTTCGGATGATCTGTGATGTTGATGTGTGATTAGCTTATTCGGCGACATAGAGTGATTCCGTCACCCACTGGAAGCTGACAGATCTCTACTCTTGGATCAGCAGCGAGGGCTTTGTTGAGCTCTAACACGAAGTCTCTGTAATATCTAACATACTTCCGAAGTGGGGCATCTGCGGGTGCCACCAAAGACCCATTCCAAAGGGTGTTATCGTAGCCAATCACTCCCCCAATTTTAACAAGATCGATTAACCTTTTGTGGTAATTAAGATAGTTGTCTTTATCCGCATCCACGAAAATAAAATCGAATGATCCATGGAATTTTACATCTCCTACCATCTGGTCAAGAAGAGGAAGCGCAGGGCCTTCTCTAAAGTCAATCTTGTGAGCAACACCGGCTTTCTCAATAATCGGAAGGCCAATTTCGTAATTTTCACGATTTATATCCAAGGCCAATATCTTCCCATCTTCTGGTAGAGCAAGGGCAGTAGAAAGAAGAGAATAACCGGTGTAAACACCAATCTCCATTGTGTTCTTAGCATTTATGAGCTTGAGAAGTAAGTTCAAGAACTGTCCTTCATCAGCAGACGTAGTCATGAGGTTCCTGCATTTATATTACAAGTTAAAGGAATCAGATATGCTTTTAGGGCTATGATTATATATGTTGTAACATTATGAAATGCATGCACTTAATTATATGACTTACCAAGGATGTTTAGCAGTGACCTCACGTAGCTCTTTCATGGATTCTGGCTCTCTCGGGTAAACACTGGTTTCAAGAATGTATTGGTAGAGTGCATCGCTTTGAAGGAGACTCTTGTGGCCAACTTCTTGGTGTTTTGCAGGCTGAGTTTCTCCGGTGGCGGCCATTGTGGGGAATCTCTGGTGTTGGAGTATGAAATAGAGTGTGATTAATGGTAGGTTGAAATGTATTTGAAATGGAAGAAAAGGGTGGATGGGAATATATAGGGAGTGGACTGGGCATGGCGTATCGGAAGGTGGAGGGGTGGTGCCGGTGTAGTCTTGTTGGTAGGGTTGGTGAATGCTGAGACTTGAGCATCCGTTGCCGATGTGGACTTGGCCAACCATAATGGAAACCAAGAGTTGGTAAAACCAATTGCTTTATTATTTTATAATTTTAATAAATGTTGGTTCAGATTATTTTAACTATTGTCGACCCTTTTTTATTTTCTTTTCAGAAAATAGTTTCCCTATTATTTCCCGTAGTTGTAAAAGCATGCAAATCTTGAAAGTTTGACCATCTCAACTCAATGATTGGGATCGGGGTGTTCAACTCAAACAATGATTGGGATTGGGGTGGATTTGAAGTTGCTTTTGTTTGTATTTCAATTAATTATATTTTATGGTTTGTTTATTAGTATTGAACTGGATTATTTACTTGAATACGTTAAATCGGTCATCAATCACACATGGTGACGTCGGAGCATTGGAGTAGCAAGCGGTGAAAACTTCACCGCCAGCGATGGTGGTCGTGACCGATGTAGGTGGTGGAGAAGGGGGATAGAACTGGGAACGAGAAAGGGAAATGGAACCCTAATTCAATTGTCTTTTAAAGTTTGTGTGTTGTAACGATTAACACAGTTTTTTTTTTTTTTTTGAACAACTAACCAATATAACTTTTGTCCACGACTAAACTTGAACCTCAACCCTTCGGGGGAGGAACACCTCTTCTACACTTTGATATCGCTAGGCCAATTAAACATCTTTTGGTGATTAACACGATATATATACATAAATATAAAAATATCGGTTATTAAAAGAATAAAATCAAAAAGAGTTGGCTTGTATCCTTTTCACTAGAACGAGCATCTCTTCGTATTTTACAAGGGATGACATAATTTTATGACGGTCAATTATGTCCATTGAAAATCATAAATATTTGATAACAATTGCATACTGTTTACGCCCATCTTTTTGGTATGTCATAATGTTAATGAACGTCATAATTTGTATGTTATTAAAATCATTTTTTCCACTAGTGTTATTAGATTTATGATTAAATTTCGAAAATCAATTATGTCGGTAAGATATTAGAAACTCTTACCAAAAAAATTCCAACAATCATTGGGCCTTTGACATAGCAGTAAGGAGAGACACTTTCAAATTAGAGGTCATGATTCAAGTCTCATTAAGATATATAGATGGTTTTAAAAAAGTAGGTTAGTTTGCCGATTTAAAAAAAATCCGACAACGCGTAATGAAAAATGTGTATCATAGTACAAGCTGTGGGTAAATATTTGTGATAGATCCTTTTAACAAAATAGCAACATAAATTTTCATATTTAATTATGAGTAAATATTTCATACGGGTTCTTTTAACATTATAACAACATGAAATTTTGTAGGTAATTACCAGACACATTTTGGTCAAAATTTACGTCACCTTTACAATAGAATACAGATGGATTACGGTTTTTAACTGTTTCCATAGACAATCACATACTACATATTTACCAATATATGATTTACCAATATATGTTACATTTAGATGTTACCGTCAAAAATAATTAAAGTTTTTAGTCAGTAAAAATGTAGTTACAAAAAACAAAAATAAAATAAATTTTATATTTTATTTGATCAAACTTCAAAAGAATCAAATTAAGTACCCAAAACCAAAATGATAATAAATATAAATCAAACATTTTCCAATACAATATAAGTTCTAACAAATGTCTACACCACAAATACACTAAGCATAAGTTCATTAATTGTCTAAAACAACAAAGATAGATAACTAGAACGAGTTTGGTGGCCTCTCGGGAGGGTTACCAAAACATCCATTCATGTTTTTCATTCAATTTCACTTCCTCTTGCAATTTGATCTTGTACCTCATCGTGTTTCAATTTGTTCGATTTCAATTTGATTTTGTAACTCTTATGCCTTAAATGTTAAAACAAGCATATATAATTAGTAAAACAAACTATATATTAATAATTCCTATGCATTATAGAAACATACATTAGTTTTATTTGATAATAAGAATGTATTTTACTTTTTACCGATATAGGGATTGTACTTATATTTTTATATATCAACAATAGCAATGTATTATCATTTTTATCGGTAATAGCAATATATATATATATATATATATATATATATATATATATATATATATATATATATATATTATTATCCATAATAGAAATGCACTTTATTTTTTCATAATAGAAATCAACTTTATTTTTTATCCGATAATCGCAATGCAGTATTACTTTTTTTACGTACAAAGTAACATTATACTTATTTTTTTAAACATAATAGCACCATAATTAATTGTTTTAACAATGATGTAACAAACTATTTACTTTTTACGGATATATGGATTGTACTTAGATTGTTTTATCAATAACATAAACATATTATCATTTTTTATTTGTAATAGAAATATATATTATTATTATCCATAATAGCAATGTGCTTTATTTTTTCATAATAGTAACACACTTTATCTTTTATCTGATAATAACAATGCACTATTATTAATTTTACATACAAAATAACATCATACGTTATTGTTTAACATAATATAAGCATAATTATTTTTTTAACGATGATGTAAACAACCTACTTAACTAGTTGAAATGATAAATAAATAAATAAATAAACATCGTTATTACCTATATTAGCTACTCTACCAAAAAAATATTCTTCAGAATACAAAATCTTGATGTGGTGATTACATTGCGTATTGAATGTCTTAAATGGATGTATTATTTTCCTATTGATCACAAAATACCATTAAACTTTATAAATGTAGAAGACTATCATTTTATACTTTTTAAGAAAAACATTCTCTCTCTCTCTCTCTCTCTCTCTCTATATATATATATATATATATATATATATATATATATATATATATATATATAGGGTTAGGTTATTTTGTTTTTACTAACTATTGTGTGCTAGAATGCACAGATCTGGATCATCGGATGGAATATAATCAAATATTATGATTTGAGAGTCTATGGTAGTAGAATAGGATAGCATGTACCATATAATCACACAAATTTCAGCATAAGGGCATTTTAGTCAATTAACATATATTAAAAAAGGAAATTTTCGGATTTTTAGGGATGATTAATTCCTTTATTTTTTAAAAATCTGAATATTTTAAATTAATTCAAGTTTAAAAATCCGATTTTATTATGTCAGAATGATAAAATGTCAACCATAAACTAGTAAATGTATTTTTCGATTTTATTCTGGCAGAATGTCAAACATAAACTAGTAAATACATTCTCAAAGAATACACAAAATCGATTCTTGAACTAATAATATATCAAAAAATTACATTGTATGATTGTGATTCGTTGAAAAATAACAAAAATTCTAAAAGAATAAACAAGTATAATTCTTAAAAAATAACAACATTTTTAAAAAATGAGTGTGATCATTCTTTAATTCATTCTTCAACCCTTTCCCATCAGGTCTTCAAGCCATTCTTGAAGCCTTTTTTACCAGAAATTCATTGCCAAGTAATTTGTAGTGATAAACTTGTAAAACCTGCACATTAAACATACAAATAATTAACTACAATTCTATCAGAATACAACAAATAATATTCTTACAAAATAAACTATTCTGCAAGAATATTCTTTAAGAATTTGTATTATCAAGAATATACCCAACAAACAAAATAAGGAACTAACATCAACCTATTCTGACAGAATAAGGAACTAACATTATTCGGGTTCCATGTGTTTCTTCTCGATATGCTTAATGTATTTAACTGCAAATTCTGACATAATAAGTACCTAGCATCAACCTATTGTTATGAAAATGGCATCCAACCCAATCTAAATTGAGTTATGTAGTTCTGAAAAGAATAAGGAACAAAGTGAAGTAAAAACATTAATGATTTTTAGCTATTTTTTCATTGAGGCATTTTATCGAACACATAGACGCCATGATAGAATGTTGTTTCAAGAAATTACCTGTGATCGGATTAAGCATATCATGTAAGCTAGCACCAAGTTCCTTTGGCATGACTTCTAACAAGGGTATCAATGGACGAAATTGTGACCCATTGAAACATGTAGCTGCAAAGGAGACAGACACTATTAACCGCATATGTTAATGGTGGAAAAAAGAAAATTTTGATTAGTTGAAACACACACACACACACCTGAGTAGGCCAAAACTAAGATAATATCAACTATGCATTTTATCAAACACGTGGTGTGCTTCTTCAGTTTCTTCAAAAAAAATTAGTGATAGTCTTACCAATTCAGTTTCTTGAATTCAAGAAACAACCCCAAACAACCATGAGTTATATCCCATCCATTATCATAAATTTTTTCAGGAAAAACCAAACATCCAAATTTACATGGATTCAAATCAAAATAAGATGAAGAAGAAGATCACCTATTGGACATGGAAACAATAAAGAAGATCAAAAACTGCAAACTTTATGAAATTGAATGTCCCATTCGAATGAAACAGCAACTTCGATTCATCACGAATTAACTTTTTTTATCAATTAATTGAAAGAAACAATAAAGAACATCAAAAAATACATACCTAACGATTATAAACAAGACTTCAAAGTTCAAACGATAAATGCTTTATACAAAATCTCGGATAGATCCCGATGATAATGAAGGCCGATCAACAATTTGATGGTGGTGGAATAGCCACTTGCTGCGGATTTGGTCGACAATGAAGACCACCAAGCATAAAGAAGTTGGAACAATGGTGGTCGGCGGACTATGAGGTGGAGATTGCGACGATCCAAACGTACTGGCAGTGGTCGGAGGTGTTGGTGATGTACGTCTCTGGAAAAAATGGTGGTGTAGGGTTTTAATAGGTAAATAAAAATTAATCCCTTAAATAAAGGGATATCAGTTGTTAATTTTGGATATTTATTAATACATATATGTAATATTACTAATTTACCCTTATTTATTTAATTAATTAATTAATTATTTGCTAATTTCTTATTGGTGCATTTAGGCACATAATATTTGCTAAAAACATTTGAATATCTCTCTCTCTCTCTCTCTCTCTCTCTATATATATATATATATATATATATATATATATATATATATATATATATATATATATATATAAACCTCATACTGTGAGTTAATGTATGTGTTTGTCTGAACTATTATTTAGGGTGAACTTAAAACAATGAACTCATGATAATTTAGTGATGCAATACATGGATCTTGTAGTTATTATGTTGTATTAGAAAATGAGTAGAGTTAAACAAGAAAATTCTAAAAGAAAATGGTAGCTCACTCTAAGACGGTACAGTGTGTAACACCCGTGTTTTCTGGGCTAAGCATTAGTTCAATGATGTAATTAATAGTCAGGTCAACCATTATAACCTATTTTGAAGTAATAAAGATGAATTATTTGAGTATTATGTTAATTATGTGAATTTATGTGATTTATACTTATTTATAAAGATATAAAAAAAATAAAGTGTTAGATAAATCAAATATCTATATATAAAGTTGTAGTGGTCGAAACAAGGATTCTGGATATATAAAGAACGCTGAAATCCGAGTTATGACGAAGAAATTATGATTCGTCGAAGTTTCACGAAAAAACCGGTACGAAACAGCGTAAAGTAAATAGTGAATTTATAATAAAGGACTTTTTGGCGTTACCAATCTAAACGAAAGTTGTAGTATACGTTAAACCGAGAGTGTGCATACAAAAAACGTCCAAATCTGACATCGTATGAGGAAGTTGTGACTTTTCTAAGATTTGGCATAGAAGTGCACAACCCGAAATTTGAATTCTAGATCGATCAATTTTTGGCCAACGCAACCTAAATGGGAATTGAAGATATCATTAATAGGAGTTCAACGATAAAAAGACAGACGAAACCGGAGTCCGTATTTAGAAGTTATGAGTTTTACACGGTCGTTAAAAGTGTAATATTCTCCTACTGTTAAATTTAAAATCGGTCGAGAATTAACCGACGGAGTCTAAAAAAAGTTGTAGATTATGTCTCCACCTACACGTAGATATAATGAACGTTGAAAATGGAGGTCGTATGCAAAAGTTACAGGGTTTAGAAGTCGGCAGGGTGCTGTCGCGAAAGGGGTAACATGGTTGAATCAGTGTCATTCCTTTCTCCCCAAGTTTTGCCACCAGATGGTGACATGTGGCACCAAGTTGAGCCATATTTCACCCTATAAATAAAACCCCTTCCACCCTCATTTCTTCACACCTCCACCTTTCTCTTTTTCTCTCTAACTTCTCTCTAAACCTCCCACAACCCCCCCCCCCCCCCCCTAAAGCCCTAGGAAACTCCCATAGCGCTAGAAGAAAGCTCCAATGTGCCTGACGGCTTCGAGAAAAAGAGCTTTTCATCTCAGAAGTTCTGCTCCAGTGGAGCCACATTTTTAGCATAACCCGCTGTAAATGAGATACGCCTACTGTACTTTAAATATAGCTTATATTTAAATATACTATCGTTGTTATGAACCTATAAATAAGATTTATCATTGATTCAAAGTCATTATACTTATTGATCTACTTATGGGAATGATGTCTAGGCTGTGATTTAGTGAGGTGTTTAAAGTGGAATTTTCAAACAGTATACTTCGTATACCAAACGGACCCTACCTACGATATAATCCTACTTGGTTGTTCCTTACTTGATAGATCATGAAGTAGACTCTGAGTTAACGATGAATCTAGACTAATAATTAGTCGCAATAAATATTATACTAAAATCTAGTGGTAATAATACTAGGTTTCGTCGAAGGAAATCATATTATTAGGAAGCGAAGCGCTGCTCGAATTTCGAGTCGTCACTGTAGCAAGTGAGTACATAGTCACTTTCATCTTTCACATACATATGAAGTAGTTTATATTAATTACGTGTTATGTGTGCATATCATCTGTTTACTTGATATCTATGATGGATGAACATTTTTATATGAGTTTGTAAATGATTTAAACTATATATGTATTTTATATCTACAAAAAATGTTAGGGAAAAACATGGGTGGATTAAATAGACGATCTGCGATAAAAAGATGAGAGGCCTCGATGTTGACAGTGTTTCCAGTCATCTAGCAGAGTATAGATGACGACCACAAACTTTTCTAAATAGTCCAGTGGAACGCTAGCAAGCTCGCAACCTGTAGATGTTTGTGAACGATGTGTTCACCGGTGTACTCCATCCCCCTCATGGTTGCCTTTAGGACATTTATTGCTGAGGAACTCCCTTAGCAGTAGTATACATCCCCGATGATGATCCTTAGGCTAGGTCCCTTATGATAGGTGTTTAGGGACGTAAAGTGAGGATAACTGGAATGGGTAATTGGCTTATTGTTGGTTGATGAAATTAATAAACTTATTTATTGCTGATGATCCTATGTGCTGACCAGGCTCTCAAGCCTGACCCACTCAGTTTCTTGTATTACAGGTAGTGGCACAAGAGCGTAGTTGGATGAGTTGATGAGGGATTACGGATTAAAGGACAGTAGATATTAATAAATGTTGTAAGGCCTATGTTGTTCTGTTTGTGCTTTTGATATGTATCGATCATGACATACCGAGGTTTTAATATAATGAAATACATTTCTTCGGAAATGATTTGATAAATCTTTATCATATTTATCTTTTGGGAACAAATTCCGCAACACTTTTCTTTAAAATATTTCTCTGATTTTTAAACAGAGAAAATTGGTCTTTTCTGGCTGTGAAAATGGGGATGTCACTGTTGGTATCAGAGCCAGGTTTAAGCGAACTAGGATTTCGTAGGATTTCTATACTTAAACTTAGAATGCTAAGCGATGATTGTGAGATGAGTTTCTACTATATTTTAGACAAGAGCATTAGTTTATTTTAGGAAAGATGCCTAAAATGCTTTTATGTGCTATATGCTATTATTTTTTCGGATCTATGGTTTGTTGCCAACCGGATCTGGAAACCTTATGTGTTTAGGATTCTAAACGTACGACTACGATATTAGAACTAACATGTAAACATTTCGTAGAGATAAGGATGATTTAAACATCTATCCTAAATAAAGATCTAAATTCACCCTATTCAGTGTATAGATCAAGATGGCAATAACCCAAAGTGGAATCACAAACAGAAATAGGAGTCAATACCACAACCTCAAGTGATTGAGCAAGTACCTATTGTAACAGCCGCACCTGAGCCAATCACAATGGTCGGGGTACAAGCAATGATCCAGATGATGTTGGATCGTCAAATGGAGGAGACAAGGCGACTGCTACAGGATAGGGATGAACCTACGATGCTAGTTGAACAACCCGAATTGAACGATGGGCAGTCAGAAGGAGGGAACTACAGTGGGACTGTTCGTCAAGCCAACCCACCAATAGTTCGACGAATCAACCAAGATGACGGAGACAAAAGGAATGGATGCAAGTACAAAGATTTTCTAACTTGCAAGCTATCGACCTTCACTGGGAAGGAAGATCCGATCGGAGTTATGGATTGCATCTCGGAGATGGAGTTGGCCTTCATGACGTATGGTGCAGAGGCAAGTTACAAACCAAAGTTTCAGTACACCAGTTCAGGGGAGGTGCGGTTCATTAGTGGAACACCTTGGGGAAGACTTTGATCCCCAATGAGCCCTGTAACTAACGTGGGCAGATTTTTTGGTGCAATTCAAGCGCAAGTACTGCTCAGTCCAAAACCTGCTCGAGTTAGAGAACTAATTCCTAACTTTGAAAAAGGGGAGCATGTCCATTGATGAATACACCAACAACTTCACAAACAAGATGGAGTTTTCCTTACGCATTGTCCCCGAAGAGATGACGAAAATTAACAAGTACACAAAGGGACTTCCATGGGAGTATGCGGTGCCAGTACATCAGGCACCTACTCTAGAGGCAGTTATCTGGGTTGCCAAGTATGTGGAGGATATGATCAAGGGAAGAGCTGCCAATAAGGTCGAGGTTAATGAGAAGAGAAAATTCAAAGGGTCTGCAAGGCCCAATAATAAAATCAAGTCTGGTTCAAGGAAGTTTGGAGGAGGAGGAGCCGAAGAGAAGTGGTGCGACAACTGCAAGAAGAAACACTTTGGGAAATATGACAGAGAAGTTACTTGTTTTAAGTGTGGAAAGCCCGAACACTATGCCAACGAGTTCACATTCAATAAGAAGGTATGTTATAGGTGCAACGAGGAAAAGCACATCTCGAGGGACTGCCCGAAGAAAAAG